>NC_090936.1:781096919-781399949 GCF_040938575.1 Ambystoma mexicanum
AATAATGGGGGTTGGCTACCACTGGTCAGGAGTGGATGACCAAAGCCCAAGGTTTCAAAAGGTTGATTAATATGATTAAACTCACCATGTGAGCCACACCACACTTAAACTCAAATAATTTATTCACAGTTACATTGACTCAATACACAGGCAAGTCAGTTTGAAATTAAATGTGCTTTACTATTGATATTGATACTAGATAGCCAATGCATGTTTTGACCCCATACACTACGTCTTCTTCCAAGCACTTCTTCTATATAGACATTTGACATCTACTACCACACAATCATGTGGTTACTTGTCCAAGCCTCAGATATTCTCCTATTGTATATACAAAAATGTTCTCTTGTTCCTCAATTGGCACATCTCATGAGATGTGTTGCCAGATTTCCATTAAAAGGGTTAAATCCTAGCTCAAATGTCCGTTATGACCCTGCTTGTTAGGCCAAGTATATTGCGGTGGTCCACGTGGCCATACCACTCCTTCTGAAATTTGGCAGAAAAAATGGTTCTATAGAACATATATAATTTAATTTTGGTAATTCTCATACTTTGGAATAATCATTTTCAGTTTTTATTTTTATTAGCATGGTACCTCACAATCTCTCAGTCGGATAACCCTCTTCTGATATGTTTCCTTGACATTACAATTGCCTCGTGTTCCCGTTCTCGACCAGGAACAGAAATACTCCCTTCAGCAGCCACCACTTATGGAGTCCCAGCTCTTGAGTTGGTCTCTCTGATTACACCATCCCTAAACACTTGTATCCAGGTGTGTTATAAATGACCTATCATATCATATCATATCATTTAGAGCAAGTGTTGTTCTTCCCTGTAGCTTTAAATTTAGAGAATTAGATTTCTATTGTGTGTTTCTGTTTTTCTTAAATGTTCCATATTCCCACACTTATGTCATGATTATGTCAATGCTATGGCAGTCTGGACATGAAGCATGAATTTGTGGCATATGTATTCATAACGTTATGATTATTAATAATATTAATGTTTAGTAAACGTAGAACATCCACATTTGTACTGAGTAGAGCTTGAATAATCTCATGATATAAATGCACCCTTTGCCTTTTGTTCTGTTGTATGCATGCAGAAATATGCAAAATCTCATTTGTGTATCTAACATGTAATTCTAAATATTTGTTGTATTTTAATCATGGAGTAAAGTTATGACTGCAGTCATCAAAATGACTCATCCAAGCAGGCATTTGTAATGTCTTCAGGCCTGGATTGATGTGAGGGATATGACAAATCTTCTTTGTCTCCCTCCTTTTAAGCCATCCATCTGGCTGACTTAGTTGCAGAAAGAGTTCAAATGTGTCACATTAGTGCTAGAATTTCTATGTGAGTCTCAGTAATAAAATAGATATTCAACTATCTGGTCAGTTCAGAAGCTAATCTCTACTCCGACTGCAGGTTTTATCTTTTTGGAATTTTATTATATGTATTTAAGAATATCAAGATGAGCTCCCAAGTGTAAGGGCTACGTTGCTCTGGGTTCAAACTCTGGTCAAATATGTTGTCACCTCACTGTAGGGCTCAGATGAAAATATGTTATTCAAGCCAATATAAAACCATTTATTTTCTACATATCTAACATTAATGTGGCATATGTTCAGTGTACCACATTGTTATAATCTGATATACATTTTGTAGAATATTCCTAAAATTGTTAGACAAATACACTGTTTTCATTTATCTGTTTCACCTGTTTTGCATGCAATACATAGTCACATTTGAGGAGGACTTTATACATAATAATGATACATTTACACCCTCTGCATGGCAGGTGCACCATTCAAAACTGTGGCCGCAACCCATGACATTGAAGAATAATTCATTTGACTTTTATAACTTTAACATTTATATTTCTGCAACACTGATCATGTGCTCTTGTTTGTTTGATCAATTGCTGAGACACTTGGACCTGTGCACATTATGACAATATAATTCCATGATTTATAAGTGATGATGTGATTATTAATTAAATGCAATGCTGCTTTTACATGTTCCAGACTCCACAGCTCTTCATTGTTATAGCTCCCTGTAATAAATTGTCGCAAAATGGTAAAGTTCATGAATACAGAGTGTTCCTATTTTTAAACTGGGGCTTTCTGCATCTCCTCTTTCTGCTTTAAATTTGTCTCAACCCTGTCTCTGGGTGGAACATACTCATGGACCAATTTTGTTCCAGGTGTGGTTTAGTTTCTAGCAAAACCTGCACCATGTGTCAGGTGCTGTATGTCAAGGAACCAAGTGACTGGTGAGAAGTTCTAATAATAAATGAAGCAATGTATTCTGACTCCCCTTCCCTCTTGAGGCATTTGTCTTTGGTATTTGGCCTCGATGCTCCCAGGTTCCCCTTTACTCTCTCATTTCAAACATGTTTTTTCCCCTTCCCACCTCTATCCTGATATTGAACCACCCCTTAGCTAATGTTGAGCAGTTTTTGTGGCTTCCCTTGGCGTATTACTGCAGAAATCATTAAAAGTATGTAGGTAATAACACAGACCCCAGAACACAACAGCTACCTCTCACACCTCCATTCTCAAGCTCAACCTTTGTATGTTCTCCGCCACATTTCTTCCTCAAGAGTCAATGTTCTCTCTTGATATTCACAGGTTCCATGGACATCACTATATGACAACACTTAGCACACATCTCCCCCAGGTATGACAACCAACACAGTACATGCTCAACTTCTTCCATCTGCTGAAAACCAGCACATATATTTGGGGTGTGAACATCTCCTTTTTTCAATCTCCTAACACAATACCGTATCCCACTGCATAGGCATTAGACACAGGAAATCCTGGTAGTTGTTTCAACATACTCTCTTTGGTAGAATGGATTTTGATGCACTCCCCTTAACAGAGACCGGCAACCAGTGTGTTGCCACCAGACCCACATAAAATGACCGGTGCCTGAGTTCCCGGTACCACCAGGCTATTACAAGTCCAGCGACCGGGAAGTCAGATGCTGGTAATTTTGTTAATCCCCATTGCCATAGAGTCCAACATGACTCTATGGGAGTAGGGACACGGAAGCACCTGCACTGTTCTTAAAGGTGCTGTTGTTTCCATAATAGCTTTGCCTACCGTGACCGATGTTCCCGGCAGGGTCAGAGCTGTCGGGCACAGTGGCTAAGGCAGGCAAACCCGTAGTTTGCCGGTCCTTAAACAAGGGTGCCGGTGTGCTTCCTCATTTCCAGACCGGCAAACTCAGCATGAAGCCCATAGTTTTTCCCACCCCTCTGCAAACCTGTCTGTATTTGCTGGATGGCTCCATTCTTCTCATTCTGTAATAACTGCCATGGCATAACACTATGGCCTTCCTATCATTGTTCTCTAGAACAATTGTAGGAACCATCTCATAACACAATACTGTAACCCATTGCATAGATATTAGTTACAGGAAATCCTAATAGTTGTATCAAGATACTCTCTTAAGTAGAATTCATTTTGATGCACTCCCCTTAACAGAGATATAGTTTTTCCCACCCCTCTGCAAATCTCCAAAATGTCTGTATTTGCTTCTTCACACCCTGTAATAAACGGTCATGTGTTCTCTGGCATAACACTATTGCCTTCCTACCACTGTTCTCTGGAAATAATGTTCTGTTGGTCTGTCCATTTCCCGTGATGACTTTGAGCATCACCCTGATGATAGCTCCCCTGCCGACCTTATTCATGTTCCATACCATTGCATCCACAGTCCTTATTGTATTATGTAGAACCTCATTGACTCTTATAGGGAATGCCCATACTTGTGATTCATCTTTACCAGGAATAGCTGTTCTGATCCTTTTTCACCCACATTTATTTTTACTATTTCTGCTTCTTTATGGTCATTATATATAACTGTGTTCTTTACTTGTCTGAAACATATTCTGTCCTTTGCCTCACCTTAGTTAACAACCATCTCCCAAGCAATGGAGGGCCTACTCTTGTTTTAGGTCTCCTCCCTTTTAACAGTTAAAATGGAGTCACTCTGGTGGTATAATGTTAAACTAAGACACAACATCTCTTTTACTGCTCTTTTCCTATCTGAGATCCCCCGCAAGAGCCCTGGAATACTGTTTATTTTCTTAAGCAGTTGAACCTTGCTACCATTCTGTTTGTTTGTGGGTGATGCATTGCACCTATGGAGTGTACATTATCATTCTCTTTTAAAAAGAAACCCTATTTCAAGTAAATTTAATTACATCCCATTATCAGTAAGAATAGCATTGTATATCTCTCCCACCAGAAAACTTTGTCTAAAAATGTGATCACATCTAACACCATGCAGTATATCTGAGATGTTCCACTTGTTATGGGGCCCGTTATATGAAAATGTTTTAGGAATGGTCATGACCATCATAGTTTTGTTGCAAGAACAACACATATTTTCCCTTTAGTCACAGGTGGGGATTCTACATTGTTTCCCCACAGGCCAATTTGATTGAATACCAGTTCACCGGGTCTGAGCACGGCTCTGTGTGGAAACATTTCCCTTGTGTGGCACCTCTCCCCTAAACATGTATGTGGGGGACACCCCTTCAGCCCCTGGAGTCTGGGCAGCTCTCCCGTTCTCCCCCCACTACTTCCTGTGTTTTCTGCATGGGGCAACCCCAAGATGCTCTCTGTCCCATCCTCTCTCCTCTCGACCCTCCTTCTCCATCACGCTGTCTCACATACATACATAAATACACACACATACAAATACAAACAACTTACCCCAGTCCCCCTCCTTACCTTTTTTCTCCATCTGTCACCATTGAGCCTCTCAGTCTGATTTAGTCTGATTTACTTGCTGTGAGTAAACCTGATGTATCATTTTACGAAGTGCATGATTGATAATGAGTTTTCATGGAGCAAATCGACCTGAACGACAAGTGGGACAATCCCTCACTACCATTTCCATTTGGATGTCACAAGCAGGACACCAGAAATCCTGCCGGAAACATGCATGGTCTTAGTGATGCCTTGATGACTTTCATGGGCTAATGATATGATGTGGCCACAAACGCCTGCCAGTAGGATTATTTTGAATCCACTAATTTCAAAGCTTGATCTGTATATATTTGATCTATTAGTTGCCACACCTTTCATACCCCAGCTCCACATATATGTTTATGCTAATTCATACCTTTTTTATTGGTATTTGTACTCTTTTCACTGCTTTGTCCATTTCTTCTGTTGACACTACATCGTGCTGAAGCATGAGCATTTGTTCCTCTTGTGCATAATTTTTTTCTTCTGTGGAGATGATCCTGGATAAGCAGTCTCTGCCTTATTTTTAACACCAGGCATGCACACAATTTAAAACTTATATTCCTTCAGGGATATGAAAGATTGTGGTGTGACCCTGGATGACCATTTGTCCAGTCCCTTGGAAGCTACACCATTTTTTTTAACCATTTATGGTCAGCAGAGATCTCACATCTGTTTCCCCACAGCAATACGCAGAATTATTCAACAGTGCAAAGCCTGCAACAACTTCTCAATGGTTGAATAATGCATCTGAGTCCCGTTTGAAACTCTTATGGCAAACACACAAAATGTTTCCTTTCTTTTCTCTACATAAACAAGGACCCTTTATTGTTAGCATCCTTTGTTAACATGCTACACTTTTCTGGTCGGTAATTCTCAATTGAAGGCACTTGTCCAATGCCGTCTTGATATCCTTATATTATTTTACAACAACTTTAGTCCCATATTAAATTAAATCCTTTTTTTGTCATTTGCGCAAGTTATCCATGGCACTCGCAAAGTAAGGAATACATCTGGAATAACTCTCAGACACTCCAACAAATTACATGAATCATTCCTACTGTTTTGGTGGAAATCATTCCACTTAATTCCTGGAAATCACATGAACCAGATATTCAGTCTGCTTTTTTTAACTTAAGTTTGACTCTACTGATGGTCATTTTGTGACAAATTGACTTCTGCCCTGCAGGTGTACAAAGATGAGTAGAGGCTAAAAAACCCACCCAGCCCTCTCAATTCTACAGACCAAAAGCCAACACAATCATAAAGTTAAAACAGACAGAGTCAAGAGATATGCCTCCTTCACCTTTTACGCCAACGTTGTCTGAGGGAAAGCTCTTAAGAGGAGCATGAATGTGTTTCAGTAGCAACCGAAAATGCAAAATATCACAGTCCAAAATCCAAAATAAAGGAATATCCAATCAAGGTTCTATAAAAAATATACTTTAATTAGACACACTGTGTACAATAATAACTAACTAAAACAAAGTGTAAACACCCACCCTGGCAAAAGAAAAACAGAAATTGCACAGATAGAATAGATGCAGCATTCTGGGTGATGAGACAAGGGGATATAGGCATTGAAAAGACCACAATTTGCAAAAGTATATATTTTCAAGTTACAAAAAGGTATACACATTACCTAGCCAGTCTCTAGGGCCCAAAGATGGGCCAGGGGGTACATATCAGACAAATACCTACTGCAAATGTCATGGGGGTTCAACAGCATCAAAACAGGTGTTTCTGCCTTGACAGCTGTGTCAGCTTGGTTCACAGGTGTGGTAGATGCTATGGTGCAGTGGCAAGCTAGCATCAAGGTGGGGTCAAACGAAAGGCGCTCTACAGTCAGAAATAATCTACTCTGTGCAACATTATTTTTTTTCAAAACGGAATAGGAACATAATACAACAACAACCAATCATATAAACAACAATCAACTAAAACCTAAGCATACCAAACGACTGGTTGTTAAAATCAATGGATTATCCAACCACATATAATTAATGAAACTAAAGAAAAGAATAGAAGTATAGAAGGAAGAAAGAAAAAGAAAAGGAAGACAAGTTTGAAACAAAGAACCAAAATACAACATGTGTAATAGTCATTTGTAGCAATTATGGAAGTATCACACAACAACTCCTTAGAAGTTCATGTAAACATTTAGCAATAGCAGCGATCAGTCCCAGAGACATTGCCGCCCAGATGAAATCCCTGCATCATCCATAAACCTCAAGGAAGCTTCTCCATATGTCCCAGAACTTATCAATTTCTCCTGCATTTTTGTAGATGGCTTTCTCATAGGCTGAAATAGTGAGAAGCTCTTCCACCCAGTCATCCAGGATCTCAATAGCATCTTCTTAGCGACCATGCAAGCACATAGCAACCAGGTTTTTCTGCCAAAGGTGATTTCATCCAACAGAGATCCATCGCCCAGAATCAACAAAGATGCAGTCAAGGGGACCGTACAAAGCCTAATCTCTGACATATACTTTCCCAGAACTTCATTGTCCTCGACCAAAACCAAATCAAGTGAATCACGGTTTGGAGCCTGTCATTGTCTACAACAGGAATCTCTGCTATTCTTATTTCCAAGTGCTGTGAGTCCCACTTCAGGGTCTTGAGGGCCACTTTTGTGTCCATTTCATGGGCTCCCAAATATGGGGAAGGCTGGCATACAGCATCAGGGGACCTGCTGCATGGTGAGGTCCTAAGTACAGGTTGGCTGGCATAGATGCAGGCTTATGATCCAACATCAGTGTTTACCCCCAAAGCCCCAAGGGATGGTTATGATATGATATGATAGATTATTTATAACACACTTAATACCCAAAGGTTTCTAAGCGCAGACATGGGAATCAAACCTGTGGTGCTCTGTGTCCTCTTACTTCCAAGGTGAGCATGTTGCCCCTGAGCTATCCTCTCAAGAAAAATGGGACAAATCTTGCTTCTGCCTTTGCAACCTCTGCCTTCACCCAACAACTGGAGGACTTTAGAAAGGACTGCTCTCTTAGCAGGGCCCAATGAAATCTTGATGCAAGTTCAAGATGAGTCCAAATGATTCAAAGAAGTGGTGAAGACACCTTCTTGATAGGCAACTGATTGGACTAAAGCTGGTATGCTTTAAGTTAGGTGTCCAATCCCTGCTCTTGAAATGTGTGGACTATGCCCTTATGTTGTCACACCCAAAGTGCTTTGCTACAGAGGAAGTTGAGTGGACAGGCAAGAGAAATAGAGGTGGCAGAGACAATCAAGCTGTAATAACCCTACCCAAACGGTACTCTTCCCTCTCTGGCTTTCCTAGCTTCACAACTGTCTCAGTAGGATCAAATGCCTTCAGAAATGCAGCACCATGGTGTTAGGCCTGGCTTTCTGTGTATGAATGTGCCTCTTTGTTTCTGCTCCTAGGCCAATGTCCCGTGGAGTGGCTGTCCCAGGGAGATGGGTGTTACCTGCCCTTACGAAGGAACAAAGAGAGGCTCCCCACAGCTACCTTCCTGCCATTAGGGCAGGGTCCAGCCTGTTTGGGAGAATACACATAACACTTCCACAGCAGAACTGGGCCCACAGGGCTGACATATGTGCAATTTCAATTTAATGTGGCTGGGATAATTCTGGGAGATGCTGGCTGACATACATTAACTCATGCATGGCTTATAATTACAGTTGTATATGCCACCAGGACAACATCTTCAGAGTAGTTATTTTTGGAAGAGAGTGTCTGTCTGGCATAATGATTTCTTTAATGATTACAGGTCAATGAAAACACATAGGGGGTCATTCCGAGTTGGGCGGTAAGGGGTTACTGGCACCGGTAAGGATACTGGTGACAGTAACACCCTACCGCCCTCTTCCGAGGTCTGACCAGCCGTTCTTAGCGGGACCCATTAAAGGACCTTGGAGCTAATAACGGGCCCGCAATTTGTGGGCCCATTATTAGCGCCTTCCCCATTCCCATTGAGCCCTATGGGGGCTCGAATGGGAATGGGGAATGGTATTTGGCATGGGGACTTACCGGGTCCGCAAAGGTCGGAATGTTCCGGTAAGTCCCTATTCCGCCTACCCAGACCTGGACCCAAGTTTGCTAATAGCACCATGGCTGCCTCCAAATTCGGAATGACCCCCATAGTTTGCAAATTGGTTTTCAAACAACTATTGATGGAAGCCCACATTTTGCCAAATGTGCTCTTTCAAAAATTCCAATGAATGAAGTTCATCTCGTACCTCCTCTTTCAGTGAAGTGGGTACAGTGCAAACATTTTGCACAACCATCACTGACCCTGGTTTTACTCCTATTATGTGGGCACATTCTCTCAGTCATCCCACTTCATCTTTAGATACGTTTGAAAAGTGTGAGAATTCCCAAATGTGTGTATTTACAATTTCACATGACATAACGCACTCCTTGCATTCAGATACAACCACATGGCTAGCCTTCTTGATTCAACTAACTTAGTAGCAGTGTGCTGCACTTACCTGACACATATAGCTTTCCATTTGCTTCTCTGTCCTTGAAAGCCAACTTTGCCTGAATTCATCCAAATAATTATATCCCCATTCCTCCATTGGTGACTGGTCTGATGTATACTTTGTTAAGCTTGTGTTTCATTCCAAAACTGTCCTCATAAACCCTTTTAGGTATCAAAGTATATTTCTATCCTACGTCATTAATAATTTCCAGTCTTGTTCCATTAATCTTGACACATGCCATGGGTATCATCATCATCACTCATGGTAAACACTGCCTGTTTAAATTCTTCACATAGTTACTCTTATCTACATCTTTTTTCAGGAACCCAATGCCAAAAGTTACTTTTTCTTGCATTTAAAACATAATTTAATGATAGGGCGTGCTTCATGGTTAGATGCGTGATATGGCTATCATACCTGAAACATCTTTTCCTTTTATCTTTCAAGTGGGCATCTGTACTGTTTGTTACCTTCTTTTGACTCTTTTTTACTTCCATTATTCCTGTCTGTTTGCCTATTCTCTATCGTTTTAATATCCATTGAAGATACAGGACTGAATGTAGATTCTGTGGTTTCCCTTTTACCGGTTTTCTTTTCTAATTCTTCCAGACATCTATTTGTGTGTTCCACATCCTTAGCCACTGTGAACATTTCTTCAAATGACAGATTGCCTTTTGCCCACCTTGCATTCCCATAAAAATGTATTCCTTATGTGGTCTTCCACTTGAGTGCCAAATTCACATGAGACAGGCAACCATAATAATACTGGGATATACTGTTCCGCGGTTTCTCCTTCTTGGACTGTTTTTCCAAAATAGCAATGCTCCAGTATGTTACCCACTTATTTATGATAGTGTTTGTGAAGCATTTTTTACTTTTGTTATATTCATTGTATCCCTGGGATACATGTTCTGTCAGTTGTAGCAGCTTTTCGAATTGCTCTATGGCAGTCGTACCCAAACAGTTTTCCAGTAGTGCGTTTATTCGTTCCACATTGTAATTTGAGCCAAACGCTGCCTGTGCATACTGTTGTAAGCTTTTTTCACCTTTCCCGTGGAATGGAGGGTTCACCTGTCATGAGCAAAAAATACATTTGGGGTTGATAGACTCTGCATTATGGTGCTTTCTTTTGAGACATTGCATCTCTGCTGCCTCCTATATTATAGAGTTTAGTACCTTGTCTTATATCTGTGTACCTTCACTGTCCTTCATACACACGTTTGCTCCTCTGCATGAAAATGAAATGCATGTATGCAACATTGCTGGAAGTCATTCTGCACGTACGGGTCCCACTATTGCTTTTTTCTCTTTTGTGTCATGCGTTTCATCATTGCTGTGGTAACGCTCAGCAGATTGTCCTGGCATTACTTCTCTCAATGCATCATCATCAGTGCAGAAACATCCTGCACGCTTTCAATCTGTCGTCCATGTGTGCACGAGCCAGTACGTGGAGAAATCCCCTCCGCTTGATTAACACCCAAAGCTTAATTTCCTCACACACATTTACTTGCTTGATTCTGGCCTACCTCTGCCAGCTCAATGTTCACCTTTGTGCATTGCTGACAGTGTCCTCTGTACACCACGTGGGTTCTGGTATATTTATTGTTCACCACCTCAATAATATTTGAAGTGACAAAAAGGGCCCTAACACACAGTTGCTGCCTCTCCCACCACCTTTCTCCGACTCAACCTCAGTACATACTCCCCCACATTCCTTCCTTGATAGAAAGCATTCTCCTTTCACGTTCACAGGTTCTGTGGAAATTACCATCTAACAAACACATGCCACATGCAGATTTAATTTCTGAAAAGCTTTAGTACTGCAATGCACCATAGGAGATTTCTAAACGATTTTTGGATGCAGGGGGTATCTTCTTTGCCATCATTTAAAAAGAAATGTTTTGTACCCAGGTTGTTTCTTATTTGGTGCAATTCAATCCGGTGGCCTCCGTGCTATTGGTATTCAAAGTGAGCCCCATAATCTTCCTGGGAAAATGATTCGGAGTAGGCTGATTAATGTTTTTTTTTTTCTTTTTCTTTATCTTAATAACATTTGAAACACACCTTTAATTAATGGTATGTATAATGTCCAGTTTAGATGGGCCAACACCAGACATAGGTTTTTGCAAAATCTTCTCCAAATCCATCCAGTGAGTCAAATGTTATTATCAAAAGAATGTTGGTATAAGTTAATGCAGGTTGTTTTTATCTTAATTGGGGGTGCTTCATAACTTGTAAACATTTAAAGTAGTTTTGTACTAAAGGTTCCTGTTTTGGGAGCCCAGGCCAGAAAAAATCCCTGGAAAATGTCCTACAGATCATAGATTTTGTTTTAACTATTGCTCACCCTATACATGCCATATTGTACTGGTGTAGAAGTAGCACTCTGATACAGTGGTGGCATGGTGGTTTGCAAAAACATTTATTAAAAAGATAAATGAAAAGAAACTCGATCTTGCACTATTTCTAAGAGGGGTTTCACTGCCTCAACTACAATGCTAATTAATCTGTCAGAATGTCCACAGTACAAAGTCCAAAGACAAGGTAGGTTTCTTTAGTCCTGGAGAACAATCATTTTTTTTTCTATACAGGGCATCAAAAACCATCATTATATAAATTTGAGAGTTCTCAAAATACATTTCAAACCAGACAGTGGGGGAATGTCTACCTACTCCTGGCATTTCTCTGGTGTTTGTGGCTGTTCAACAACTGATGGGGGAATGTCTACCTTCCTTTGGCCTTTATCAGGCTTCAGTGGCAGTTCGACAACTGATGGTGGATTCTCTCCCTTCCCCAGGCTTGTACATCAGATCAACAATTTATGGGGGAAAATCTCTCTTCCCCTGGCTTTTCTCAGGCTTGTTCGATAGTTCAACAACTGGTGGGTGAATGTCTCCCCTCCCATGGCCTTTCTCAGGCCTGTTCCATAGGTCAACAACTAGTGGGGAAATGTATCCCTTCCCCTGGCCTTTCTAAGTCTCATATTGTGTGTGGGCTCCACACCCCTGCTGACAGACCTGGTTCACTACACTATCAGGTATTGTGCTGAGGAAGAGGGATTGTATTTCTCTTCCTACTTGTTTGTTGGTCCCAGACCCCCACGTTATCTTCTGTATCTGATTTACCTCGTTCTCTACCCTGCCAGGTATTCTCTTGGCTCATACTCCTTAAGACTGTCGCTGCCCCTCGATATTGGTCCCAGACCTTCTCAGTCTTGCCTGGTCTTTCCTGCTCTCCTCAACAACCCTGTTACCTTCATGTTTGTTGTTAGGTCTGTGTTACAGTTGTGGAGTGCTCCTGCTTCTTTGTTCATTTTCCCACATGTTCTCTTTCTCACAGGCTCTGCTCTTACCATGGCAGCTCTGCAGTGGCAGGTCCCAGACCATGCTTACCAGATTCTCAATAGGTAAGGAGCATTCCCATTGCTCTGTTCTGTTTCCCATGATTTTTCTCGCTCATATGTTCTTCTCTCACTGCAGCAGATCCACACATATAGAGGCTGGGAGGTTGGAGTCTCTCGCCACAACCGCCTAGTTCTAGTCCTTGCTTCAACTCTGCTCCCATCCCTCTAGCTCTTTCTTCAGGCTGCCAGTTGCCGACCGAAAAGGGATGTCACCTCTGCATCCCATTCAACGTCTTCCTCTTTGCCCCAAATCCGCACGGTTTCCAGGCTCTCGGCTCCTCCTGGGATGGTCTACTCTTTATAGCACCCACACTTTAAAATTGAATATCCAAGAGCATGTCTTTCTAGCGCATAAATGAATTAACAGACAAACATGCCTCAACACTAGCATTCAATGCAGATGAAGCAAAACAGATTTTGTCTCTAATTAAAGATTCTGACAAATCTTTACAGAGTAAGGTCAGTCCAGACCGCCTCATATTTCAACTGGAAAAATTAATTAGGAAGGAAATTGCACAAAAATTGCATGCTAGCACTCTGGTTGAATATTTCAAATCAAAAAAGATCCCAAGGGGATTGAGAGTTTACTTAAAACTGACTCTCTGTAGTGAGAGTAACGCTTTCATAGAGAAGTGAGATAGCATTTTAAACAAATGTTCTCTGGACTTGATCCTATTAACAATAGAGGAATTATCCAGATCACTCACTTCAATTGATACAGAAATTGTTACCTTGAAAAATCAATTGAATTAATTCAAAACATCAGAGGAGTTAACAGAACTACCAGCAGACATCAATGATAAATTATCATCATATAAATCTGATATAGAACAAAGGAAATTGATGAAATTCAAGAGGGACACATTTGACTACCTGAATGATATAGTATACAGCTTGCAGGAATATTACCATCACCACAACTTAAACAGACAGAAATCCAGACAACCAGATTCCTCCAATTCAGGTAACAAAAGTAGCTAGAGTAGCATAGGCGACCCTATCCAAGCAGGAACCACAGGACCCACTTGAAACCCAGAGGGTACTCAAGCACCATCTACAAGAAGAGCGGCTCCCCCCACTAATGACACAGAAGCTACGTCACCATCGACATCACCATGATCTGACAACACTGTTTTTTGTTTTAGGCCTCAGAGTCAAACCAAGAGACAAACGAGGAGAGTGCAAGGTCACACAAAAAGAAAGAACAAATAAGTGAAAACTTGGTTGTAAACATTTCTAAAAAAATCCTGACTAGCGGACAACTCGAAATGCTAAATCGAGGACTATCATTTGTCCCAACAAATAACACAACATTGTTTGAGGAAAGAATTTGCCTCCATAGATCACTGAGGAAACTCAGACTTAAAATTTTCTTTGAGGCCGATGAAAATCTGTAATCCACACAATCTGGTAGTGAAAATGTAGATATGACCCAAAAGCAATTTCGATCCCCATACACAGAACTCCATTCTGAACCTCTTTGAGAATAATGTATTAGCTGATCTAAAACACATTATCTATCAAACATCAACACCCTTTAATGTGAAAAGTACCAATTAAAAAGTGACCTAAGCAGAATCTAGTAAATGTACTAACGAGCGGTGGAACCCCTGTCAAATTAAATGTAGTCTGGTTGCTGTTTTACCGGCCCACCTGTTACTTGTAAATGACAATCCTGTAATAGAAGGTACATACATGCTGACCTTAGGTTGTAGTCGGTGGGATTCATTATGTACAAAGACTTTAAGCATGAAACAGTGGTGGAACACCTGTTAAAGTAGTCTCAGTCCGGACCTTATTTTACCAGCTCACCGTCAATCTACACATTGAAATAAGTAGTGTATTGTTAGGTTCATATTTTATGACACTGAACTGTAGAACTGTAGAGACCATAATATATTAAGCACCCAGACTAACATGTAGCACACCAAAATAGAGAAATTGGTTCATAACCTATACCAATATAGGTGTGCCACTCCCCATACCCATATAATGATGACTCATCATGGCTTTATACAACTTAACAATAGCCACCACCTCGAAATCTTGATTGGTAGCTTTCTTGACATTTAGGCAAATATACATTAATTGACATCACCACCACAAAAGGCTTTTTTTGTTTCTACAAGACTTGAGCCATTCTACATCTATCACTCCAAGATGGCCCGCTTCCCTTACACCATAATATCAGTCCCTCTTCTAACCCCAGAAGAGTAGTATCACCCGTAGTCCGTCATCTATTTCAGTTTCTGCTCCACGTTTGGTGGAGCCCGCGAATACAGACAGACCCCTTGGCATCCTCATCAGTTGCCTTGACTACCTGAGTAATCCTAACAGAGAGAGCGCTCCCGACACGCTGGGTGGGCAGAATTAGATGCTCATTCCCTGCAGAGCCGGAGCACCGAAAATCCGACTGGACACTGCACGCGACAGCTGCAGAAAGAGATGAATAATCTCTCAGGTTAGTGTTACACAATTGTTACACAGCTAGGACTTGCAGAGCAGCTTTTGATCTAACGTATATTTTAAAATACACATTATGTGTATCTTTCTCATCAGATTAGCCCAGGCGGTCATAACCACTGCTATACACAGAGGGATGTATATGCATCCAACACGCACTGATACAGAATAATGTGCACATGCTCATCTTAATTGGAACCACTGAACAAAAGGGGTGAGTGCTTCTTTCAGAATATGATTGATATTAGCCTGAACTCGCAGTTTGT
Organism: Ambystoma mexicanum; assembly: GCF_040938575.1. Lineage (NCBI taxonomy): Eukaryota > Metazoa > Chordata > Amphibia > Caudata > Ambystomatidae > Ambystoma > Ambystoma mexicanum. The sequence continues at coordinate 781,112,285 of NC_090936.1, forward strand.
CACTATATGACTCAGGGTAACATGTAACCCATATTTTTTCACAGTGTTAACTTGTGAATTTAATGAGAAGAGGAAGTCTTCGCTAGACAACTCTATTCAGTACATGTGGATAATATTTCACAGAAGAGATTCTCTCAGTGGAAATAAGAGATCACTGTTTTGTCTAGGTGAGACATATTTTGTTTTATGGGCCAAGGATCCCATTAGTCTTGATATTTTTCTTCATACATTACCACGCTATCTTCTGGATTATATGTATATGTCCTGTTCACTTGCAGGTGTCCATGGTTGGAAAGGAGATCACTTTTTCCCCAGCCAGCCAAACTGCATTATACCACTAAGTTCTTGAGACAACATAGATTTATTAGCAACAGTTACTTTCGAATCAAGGTATCCTTACTTAATTTTTTGTGATATCGATATTAGGGGCTCTTGATCCAGTTTATATCACTGGTTAAATTCACCCACAATAGCTTAGATCGTGTAAAGTCAGGCCATTTTGTGAGTGTAAGAAGTATTTTCTTTAGGCACTAGCGTACAACACTATTTCACATTTGAGACACCGCAAGACCCCCTTTATGTACTCACTAGGCGAAACACTGAGAGTGCTAGTTGACTACATTAATTATGCTTTTGAATTAGATGCTGGTCTCTACGCATATGTATATCACTGTATTTAACCAATGGAGTGTACAGAAGTTCTACTACAGTCTCCACAACCTTGATTAATGGACCACCATAGAGTCTGATCTTGTATATGTTTATTGGTGAGATATTGTATGGAGATTTGTATCATTTCTTTACAGTTCATATCTTGGCTATAGAAGAAGAGATTTAATCTCGAAATGAGTGAGCCTTTCAATTTTGAACTTCAGACTTAAATTGATTCACACAATCCGTTGTCCTTTTTCATTTAATTTCTGCATTCAAGAAAGAAAGGAGGACTTATTTGTTGTTTCTATTAAATAACTGTTTTTAGTGAATCATTGTCTGTTTTTTTCAGTATTAATTGTGATTGAAATACATCAGTATATAAACAATTGTTGAACTGTTTTATGACAGACTAGTAATAGTGTGCAGGGGACGGGAGGGTTCCAAATTGTTGGATCCTCTTTTCTCCTTACGTCTACGTAGCAGTGGACCTGTGCAAGGTCTACTTTTCCTCCTCCGCACCTTGAATCTCATGAATATTATTTGACAATTACCTAAAATCTTGCTTTACTAAGAAACTTGTAGAGTGCATCCAAAAATACCTTTTGCATGATCTACTCTTTCTGGTAGTCCTTCATTCCTTTTTATCATTAGGTTTGTCTCACTTGGTCCTTGTTGTCTAGACTGCTCAGATTGGTTTTGTGATCTATTCCTTAGGGCTCTGCAGCTTGTCCTCATCTCGATGGCATTAGTTCTTTCAACTCCTACCTATTCATCCTCATCTCAGTATTTTCTATCTCGCTAGCTCTACAGAAGCAAATGGGAGAGAATGGTATGGATAGAGAGAGTGGGGTTGAAGGAGAGGGGTGGGTGTTGTGTGTATACTGCATTCTCCTAAAAGAATAATCTCTGGTCCCATAGGGGTTTTACCTTCCAATGAGATCCTCCACTGATTACCACCCCCAGGGGGACTATTGGGTAGCAGCCTCACATCCTCGGCCTCATGGAAAGGGGCTCCCCATATGGAAGAAGTGACGATTTAGTAAGCTTCTCAATAACCATATTCTTTTTTTTAACCACTCTAGTAAATGCCATGCATTGCAGAACTCATCACCTGCTCATATGAAGCAGCAAACAATTAGAATGCTCTGCACTTCAAAATGTTTTTTTTTACAAGCAATGTGATGAAAGTAGAAAAATACATATGTGCATGTATAGCGGCACTGTGTCACTGTTTCATAAAATAAAGGAAAAGCAAATAAAATAGATATTTTGACCATTTTTAAGTGGCACGTAGTGTCTGCCAGTTTAATATGTTGGCAGCATATGCATACATCCCAACATCACCCATTCCAATCTATAGGTGCTAATTAAGTCTTTGTTCTGTCACTTGCAATTGACTTTGTCCATTATAAAACCCAAACGACAAGTTCCAGAATGCAAAGAAAAAAACACCACTGAATTTCAAAATTTTAAATTGTGACATGTATATCAAATACACATATAAAATCCTGTGCTTTTCAACATATTTTTCAAGCATTTTGAAGAAAGTAAAAAAATGCATATCTGATTTTATAGCATCTCTGTGTCACTTGTTCATAAAAGTAAGTGAAAGCATATAAAATACATTTGTAAACCATTTGTAATTGGCACTGATTGTGTGGCAGTTTAATATATTAACAGTACATGCATACTTCCTAACATAACCCATTGCAATCTTCAGCTGCTTATGCAGTCCTACTTTTTTATCTACAGTCCTACTTTCATAATGGGAAAAGTGGACCTACAAGTCCCAGAAAGGACAGAACATCTAGGACTACATAAATACCTACAGATTATGATGCATATAGTCCTAACATATTACACTTCTACACACCAACTGCTATTTAAAAGTGTATTACAAATCTTTTCCATCAACATTTCTTCTCATTTATAAAATGTTAGAGCTTCTATAAATGCACATGCGCATTTCTTAACTTTCATGAAAATGCTCCACCATTAACTGTTTTCCCCACCACTCCTCCTTCTGTCATAAATAACACCCTTGCTTACTGAAAGTACTTCACCATCACCACATATCCCCACTAAATTTCTTTTACAATTACAGGAAAGAAGCACATTACTGAAGACAAATAAAAAGAATACCCTTCACATCCAACAAAGTACGTACATTAATGCACTATGTATATGTATGTAGTTAGAGCAGCACAGTTCCACTATATATTACCCCAGACTACTCTTTTCAAACCAACATTTCCTTCACTCTAGCCCATTATATTCCACTTTCCACTTTTCACACTCTTGCTATTCCCATCAACACACCACCATTGCAACACCCACTCAGTTGCTCAAAACAGCACAATTACCTTACAGATTCAATTACACCACCACTCCCTTACTCACTGACCCAACACCATCACACCTCTGCAGACTCTCACTCTCAAAACAATCCAACCACACCTACTATATCACCTCACAATCAAACAGCAGGCTACTCATCTCTACAATAAAACACACCAACCCATGCACCATGCATGCATATACATTGCACACATTTCCAACCCAAACTTTATCTTTTCCCAACAGACACAACAAAATGCCCACTAAAAAGCAACTCTGCAGAAAAGAAAGATCTAGAGCAGATAAGAATACAATTACACCATATAATCATCCAACTCTAAATCAATTTATAGAAAATATTAAAACAAAAGAGCTAGTAACCTCATTCAATAAAACTAAACCAAAGATAAGGCCCCCCTTGCAAAAACTAAATGTAAAGAATTATGTACAAAGGAAAATGTATGATACAGAAAATGTTGCACCATAGAGTTCTTCACAATCTTATAAAGACAGCTGAAAAGTCACGATGTACCCTTAAAAACTATCGCAGGAGACTAATCCTGCAAGCTCAAATTGACAGCTCTTTCCTACTAAAGAGAAAATTCTAAATATGTACAGTGTCAATATACAAACATTTTCAAACTACTGTCATGGTGAATGGATTCACACAAGCAGCACAGAACCATATTTCAGTGAAGGAGCTTATAAAAAAGGATAACAAAAAACAATTGCCATAGAAAATAATGGTTGAGGGTATGAAATTGTGCAACACACCATTGTGGCAAAAGAAACCTTTATAGAAAAAAAGTCCCCAACAAACTTTGATCCAAATACTCCTTTCACCCAAACGTACAGTCCAGTGCACAAATGGACATGCAGCTCAATGAGTAATTCATGCAAACAATCTTTTAAATCTTTATAACAATTCCTTAATCACTATGTGAAACTAAAAGACACAAGTAGAAGGAAACCTTTACAAACCATAGACTCCTTTCCAGTGCACAGCCACACTGGTCTGCAAGGGCATTCATTAGCCTGCTTTTTAGGAACTGTTTGCAAAAGCACTTTCCACCACATCAAAATGTTAGCAACACACCATTCTACTATATGGAATCTTGTGTATCAAGAATACTATGCAAAATGTTCTACTCTAGAACTGCAACATTTAAATAACATCCTCCTACATGGGACAGCCAAATAACTGCTTCAGGAAATAGAGCAAATAGAGAACATGCAAAGTAAATACTTTGGAACTGAAGATGAGTTCGAAAATGTTGTACCTTCAGAAAACATTACCGAAAACCTCATGAACACCAACGTCCTAGTAAAGAGTTACAAAAAAAGAAATAGCTAAATTTCAAAACACATCTGCTGAAATACCAGACCAACTACGTGTCTGTTGTCGCAGAACGTTGCATAGAAATAGCACACAAATAGTACCTATAGCCTACAGCATAGAAGGTAATGATAAATCCCAATGGTCCCAATTAGCTTTCTATCCAACAGCAGAAACTAAATACAAAATAACTGACCCCTCAACAGTTTGCAAGGACTGCAACATAACGTTTCACAATAACCAAATGCCATCAAGTGTTATGAGTTACAAATATTCCCACTTCCAAAAGCTCTCCAACAACTTAACTTGTAGGAGAGCATCATATTCCAAACAGTGCACCCATTTCAAGCTATAATACGCCTTCAACAGAAATAAGCCAAATGACCTCCATCCGAGTTACTAAGGGGCATCTGTGGCAAGGTAGTATATTTGCCATTAGATCTGAAAGAAAATGTACAATCTCTATGATTACAACTACCAATAGATCAATCTTTAATTGTACTAGCTAATGGTGTGCCAACCAAAGACAAAAAGAATTGGCAATAACTAATCAACTTAAACAAATCTGGACAAGCCCTACAATAAATAAAAGAAAACTATGAATACTACACAGATATAAACATAGAGGAAAACTTAAGAAAAACCACCCACATTATTCAAGAGTTACCAGAAAATGGCCAATCTGAATATGTAGATCCTGTAGAGCCAACATTTTAGACCTGTATACAATTTACCCACTACACTCCGAAGACACAATTGACTATTCATTAGAAACATATCAAATGCATCATGCCAAATAATCCCCAATGAGCATATGGAAAAACGTGTAGAAGCCCATTCTTTTCCTCTACTCTTTCCTACAGGAAAAGGAGGAGGATATGATGAAAGGTCCACGCAAATTAGTGCATCAGAATATCGATCTTTATGAATGTATTCTGAAGACCCCAGATTCAGACAAAATGTTGAGTACATTTTTCACCTCCTCGTCGAAAGTGAACTAGCAACTCTATGTTATGGAGATGCGCACACATTAAAAACAGGCTCTAACTTGATAAACATATCTGCTAACCAACAGCTTCAAAAAATAAAAAACAAAGATGATGTTTTGCAGTCAAGTATCACAAACCTCTTGGCAACATTGCGTGGTACCAAAGAATACTGGTTCCGATGTCATGCTGATGTATGTTTTATGCTAAGGAAACTAGGCCCACCCAGATGGTTTGCCTGATTTGCACATCTTTTTACACACTGCAAACCAAAATAAAGATGGAATAAACATGAAAACACCAGGAAAACTCTTGACCTGTATATGTATCAAGGTTCTTTCACCATTGCTTCATTGCCATGCTGCATTCTATCTGCAGTAAAACTACCCCTCCGGTCTCAGAAGTGGAACACTTCTTTTGGAGAAAAGAATATCAATCCAGGGGAACACCACACATCCATTGTGGATAAAAGATCCTCCAAATTTGGACATGATGGTGAAGCCACTGTTTTACAGTTTATTGAAAAATAAATTACCTGCCACATCCCTTCAGAAACCACAGATAGTGGTCTATTTGTTTGTTTGTTTGTTTATTTATTTGATATGGCTCGCAAAACCCAGAGGTAACAGGGCGCAACAGAGAACAGAAGAGTAAGTATACATAAAGAGTTGGTTAGAGGATAGGAAACAGATGAATGGTGAGCAGAGCATTACATTTCTTACAGGATCTGTTAAGTAGGCATATATACAAATATACATACAGTATTTTACATTTCAGCAGGTCAGTTTATGTACATATATACAGTGAGGTTGGCTAGGGGTGCAGGGGCACTGTTCAGTCATGGGGATCGTTGGAGCGTAACCAGGTGAGGGTGTTTCACCTAAAACTGAAATAGGATTGGTCAGTTCTGATGTTGAGAGGGAGGGCATTCCAGTGTTGGGCTGCCATGACAGGGAAGCTGCTGTCGCCCGATTTTTTTTGCCTGAATTTGCGTACCTGTAGGCAGTAAGCGTTAGTCAGCCTGGTGGGTCTGGTGGAGGTTCTTTTTACTATTCTGGTTGCCAGGTATGGGGGGGATGCGTTGTTTAAGCATTTGAAGCTGAGTGATGCTGTTTTGAGAGAAATGCGGTCACAGATTTTGAGCCATTTGTGTTCTCTTCTTTTGTTGGATATGTGTTCCTTGTGTGGTAGGTTAAGGGCTGTCCTGAGTGCGTTATTTTGCAGAGTTTGGAGTTTGGCTGTTATGTATTTGTTGGCTCCTAGGTACATGGCATTACAATAGTCGAGTTTGGATAGTATTAGGGCATTGGCGATGGTAATGCAGCTAGCTGGGGAGAGGAATGCTCTACTTGCCCTGATAAGCTTGCACGTGTAGGCGGTAGAGGATGCCAAAGAGTTAACTTTTTTTTTTAGTGACATGGCCGAGTCAAGGTGAAAGCCTAGAGTTTTCACTGTTTTGGCAACTGTGATAGTGTTGCCATCTATGTTAAAAGCCTTGTAGTCAGGACTGAGTTTTTTTAGGTTGATGTTGGATCCGAGGAGCAGGATTTCGGTTTTCTCATTATTCAGGCATAGGCCGTGTGTGGCCATCCATGCCTGAATGATGAGGTATATTTTGTTTACCAAGGCCGTATCTGAGTCGAAGTTGCCCGAAAGGGCTATGAGAATCTGGGTGTCATCTACGTAGTTAGTGTATGAGACACCCAGTTTATCAAACTTGTCAAATAAGGTCTTGGTAAAGATATTGTAGAGGGTAGGGGAGAAGCAGGAGCCTTGGGGGACACCGCATGTTATTTTGATGGGGCCTGCTGAGGCTAGTGAGGAGAAGACTCTCATAATGTGATTGTCCAAGAAAGATTGGATCCAGGCTATGGTCTCTTTTGAGAAGTGGGCAGCAGAGGCCAGGTCAAAGGCCGCTGACAGATCGAGGAAGAGAAGCATGGCAGTGTTTTCTTTTTCGTTAATCTCATTAATTTGGGTTTTAAGGTCGATTAAGGCAGTTTCTGTGCCATGTTGCGGTCTGAATGCAGATTGGCGCGCACCTAGGTGTTTTTTGGTTTCTAGATATTGCTGAATTTGTAAATATGCTACTCTGTCTATTATCTTCAACAGGAATGGCACCGTGGTGATGGGCCTGTAGTTGGTAGGGATAGCGGGGTCTAGGGTTTGCTTCTTGAGGAGCGGCAGAACCCAGGATTGTTTGAGATTGCTTGGTATGGTGTTGGAGGAGAAGGATGCGCTGATCAGTTTGGTTATAAAGGGAGCTAAGTCCCTGGCAGCATCCTTTATTATCTTGCCTACATACACAAGTGTTACGCTTCCAAAAGCATAATTGCGGCAAATACTGCTGACATAGATATAAAAACACATGGAAATAGTATACCAAATGTCGCTTTGGCTTCCCTAGACCAGTTTGCAAAACATGAAAATTAAATAGCTTGATGTCTTCTGTTAGACAAGGTGTAAAAGGCAAATCCCCTAAAAATACATACAACACTAAAGGGGACGAAGCTTCCAAGTACATCAATGATTACAATACAATCATTGCCCTAATGTGGAATGCAAGCATAGACATACAATACATTGGAGACAATTCCAATGCAGATGCTAGATATGACACAGCCTATCTCATCAAAGCTGAGACAACAGAGCTAAAGGACCTCCAGGATGACATATTATCTAACAAAACACTATCACAGAAATTGTTCAGCTTTGGCATAAACATTCAATCTGATACATAGAGAATGCTGGTGCTATGAAGCTGCAGACTGTTTAACAGGTACAGCCTTATATGGCAAATCTGAGCACATTGTCTGACTGAACCTTGGACCAGCTTCATCCAAAAAAAGAGTAATGACATCCTACCAAGAGATAGAAAATATAGCCACAAATGATCCCAATAGCCAGGAAATTTAAAAACAAAAACAATTTAATTGACACATACTACCCAAACAGAAGTACTGCTTTGGAAAACATGTGTCCGTATGACATTGCCCAAAACTACATGTACAAAAACAATGTCATAAAAAATAAGACAACTGCAAAATATTCAGTCTCATCTTTTGGTGGAAATGTAGTAAAACCCGCCAAACCCAGTCTAATTAATCATATTAAGTTATCATTTAAATATCCACAACATAGAGAACTCTATTACATGGCCCTACTCCAACTTTGTAAACATTGGAGACGGGAACATAATGATTAGGTGACTCATTTGAAGCTGCATTCAAAGCATATGAAATGACAATTTCAAACAATACAAACACATTTTAGACAATGAACTCCAAGACGAGGAAGTAATTGAAGCTCGACTAGACAAAGACACTCCTGAGGGCAGTCATCCTTCCATTACAGGAAGCCAAGATCCACTTGGAGAACCATTAATTCTAAATGAAGCAGAAAAAAGCCATGACTGAGGTAGAAACCATGTATCAATATAAACAATCTGAGGAAGACTTGACAGTTCTGGAATCACAGTTAAATGATGAACAACTCACCATGTATTTAGAAGTCACTCAAGAAATTGAACATGGTTTTAAACATTAAACTAAAACCTGTAGCTGTAAACATGATAAACCTCTGCTCCTGTAAGTAAATGGTGAAGCTAGTTCTGGTAAAACATTCTTAAATAAATAATCAGCAAATTTCTACAACACTTAACAAACAACAATATTTTGGCTGCAGTGACAGCCCCCACAGGTTTAGCTAGCTGCCTACAACATAGGATTTGTAACTTTACACTGAATATTACTCCTCCCCTTAGAACACTAAAACAAATTAGAATACTACAAATTGTCAGCAGAAGCTGCTACTGAAGTATGCTGCATTCTAAATCAAATGGAAGTGTTTCTGATAGATTAAATAAGCATGGTTTCCAAGCTCATGTTGGCTTTGATTCATCTCAGAATGCAAGAAGTCCTAAAAATCAACTACAAAGTACTGTTTGGAGGAAGACATGTTAATGTTTTCAGAGAACTCCTACAGTAAACACCAGTGAAAGGGCAACCTATTTTCAAAACATTAGGACACACACAATGGCACAATACCCTCGGCAGCATTGGAAATTCAAATCTCTGCCAACATTTTCACTACAGAGAACTACTTCAAAACATGTGCCAGTCAGCAGACCTCACATATGCTAACATTTTAAAAATCATTAGAACTGGTCTGCTAACTAAACATGTAAAATCCATCAAAAATAGTAGACTAATATATGAACTATATGGTCGAAACACATCTGGTCCTGATGTCATGGAACAATTAACGCAACAAAATTTTAAATGTATGTCCTTAATGCCAACCCTTGCAAGCTGTAGTAAATTCAACGAGAGAATGCAGAAAAAAGAAATGCAACCCATACTGCATATCAGCTCCACAGAAAAAGTAGAAGTGCGTGGCATGACACTTCCTATGTGTCCACAAGACACAACATGAATGAATAGTTTAGAAACATGCATCTCTAACACAGCTGGATTGGAGAAAATATTGACTTTTGCCCTTATTCACAGAGTTTTCCAATGGGGTTTTGCCATTATAAAATGCTTCTGTGATTTAGGCCCTTTGTTTCTGAACTGCAGACTCATTCTAAAACATAACGTTGACGTAGAAGATGGTTTAGTCAATTGAGAAATTGGTAACATTGTTGGCTTCCAAATATATCCACATGCCAACAACATTCAGTGTGTCAACATCACGCCTTGAAACACTTGTGTATAGGCGTGTTATAAATGCCATATCATATCATAACATCCACTTTGTCAAACTTAGGAAGTTAAAAAATTTGGCCTGTCAATAGGACGTTTCCTTCTTTTCAAAGACATGTACGTATGTAGAGAGCAATTTTCTCTATCATTTGCATATGCTGTCACTATTCACAAACCACAAGGTCTAACCATAGATCAAGCATTGATTGAAATTGGCAGCACAGTCTTTAAAGAAGGTATGACGTACGTAGAACGTTCATGTCTGCACACACTCAATGGTCTATTCCTAGTTAACTTTGATGCAAAGTCAATGCTGACATTCCTTGCATCCTGGAATACAACAGGCTACACACACTATACACCCCCTTCTAGATATGTACCCTGTAACTCAAAATATAAACCTTTTAATAGACAAATAATAGAAATAGAAGCTATGGCAGATTTCCCCACAATACCACTAAAAAAACAACCAACTCCTGCATCACACAACACAGCCACAAAACTGTCTAGTACAAAATCAACTGCACATCCATCACAAAAGAAACACACAAATCCCTCTTATCCAGAAACATCTTAAGACCGATCAAATGATCCACAAACAGAACTCACTGGTCCATTTAAATTCAGCAACACAACTGGTGTAAATTGTTATGCTAATGTGACAATGAATCTTCTCTTTCAATTACCACCAATTTTTCACAACATATACTTAAACTGCTTGGACCAGTTCTGAATCAAAATGCTCTTCTTTCACAGAAATGCACAAATAATCCTGACAACATTTACAGTGTCTTAGGTATAAGGCAGGAATCAGACTACTATGCAGGAATGGTAATAATTATCATAAACAGAAAGGAATATCCACAGGAATTCCTAATTTGGTTACTGTAAGTACTGGGAACCAAAAACATCCCAATAAATGAAATCTTCCAGATTTCATACACGTGGAAACATACATGCACTTTTCACAAGAGTACATCCCTAATGAACAATTTGTATACGTACCCATGCCCAATTCTGAATCCATTCCGTTTCACTAGCTATTGCAGAATGCAAATCATGGCCTGTTATGTCCTTTTTAAACTTAACCATGACGTCCCTTTAACAAAGTTTTGTTTGTGAATTTCATAGGTTTGTATTAGTGCAACTTAACCATAATGCCCCTTTAACAAGGATTTTTCAGTGAATTTCTTGGGTTTTTAATCATGCATGCTAATTTCCTACAATTTGCTAATATTATACCTACCCCAAAAGAGCAACAGTTTTGTCCAATTTACAATGTTTCACCTTAAGACTCTACCATTTCCCAGCTTCTAGCATCATTTTTAACACTTCTATACACATTTCTCAACATTTTCAATAGTTTTTGTGTTTAGCGACTTCTTCGAACATCTGGCGTCATTGCAAACTTTCTGGACAGTGGGCCCCATTACGAGTTTGGAGGTAGCCATGCCATTCTTAGTGGTATGGCTGCTTCCAAACTCGTGTCTGGATCCTGAAAACAGAGAATTACCGGGTCATTCTGACTTTTGCGGGCCCAGTAATTCCCTTTTTTCGGGACCCGGTACATCCCCATTCCCATTCGAGTCCCCATAGGGTTCAATGGGAATGGGGAGGATGCTAATACAGACCCGTTATTACGGGTCTGTTGTTAGCATCCTGGTCTGCTCGCGGGTGGCGGTATGCATGTCTGGTCTACCTTACCGGTACCGTTCATTCCACGGCTGCCAGCCTCGTAATGGGGCCCAGTGTCACTTGATCACGCACGCGGCATGATGACGTGTTCATGAACGTGTCTGCACATGTCTTTTTCTGCTGATCTTGCAACTTTTAAGCTTAAAATGTACCCTTGCACAGCTCCTACACCTATTCTCACTCATTATCCACTAACAATCTAGTACAGAGCACCTACATGGAAGAATAATAAAACCAAACTGCTATTTAGCTTAAAAATGGCATCAGCTATTGCCAATCCTCCTCCCCAAGAGCCAACACCACCACCACCAGCTGGAAGACCCACACAAAAAAGTGCAGTATTTCCAAAAACAATGCAGAGGACCAAGAAGATGAGGTATAGGAAGTGCCTACTTCTAGGACCCAGAGGAAATCATGGGTGTGGAAGTTCTTTACAACTGTTGGGAATGTACCAAAGGCTAAATATACCAAAGTGAAATGCACTGAGTGCAATATTGTATGCCACCACAGACTACCTGGACAGTATTCCCATGGGACTACCTCCATGCCACACACAATCCAACTACCGAAATTCTCTGAGAAAAGTTGTTCCTTTCTTAGCAAGTAGTAGGCTGTCTTCCTCCACCTCCTCTTCCTCAACCAATACTATAACCACACAGCCTACTTCGGTGGGGCACACAATCACACCAGCTACTTTGCAAGTGATTAAAGAGGCTGTTGATCCATATCTTTCAAAGACAACAGTCCTCTGTCTATACTGCAACACACCACTGTGCAGGGGGAGCAAATTCAAAGTGCTTTTGAAGCTGTAATAAAGGAGCATAAGAAACACTGCCCCCTACCTTAGATGTAACATGCATGCAACATCTTCCCCTGTCCACCTGCCCCTCCATATTAGTGTTTGGTGCCTCTTCCTTCATTTCCCTCCCCACCTTATGTTCTAACCTCTCCTGCAAAGCAAATTCTAAAAACAACAAAAAAGGTTTCTGTAAAAACTGCCTTTCGCAGTTAAAAAAAAACAAAAAAAACATTGTTATAGACTTCATCTACTTTACATTTTTCAGAAAAGTACATAGACTCAATAAGATTTTCCAACATTTCTATTAGCATTTTGTTTTATGCTAATAGGAATAATGTGGCGTTCATCTCCTATTCCAGAGACTGGAACAGGGGATAAGAGCATGGCAGTCCAAGTTAACAGCCCAAGGTATCATCCCAAGGGAAGCACGGGGGGATAACAAGGGCTCCAGACTTTTATCCCTGTTCCAGCCTATGCAATGGGGGATGAAGACCATTAGCACCCCGGGTTGCCAAAGTGGTAACCCAGGTTGCTAAAAAAAAAGGATGTTTCTTCCCACACCGGGACACACACGGGGTCCCGCTGCAGGAAGGAAAATCCTTTTACAAGATGGCCACCACAGAAAGGGAAGGTGGGGATCCATACAGAGCCCCTCTTCCCTTTCCATGGCAGCCTGCAGAAGGCGGATATAGAACCTTTTGACCATATTTCAACAGCCACATTTTTTTCCCTGTCAAACCTATCCCAATTTTGAAAACATTTACCACATAGCCGGTCTTTGGTGGACATGGCCATTTTGTCCACATTGGCCATCGCTTGGGTCATGGCCAGTAGCCAGATTGTCCAGCTCATGACCTTACGCAATGACCCGGTCAATATGGGCACTGCCCTTGGCCACAGGCTATGTACCTCAGTCACCTAAGGTATATCACTATTTTGTGTACCTGCATTATGACAGATTTGCATAACCATGCTTTCAGGTCCTTGCCAATGCTCCTTACAACAGTTTTATGGAAATTTGCCCATGTTTTATTTTTTCAAAAGTGTTGACAGAATCCATTCAGACGTTGCACAAACATTCAAGGTTGCATCTATAATCTTTCTGAAAAGGTTTGGTCACATTCATCAAACAGCAACAAAGTTATAAGCCATTTAATAATGTTGATACCCCGCTCAAGTTTAGCCCCCTCTTGACAAAATCCCACCAAACTTTGCAAAAACCTTTTTATCTAGATCTAAAATCGGTTTGCAAACCTTTGTGCAGATTCATAAAATGGCCAGAGCATTGCCAGTGGTTAAGATTAAGTCTAAACCTTCCAGCCATCACCTCTTTGTTTTTGCTATGTCACCCCGAGTTGGACGGGTATGCCCAGACGTGGGTCCCGTGGCTGCTGGGCCTAGAGACCCAAGCTACTCCTCACTGATGAGCCCCAACAAGGGTGAAACATGTTTGGGGATGCTTGTGGTCTCGTGCAGAAGGGATGTGGCCTAGCAGTTCGGGCTGGACTGCCCCTTTTGGGGTGGGGCCAAGCCTGATTTGCATATGGTCTTTCCCTTCTGTAATGGCTTGGCAGGCGAAGAACGGTGGTCTGGAGGGTTGCCCAGAGCATTGCCAGTGGTTAAGATTAAGTCTAAACCTTCCAGCCATCACCTCTTTGTTTTTGCTATGTCACCCCGAGTGGGACGGGTATGCCCAGACGTGGGTCCCGTGCCTGCTGGGCCTAGAGACCCAAGCTACTCCTCACTGATGAGCCCCAACAAGGGTGAAACATGTTTGGGGATGCTTGTGGTCTCGTGCAGAAGGGATGTGGCCTAGCAGTTCGGGCTGGACTGCCCCTTTTGGGGTGGGGCCAAGCCTGATTTGCATATGGTCTTTCCCTTCTGTAATGGCTTGGCAGGCGAAGAACGGTGGTCTGGAGGGTTGCCCAGAGCATTGCCAGTGGTTAAGATTAAGTCTAAACCTTCCAGCCATCACCTCTTTGTTTTTGCTATGTCACCCCGAGTGGGACGGGTATGCCCAGACGTGGGTCCCGTGCCTGCTGGGCCTAGAGACCCAAGCTACTCCTCACTGATGAGCCCCAACAAGGGTGAAACATGTTTGGGGATGCTTGTGGTCTCGTGCAGAAGGGATGTGGCCTAGCAGTTCGGGCTGGACTGCCCCTTTTGGGGTGGGGCCAAGCCTGATTTGCATATGGTCTTTCCCTTCTGTAATGGCTTGGCAGGCGAAGAACGGTGGTCTGGAGGGTTGCCCAGAGCATTGCCAGTGGTTAAGATTAAGTCTAAACCTTCCAGCCATCACCTCTTTGTTTTTGTCATAAAATGGCACCACATTCATAAACCTTTACACTATTTTGAGAACCCCTAATTATTCCCTCTCTTGACAAAATCCCAGCAAACTTTTGCATAGTTACAATATTTTGGAACTCCCTCTCTAATTGTGTTCCCTCTTGATTAAACAGCACCACAATCTGCAAAGCCATTCAGGACCCATTCTAGAAAGGAATTCCCAAATTTCATTCGGTGGTTCCAAAGTGATATTTTCATTGCATCTGTGGGAAAACCACACATTTTGGGACCCCTGTATAACTCCACCCCCCTTAATGAAACCTCAACAAACTTTGCAGGGTCTATCTGATGGGAGCATATACTTTTTCTGCCAAGTTCTAAGAGTATTCATTCAAGGGGGGCAGAGTTATAAGCCACATAAAAAGTGCTCTTCCTATGGGTTGAGCAACTTAACAACTTAACCATAACTACAGGGCCACTATCGCAGGCCCTGTAATATATATATATATATATATATATATATATATATATATATATATATATATATATATATATATATACAGTGAAAAAACTTTGTTAAAGGGACGTTATGGTTAAGTTGCGCTACTAAAAACCTATGAAATTCAGTGAAATAACTTTGTTAAAGAGACGTTATGGTTCCAAGTAAAACCAAAAAACCCCTGAAATGCGCCAGTTATGGTAAGCTAAGCAACCATAACTCACGCCACCACTGTGCACTGCTAAGACTAACACCCACGACATCAAAGATGACCTCACAAATGTCATTGATGACATCACTGATGACATCACATGTCTGGCTCACTCTTTTTCCTTTACTGACATTTCAAGACCACATGGTTTTCTTCAGTAACAGACAGAAACTAAAAAATGTTTTATATTTGTAGACGTATCCTTCAAATAGGTTCTTACAGTAATGCCCTTAGAGTCCAGTCACATCATATGAAACATATACATAGGGGAAGACACAAGCTTGAAAGACAGCAATCCTTTTTGTGCATAAAGATAATCAATAGAGTTATCAGCACTTTCTGATAGTTCTGTTTTTTTTTATGGCTGTACTTTCCCTGTATATGGTCATATTTGTATACATTGTACTCACACTACTTTCCTTAGTGTCCAATCACATCAAGTGATACATATACATAGGGTAAATAGCAGCTTTGAGACAGAGCAATCATTTATTTGCATGAAAATAATCAGTTAGGTTATGAATTGTTTCTGCTATTACTTCTGCTTTTTTGCTAACTTAACTTTCCCTGTATATACCCATATTTGTATGTGTTCTTGTCTCTTTGTGTTTTGTCTGTAGTAATGCAATTATGTAATACATGGGTTTTATTAGCTACTTATTACATATTTCACAGTACACACAATTCTATTAAGAAAACAATTATCATTTAATTATTCAACATATCAAAATTACGAATATTATACCTTCATCTTGTACGCTGCACACAATGATATGTTTCTGCATGAGTAGCTTAGTATACTAGATAGAACCCCATAATGGAATGCTATTTATATCAATGCATCGTTCAATGCACTAATTAGGGTATGATATTTATTGCAATGATCCTTGACACTTTTTTCTCAACATTATAATAAGAATACCTTGTACACATATTTTATGAAAAGTAAATACACATGTGATGTCATCAATGACATTTGTGATGTCATCTTTGATGTCGTGGGTGTAAGTCTTAGCAGTGCACTGTGGTGGTGCGAGTTATGCTTGCTTAGCTTACCATAACTGGCGAATTTCAGGGGTTTTTCGGTTTTACTTGGAACCTGCAAATGTACTGTGAATCTCTCTGAGTACAAGTGTCATTTCATTGGAAAGCACCTTCTACAAGAAATACTGTACAAGTCTCTAAGATTTCTACTCGCAGCTGTATGCATATCCATATGCATGAACACAAACTACAGGTATGCATATTTTCTGTAAAGTACATGTACAATTCTTCTAGTTTCATATAGCTTGTATAATCTGTAAAATGAACTTGCTGTCTTTTTCCATCTCCTAAAATCAACTGTCACTTACAAACCTTTATACTATTTAATTTATTTTTACACAAACATATTCAAATCATGTTGAAGTAACATTTTTTAAATAAAATATATAGACTGCATATAGTCAAACAAAATTGCATGCACACAATATGTTCAAATCTCAAACAACAATACTTGTACAATAACATAAACATTTATTTATTTATTTACGTGCTTATATTTATATAGCGCAAGCAGCCCATGACATTGAGGCACTATTACTTGCAAGAGCTTAGTTACAGGAATAGTGGTATTCAGTGGTACATTATGAATTTCACAAGGCATAGTAAAGATATTTTGTTTGCTACAATTAGTCATTGCAATACAGTTTATTCATTAAGAACATATGATATGTATGTAACTGATGTGATGTATCTTATGTGAATAAGATAGTTTTAATGGTTTTGAGGAAGGCGCTGAGGACGTCACTTAAAAAATCAATGTCTAAATTAAAAACAGTGCTATATACAAACAAAAATACTCATTTGTTTCTTTTACAATTACAGTGAAGACCATTCTCCTGAAAAGAAGCAGCCGAATTTGGAGTACAAAGAACAACTAAGAAGTAACCTGCTCATTTTAGAAAAAAAGTAATTTGAATACCACCATAATATTTGGATTATTACTCAAACACACTGTAAGGTTAATTCATGCTATTTCTGTGCCTAAAAATAGAGATTGTGCACCATTCTGTCCAAAAATCCCCATTTCTTAAACAGCGATTTACAGCCAGAATGGCCCACAAATTCCTATTTTTCGACACACAAATTACCCAACTCAGCCGCTAGAATTTTGATGTTATAGAACAAACAACTGTTTTACAGGCCGATTCATGTAATTAATGTGTGCCGAAAATCTCTGCGCAAGCATGCGAAAGTGTGCGAATCGCAGCGCAAGTGCGAAAATCGCAGTGCAAGCGTGTGAAATCCGCGCACATCGATTCATGGAAGTCCATGCGCGTGTAAATACTGGGATGTGCGCCATAATCCTGCGTGGCGCACACGTCATCAAACGGCGTGTGCTACGCGCCCAGCGAAAGTGCACATAGCGCGGCGCACACAACAAAAGTAGGCGTAACACGGGGCGTAACACGCAGAATGGGGAACAACGCGTGAAAATGTGGCCGTTACGGGGGACGTACAGGAGGCAAATGCACAGAACGCCCACACATGTGCCTACAACACGTATTCATGGAATCGAACAGGGGAAACGCGTGCGCCAAAAAAGATGTGCTAATCCGGAAACACGTACGCCAGCAGGAAGCAGGCGTACACGGACCCACGCAGCATAAAAGTGTGCGCAAACAACAAACAAGCTCAGACGCTATGATGAATATACCGTTCCTCGCAGCAGTGGTCGTGGGACACCGCAGGAAGAGGAGGATAGTCAGGCTGCCTACACCCGGTGTTGGCCATCATGACTGCACGCCCATCAGTCCGCAGGCACATATACCTGCCCAGAACACCGGCAGAAAGGCAGGCTGCCGTCCAGGATTTTTACGGGGTGGCACACTTCCCCAAAGTGCTAGGTGCCATTCATTGCACCCATGTGGCTCTACGTCCTCCCAGGGCAACTGAGCACATCTATAGAAACCGCAAGCACTGGCATTCCATCAACGTACAGGTAGTATGTGATGCCAAGGGAATCATCACCTCAGTACATGCCAACTATCCAGGGTCCACCCATGACAGTTTCATTTACAGAATGTCAATGCTAAACCGGGACCTAGAAGCTGGGTGGCATGGCGATACATGGCTGCTTGGTGAGCATAAATGCCTCTGCACATGCATGCATGTCAGATACTGAGTAATGTCACAAACCCACCAATGATACCCATCATCACCTCCCCAGGGGACAGTGCCTACCCTCTGAGCACCCAAATGATGCCAATTCGGAACCCCACCACCCACCAGAGGCAAGATACAACACAGCCCATAATGCAACCCGGGGCATAGTGGAGCGCACATTCGGAGTGCTCAAGTCACACTTTCGCTCCCTTGACCGCTCTGGTGGGCAGCTGCTATATGCAACCCCAGTAGTGTGCAGGATCATAGTGGCAGCATGTGTCCTGCACAATGTTGCAACACGCCGGGGCCAGCCGGTGGACATGGTGGTGCCCCCACATCCCCAACCACATGCACGACCGCTGCGCACGGGAAGGGAAAGGGCACGTGGTGAGGCAGCCCGTACGCAGCTGGTGGCTAATTACTTCACCTTAAATCACACCCCTGTGGAGTGCACACAGCCCTGGCACATTCCAGCTGACAATCAATGATGATGACATAAGGGACAGTCAACTGTCACAATCATACCAGCCTGAGATTGGTCACCTGGTAGTGTTACATTGTGTGCATTCCTACCTACCGAAAGACAACCAATGCTGTGTCACAAAAAGACACACATTTATGCTGCATGAATGACTACCCCCTTGCAATATACAACATGAAAATAGCACCATGTCACCCAACCCCTCCCCATCTACGCCACCCAACACACCATGGCATGTCATGCAATGTGAAAGCAAACAAAGGAATGCACAACACATGACACAAGTGTCACAAAGTGCACTGTCCCAAATGGAAACAGGCCACAGACAATATGCTCCCAGTAATCAATAACAAAAAGCACACATGACCAAATACTTACCAGCAACACAATACAGCAACACAGCATGAAACATTGCCAAAATATGACAGTACAAACTCAAAGTAGTGCAAGTCTTACACCTGAATAAGCCAGCACATCGACCCCTTCCAACTGCAGAGTGTTGCTGTCAGGCAAATGTGTCAGTGTACTGCATACAACATGAACTGCATCTGCAAAAAAGACGACCCTGTGAAGACATGAAGAAGGTACCTGCGAATTAGGAGGAAGACATGGATGCACAAGCACATATCAATACACCATGCAGTGTTCAAGACAAAAACAAACCCCACTAGGGATGTCCACACAGTTATGACTACAGACTGCCCACACAGCTCATGGGAGCCCAATGTCACTGTGTAAGTCACTGTCACTTGGTCATACCCTTTGCAAGCCCATGGAAACGGGAAGCAGGAGCGGTGCGTGTGTCAGGAACCCAAGCATCTAACCCAAACACAGGACAGGCCTGCATGTGCCCAGCCGGAATACATAGTGGTTGCCCACGGGAGCCACACAAGGCAACAAACTGTAAAAAAAAAAAATAATAATAATAATAAAAAATCAAAAATGGGCATGTGGGGGACAGGGGGGCACTCAGGGGGGCACTCAGGAGGTTCGA
Source organism: Ambystoma mexicanum (assembly GCF_040938575.1). Lineage (NCBI taxonomy): Eukaryota > Metazoa > Chordata > Amphibia > Caudata > Ambystomatidae > Ambystoma > Ambystoma mexicanum. The sequence goes on from NC_090936.1 coordinate 781,132,413, forward strand.
GGACAGGGTGCACACCAGGGTGCACACCAACACCCACCTGCGTGGATGTTGCGAGAAAAAAAATACCTCCATGGGCTCATGGCCTGCACGGCTATGCTACTGTGGGAGAACTGCTGCTGTCGCTCCCTTCACCCTCTGCTGCTGCATCAGGAGGTGGTGGTGCTATGGGAGGCAGCGCACGCAAAGCCCTGGTATGGTCCTCCATGGCAGCAAGCATGCGGGTGTGGAAGGTCTGGAGGATGATAGTACGGAGATCCCCATGCAGCACCTGACGGGTTGCCTGCAATTCTGCACGCATGGCCTCGCGTGATGCCCAGATCTCCTCCCAAGTTGCCTGCAGCTCAGCTGAGAGCAAACGTTTGAGCTGCTCCAGCTGCTGTTCTGACCAAAAATTTCGGGAATCCTCAAGTTCACCCAGAGTCTACCTGAGGTTATGGAGTTCTACCCTCAAGGCTTCCCTGTGGCCCTGTGAATCTATAGATATGGCTTCGCGCATAGTCTCCAGTTCCGCCCGTCAGTCCCTGTTGGACGCCAACATGTCTTCCCTGTGTGATTGGCAAATGGAGTCTGTTGCCTGCTGTTGTTGCTCCATCTGCCTTTCAGGGGGAGAATGGAAGTTGGCACCCTCTCCATTGCCTGAGCCATCATTTCAACTGATGCTCCCTGTTGTGCTGCAATACCGTAAATGGAGTTTTCCCATACAGTATTGCCTGGTGGCGCACAGCCACCGGGTCGGCGGGCACCACACCTGTTTGGGGCAAGGTGATCTGCACATTGCTGTGCCTGCAATGCCTGAGGCTGCAGGACTGCATTCCCCCTCTGATCTGCAGGCCCAGGAACAGGATCAGATGTTGTGGAGTGTGACCCTGCATCCGTAACCACCAAAGGCGGAGTTACCAACACTGACATCCCCATAGAGGGTTCTACCCCTGGTGCAGGTGGGTTGGAGAGAACAGAATCCCTGCCAGAAACACTCACCTTCGACAGCACATTAGTCTCATCATCCGATTCAGCACCTGAATCATAGAGGTCTGGGGAGGTGCAACCAGAGACACCCCTGGACAGTATGGTCTGCAATAAGATTGGACTTTCACCCACCACCACATCACGTCCTCCACTGGTGCCCGGTCGTGCCTGAGATTCCTCCTGGGTCTGCATCATCTCATCCACCTCTACAGCATCAAGTGCGTCATCACCTGCAAAAACATGAAAGACAACAAACGGAAACAGGCATGAGCACCATAGCACACACATAGGCCTTACAAGTCAGAGATCCAGTACATGATTTACACATGTCCCACATGACAATAACCCTGGCATGCATGCAATGTCAATGAGTTGGAAGGGGAGGCAAAAAGCAGACACGGAGGACACCAGGATGGAAAAGCAACACATTTGTTGCATGCTGGGTAGCACTGGCATCACACATTAGCCTGTGAGTGGCATGTCCAATACACATACATGACACATGCCAGCACACAGATGGCATGTAGCCTAGCCATGGTACATTTGACAAGTACAGACATATGTCAGTGAATGAGTACTGTCACCCATTCATGTGAGATGGACATGATGAGATGAAAAATGCTAAATAGTGTGACAAAATACACATGTGCCGCACACTGCAACACATCCAGTATACAATAATACAGTGATTGCAGGCAGATGTAAACATCAATGGTTGGTCACTTCAGCATGACAGGAAACAACTATCATGTTCCACATTCAAACAGGCCCCAAAAATTAATGGAGCAGGCCAATACTCAATCAGCCTGAATGGTCTAATCATTCACATAACAAGGTAACAAATGTGGGCCAATGTGGGGTGTAATAAATGACAGAAGCATGTCACATATGTTGCATTAGGGCTGAAAAATGCATTGCAAAAATGGGACAATTTAAACAAGCAGCCTGAATGAACACTGAAAAATTCAGAACAATGTTGTTGCAAGATGACAGTTCAAGGGCAACTGCAGTAATGTGGCGCTAATTGGCTACTGTGAGCATAAGGGATACTGTCATACCCAAATCCAAGGCCGGTGAATGTTTTGGAGGAAGCGCATGGGTGACCCATACCACTCAGGAGTACACACCCTCGCCTGGCACTCAATCAGAACCCGTCACCCAAACAATTTACACATGGATTACATACACATGCATGGGCACTCACCGGACAATGCGTCGTAATCTGGTAAGTCTCCCACGCCTTGGATCTGTTCCTCTGTGACGAAGGTTCCAGCAACAGACTCATGTTCAGTGAGTTGGTTGTCCTCTGGTGGAGACCCACCGCCAGTCACCAGAGTAGAGGCATGATTTGAGGCCAGCTTGTTCTTTGCTCTGCGTTTCAGGTCATTCCACCGCTTGTAGCAATCATCAGCTTTGGCCCTCACAAATCCAAGTGCACTAATGATGTTCGCGATGGTCTGCCAGTGTGCCCTAGGTTGACGAGGTGTGGTCTTGCACCCTGCAATCACCACCATTTCTCGGCTATGTGCCGACAAATAGGCCACAAGTGCATCAAGTTTGGCATCATTAAAGCTAGACTTCCTTGACGTACCGGAGTATGTAGCCGTGTCTGGGGTCTCAGCCTCTAGTGCCAGAGCACCCTTCTTCTTCTTTTTCAAAGGTGGTGCAGATCCTGAGTGGCTTACGCCGCTCTGGTCAGTAAAGACAGAAGCGCCGGTGGATTGGGTACTAGGAGTGTGTGAATGTACAATGACCATAGGTCTTGGTTGTTAGTCAGAAACCTGTGCAGTTCCCTCTGGGACCACTGCAAAAGATTTAGGACTACAGGTGATTGGCAGTAAACCAACTTGGTAGCAGTCTGCACCACACAGATTCACTTGGTAGCTGTGGCTGAGCAGTCAGACTTCCCTCAAGAAGAGTTAGGCAGTATGTGGAGTATACAAAATAGGGCAATTTACACAGTAGAACAAGCAAACACGGAACAAGGCTTAAGTGTAAAGGTATATAGTTATTTATTTATAAAAACACATCTATGAAAAACACTCGGGCACTAATACGGCAAACAACTTCAATCACAATTACTATAAGAAAAATCAATCCCCCTAACAATGGTTCGACAAGTCTAGGTTCAACGGCACCACTTATTTGCAGACAGAGGTGAATGCTTTAACCTAGATGGCACTCTAATATTCGTTAGGACGGGAGAGAAAAGGCAGGGTATGAAATCAACTCGGTACCAACACTCTTTCGAACAAATGCAAAGCACGTAAGGCAGGGTCTACTGTATATCGTAAGTTCAGAGGCCAGGCCCACTCGGAGAGAGGCAAGGCGATATGTTCCCAAAAATATCACAGTGGAAATGCACTTCGAGTCTTTGACGCAAATTGTAATAGACAGATTGGACCAGTCAGAACGGAAATTTAAGAAAGCTTGGAGGCGACCCAATGGAGAGGCGAGGATTCAGACATCTCACACTAACCGACACAAGGGAAGCCAGGCAAACACGGTACCTTGTTTGTAGAGAGACAGCTCCGGCGGGGGCAGTTGTTCCTGGTGGTGGATGCACGTCGGGTCTTTGCCAAGAGAAGAGATGATCTCGTCGTCGAAGGAAAGTTGAAGATCGTTGCACCACCAGGGAAGAGACCAGCCGCGGAGTGCTCCGTCACAAGGCACCACCTTTTGGTCACGGTACAGGAGTAGTGGCTATCCAGTTGCCGGGGTGCTCTGCAGGGGCAATTCGACCACTACGACTTGGAACGAAGAAAAAGCAAAGGGGACTGGTTGTTTCCACCAGTCAGGGGAAGAGACTCTCCGGCCGGGAGATCTCCTCTGTTGTCGGGAAGTGGTGAGTCGGTTCAGCAGGGCTCCACCAGAGGTGTCATCATTGCACGTCAGCTCAGCTTTACCCTCATCGGATTCTTAGGTCCTGTGGCGACTTCTGAAGATCCAGTCCCAAAAGCCCTGCTTTTATGCAGAAAACCCCCATTCATTCAGCCTAGCTGTCAATCAAAACACGCTAAGTGGTGAGCGTGGTGGCTCACCACTTGGGCCAATCACACCAGAGTGCGACTTGAGTTGGCAAGGCAACTCAGTCCAGGGTGCCTAAACGCCCCCCACACCCCCTGTGGTACCTATACAGAATGGCACCACTTTGGAGGACTTCTGTGTAGAAGCCCGCCAAAAGTGGAACAAAGGGCTCAACATTTGGTTTAGGAGTCACAGAGACAAAGTCAGAGGCCATTTTAAAAACCGAGTTCTGGCAGAAAATACCAACCGATAGATTTATTTAAGATAAATAAACCGGTGGTATGTTAGAGATTAACGCGAAAGAGTATTAACCTCCAACAATGGGAAGAATCCCATAGAGTTATATTCGGGGTCGAATATAACAAGTAGTTTCCACTGCCACCAGCCAAAACTCGACGATGGGGGACGGGACAGTGCCCCCTCGAATAACAGACCCAGGGGTAATCGAATTACCCCTACTAGTACGTCCACAATAAGATGGTTTGTACTAGTTCTGTTAGTAAATATAGGTCTAGTAAAGCCAATGGTGACTTTACATGCCCGGGGAGACAGTAGTCAGTCCCCGGGTATGGTGTCTATGGCGGAGCTCCGCTAGGACGCCCCAGTGTTACGGCACAGAGGGTGCGGTGTAACACACATAGAAAAACATATGAGACCCTATGGGGTAAAAGACCCCATACCCCATAGAACACATTGACATTCAAAGGAATTACACACATTCATGTCCAAGAGTGGGAGAAAAAGAGTCTCACTCTTGGCAGGATGGAAAAAAACAAACTCCAGAAATCCAGCAAAGCTGCTGGGGGACTCACTATGTTAGGAAATTCAGACTAAACAGAGAATTCTCCCTAACATTGGTGCAGGCATAGGCTGTAGGGTGATGTTGGCAGGGCCAACGTTGGTACGATGGACCTGGACCGACACTGTCCCGGCTGGGAGACTCAGAGCCGGGGTGGATAGAGCTGCAACTGCCCCTGCAGCCTCCCCACCCTGCCTACTTGGGCAGCAGATGACATTGCTGCCCCAGATCCACGTGGCCTGGTGACAGCAACTTGCACCGCCACACGTGGCTTTGACTTGCTGACCTGGAAGTCAGCCTAGGAGTCATCCTATGCCGGTTCAGGTGCCAAAATGGGCCGGTCCAACAAGGGCTGAGCTGGGATGGTGTCAGCTACGTTTCCCACAACCATGGGGGGGCATGGGTGTCCCTGATTGGCCCTCCACACACGGGGGTCTAGGGGCACCCTGGAAATCCTGGCCACATCCCCTACCGTGCCCACCACGCCCACCTTTTGGAGGTCGGCCCCCTTTGCCTCCCTTGCCACTTGGTCACCTCCCAACCATGGCACTTATGTTCTTGTGCATATGGGAGTTGCAGTACACTATTGTCCTGGGCAATTGGGGGTGAAAGGGGTAGGGTACTAGATGGAATTCATACCCTAATGCTCTAGCAAGGCTGTCTGTGTCCCTTGGGGAAGATGACGGTTCATGCAACGCACAGGCACCCCAAAAACAAAAATGAACGTGCACGCAACCCCTCAGAAAAATGTACCCGCACTATGCTGTGGCACCCAGAAACACAAAAATAAGCGTACGCGTAATACACGCAGCCTACAATGACCTCTGAAGTGGTACGCGACACACGGGGAAAGCACAGTTGGTAAATACGTGCGCGACTCACCTTATGCCTGGAAAAAGAACGTAAAAAAGACTGCATGTGCACGTTGGGAACACCCCCGCCAAAAGAAGAATTGTACGCTGTCTGAGGAAACAGGCCAAAATAAGAATTTAATGCTGTCAGAGGTAACAGGGAGTACGAACTTTAACCGCTGTGAAGTAATCGAGTGTGAACCGACAAGAAGTACAAAATTCACCCACTCGCTCTCCATGAAAAGCACATACAAGAGAATGGTGTCCTACACATACCTTTTAAACTGGCCCACATGTACGTCACTTACGCATGTACGCACTAAGGCCCTTTCCTCCAATTACACGAGCTGACACTCGGACGTGCAGTTTTTGCACGTGTAAATGAACATGCACCCGTGTTGAGCGAAACGCCCTTGCACGTCACGTCACAGACGCGCTTACGCGCTAAGGGCCTTTCCTCGAATTACACGCTGATGTGCAATTTTTTCACGTGCCAAATCACTCCGTATCAAGCTGGCCACGCGGAAACACACGGAAGACCACGCTCCTGCCCAAAAGGCCATTTTCCTGCCCCCAAAAGCCCGAGCACGCTCCCACCTGCCATCTGCTGCTGCCTGCCTGCCTGCTGCCCACGTGCCCTGCTATTTGCTGCCTGCACGTCAGCCAGGGGTGCAGTTGCTGTGAGCACCCCTGCTAGAACCGAAGACTCCCGACTGGGATACCATCACTCCACAGCCCAGCCCCAGGACCCAGTTTCCCACCCACACCTGCCACTGGGGTCGCCATGTCTGGCACAACACCATCTGGCACCACTGGCAACCCCCAGCCAGAGAGGCAGAGGGCCACCAGCTTCAGTGCCAGGGAAGTTGGTGTCCTGGTAGAGCAAGTTCTGGGGCAGTATGATGCCCTCTTTGGAAGTTCCCGTGCCGAAAATGAAGGACGGACCAGGATCTGGATGGACTTTGTGACTGCCATCAACGAGGAGGGGGTGGCAGTCTGCGACATCTAACATGTCCGGAAGCGCTGGGAGGACTTCAGGTCCTCGACAAGCCCCAGCGCCTCTTGAAGGCAGCGGATACCAAGGGGTGCCGGGGCCAGCTGTCAGACCACCAAATGAGGGTCCTGGAATGCATACGCCCAGCGCTCCACGTCCAGGTCCTTGAGAGGCAGACCCGTCTGGAGTCGAGCGGTAAGTGTACATGCATACTGATTGGACGCTGTGCGTGTTGTTGTGTGACAGTAGTGTGCAGGTTGCACATGTGTTTTTGTAGGGCCATGTATGGATGTGTATGTACAGGGGTGTGAGGCTGACACATGTGAGTCCTCTCATGTGTGAGACACATGGATGGTGTTTGTGTTGGAAAGCATGCTGGCCAAATGCAGGTGTGGGAGCACACATGTTTGATTTCTGTGTATGTATGTTGGCATGGTTGTGGTGTCACACATGGATGGTGGTTCCTGCTGCATGTATCTGCACTGTGAACATGTGCATGCGTGTGTATTTGACAAGTGTGCAACTGTGATGCAACATGTGACACTGACATGAGGATGGCAGAATGCCAGATGTGACATGGATGGGGATGTCATCACTGCGACAGTTTGTGGACATGTACACATGCATGTAGGTCTGGTGGCGTGTGTGCATGTGTTGGCACTCCCTGTGTTTCATGTGACTTCAGGCTTACCTTCCCCTGCTCGTGCTGTTGTTTGTGTATGGATGGTGCTGCCTGGTGGAATATTGCTGTTGAATTGCTCATGTGTGTGAGCTGAAATTACATGTGTGTTGGGGAGTGTGATGCCATGTCTGAAGTTTGACATTGCCACTCATGTACAACTGTCATGTGTCTATCAGTCCATTGTACAGTGCCCTGATGCCTGTGTTCTATCTCTCCCTGACTGCAGCGTCAACTGATGAAGAGGGCAGAGAGGGTGCTGTGGAGCAAAGCGGCAGGGATCGCACCACAAAGCCAGAGACGCAAGGCCCGGCTCCCCTCCCAGATTGTCATCTCGTCGGGGAGTGAGGAGTCTGGTGCCACGCGCCAGGCCGCAGCTGCCAAGGGTAGATCCAAGAGGCGGAGGTCGGAGATGAACTCCTCGGCAGCAGAAGGGGCAGCTGAGACCCCACAGGGTCCGACGGAGGAAGATGGCATGGAGTCATCCAGGTTGGTGGGGGGTTTGGTGGAGGAGGCTGTGGAAGGGACTGGAGGTGGGGATTCCACTGGTGCTAGTTGTGCAGTGCAGGGACAGGGACAGGAGGCAGCACAGGCTGCTGCGGAGGTGCCTGTGTGTAATCCTGTCCCTGATCCTGTGACTGCATCATCCGGCCCCAGCAGGGATGCCTACGTCCAGACCCATTTTCAGGGAGGGGATGAGCGCACAACAACTGGCCTTCCTCTCCCTGCGGACATGGCTATCCGGGACCGGGTTGAGCCTGTCCTGGCTGGGATAGCGTTGCGTCAACAGGGCATGCGAGTTGACCTGCGGTGTTGTCGTGAAGTCGTGAACCCCACTCACACAGGGCCGCACGTCATCTCGGATTCCTCTTTGACCACGTTGACCTACTGGGACGGGTCACCAGTGCTGGATTCCTCCATGTGCTGGACCTTCTTGCAACCCCTTCCTCACCTGAACCCCCTACGCGCCAGTCGTCTTCCATGCCATCTTCCCACCCATGTATCACCTGGGTACCCTGTGGAGCTGCCTCTGATCCAGCGGCCACGCTGGTGGAGGACACATCCCTGCCACAGTCGGGAGTCAGACGTCCAGCAGGGCGCAGGCACAGCAGCAGCAGCAACATGGTGGGAGCAATGATGGCTGGGGGCCTTCAACATCGGAGGGGCAGGCATCGGCCAGAGGGCAGGAGGACCCAGGATTGGAAGTGTCTTCTGTGTGGCAGCGGTTGGGCCAGGACATAGGCGCGGAGCGGCGGGGGGGTGGAAGAGGCACGGATCACAATGGTCAGGGTGGAGAACTCCATGCAGAGGGCACTGAGGCGAGCCGAGTGCCTCGAGGCTATTCGCAGGGAGTTGGAGTCCAACATGGCATCGTCCCTGCGAACCCTTGGGGCCATAGAAGAGGGCCACCTCCAGGACATTGAGCGGAAGTTCGATGATGCCCTGGCCCGGGACATCGAAAAGTGAGCCGTCGGACTAGCCAGCTGCCATTGTAAATAGTTTTTAGTGTTAGGTTTTATTTTCGTTTTCATTTGATTTGGGGTGATTGGACTATGCATCACACATTTGTATATAGTTTTTTTCTTAGGTAGTTTCTTAGGTAGGTTTAATTTCTGTCATTGGGCTCATGGACCCTTGACAATGGATTGTACATAGTTGGACAATGGATTTACTTGATCTTTTTCTTTGGATTTCACCATGGATTAATGGATTTTTCTTTTTACGTTTCCTTTGGATTTGCTTTGGTGGAGGGAGAGTTTGGACTATTTTTCTTTTGGATTTCTTTGGGTTGGTTGTACTTTTCATTTACTCATTTTTTGGACATGCTTTTCATTTCATGTTTGCTATTTTTTTATGTTTTCATTTCATTGCTTTATTTTTGTCCATAATACATTTTGATATTTTACTTCCATGTGTGTAATTTGCTCATTGGGTTCATGCATGTGAAAATGTGGGTTTACACAATCAATGCCAACCAGTGTGTGTGTGAGACGGACATGTGTTGATGTACATTGTTGACTTTTGGGTTGTGTCTTGAGATAGGCATGTCAGTGTGGGGTGGATTGGGAAATCATAGCGTCTAAAGACTGGGGTAGGGGGACATGAGTGGGGGGCCTGCTGGCAGGTGTCCCTCAATGCTGGGGGGTCGGGGTGCAGGGGGACATGAGCGGGGGCCTGCTGGCAGGTGCCCATCAATGCTGGGGGTGGGGGTGCAGGGGGACATGAGTGGAGGCCTGCTAGCAGGTGCCCCTCACGGCTGGGGTGTGGGGGTGCAGGGGGACATGAGTGGGAGCCTGCCGGCAGGCGCCCATCAATGCTGGGGTGTGGGGGTTCAGGGGGACATGAGTGGGACATGAGTGGGGGCCTGCTGGCAAGAGCCCCTCACTGCTGGGGGGTGGGTGTGCAGGGGGACATGAGTGGGACATGAGTGGGGGGCCTGCTGGCAGGTGCCCATCAATGCTGGGGGGTGGGGGTGCAGGGGGACATGAGTGGGGGCCTGCTGGCAGGTGCCCCTCACTGCTGGGGGGTGGGGGTGCAGGGGGACATGAGTGGGACATGAGTGGGGGCCTGCTGGCAGGTGCCCATCAATGCTTGGGGGTGCAGGGGGACATGAGTGGGGGCCTGCTGGCAGGTGCCCCTCACTGCTGGGGGGTGTGGGTGCAGGGGGACATGAGTGGGGGCTTGCTGGCAGGTGCCCCTCACTGCTGGGGGGTGGGGGTGCAGGGGGACATGAGTGGGGGCCTGCTGGCAGGTGTCCCTCACTGCTGGGGGGTGGGGGTGCAGGGGGACATGAGTGGGACATGAGTGGGGGCCTGTTGGCAGGTGCCCCTCAATGCTGTGGGGTGGGAGTGCAGGGGGACATGAGTGGGGCATGAGTGGGGGCCTGCTAGCAGGTGCCCCTCACAGCTGGGGGGTGGGGTGCAAGGGGACATGAGTGGGGCCTGCTGGCAGGTGCCCCTCACTGCTGGGGGGTGGGGGTGCAGGGGGACATGAGTGGGGCCTGCTGGCAGGTGCCCATCAATGCTGGGGGGTGGGGGTGCAGGGGGACATGAGTGGGACATGAGTGGGGGCCTGGTGGCAGGTGCCCCTCACTGCTGGGGGGTACAGGGGGACATGAGTGGGGGCCTGCTGGCAGGTGCCCCTCAATGCTGGGGGTGGGGGTGCAGGGGGACATGAGTGGGGGCCTGCTGGCAGGTGCCTCTCACTGCTGGGGGGTGGGGGTGCAGGGGAACATGAGTGGGACATGAGTGGGGGCCTGCTGGCAGGTGCCCCTCACTGCTGGGGGGTGGGGGTGCAGGGGGACATGAGTGGGGGCTTGCTGGCAGGTGACCCTCAATGCTGGGGGTGGGGGTGCAGGGGGACATGAGTGGGACATGAGTGGGGGCCTGCTGGCAGGTGCCCCTCACTGCTGGGGGGTGGGGGTGCAGGGGGACATGAGTGGGGGCTTGCTGGCAGGTGCCCCTCACTGCTGGGGGGTAGGGGCGCAGGGGGACATGAGTGGGACATGAGTGGGGGCCTGCTGGCAGGTGCCCCTCACTGCTGGGGGGTGGGGGTGCAGGGGGACAAGAGCGGGACATGAGTGGGGGCCTGCTAGGTGCCCCTCACTGCTGGGGGGTGGGGGTGCAGGGGGACATGAGTGGGGCATGAGTGGGGGCCTGCTGGCAGGTACCCCTCATGGCTGGGGGTGGGGGTGCAGGGGGACATGAGTGGGGGCCTGCTGGCAGGTGCCCCTCACTGCTGGAGGGTGGGGGTGCAGGGGGACATGAGTGGGAAAGGAGTGGGGGCCTGCTGGCAGGTGCCCCTCAATGCTGGGTGGGTGGGAGTGCAGGGGGACATGAGTTGGTAATCACTAGTGCAGGGTGAAATGTGGCCTGGCTGGGGGTGATGCCCATGGTGAATGGGCTGCCTGCGGGTCATGACCAGGAGTGCAGGGTAGTCCCCTGTGGTGTGGGCTGGCTGCAGGGCCCGTGGAGGGGGTTGAGGGCACACCTGGGAGAACCCACACTACCAAATCATGTGTGGGACTCCCGGCACACCCCACTGGATACACGTACCTTGCTCTGACTGCAAAATTGCGTGTGAAACTTCCCGTGCACCCCCGAAATCCACGTACCCCGCTCACACAGGGCCAACCGCGTGTGAAACATCCTGCGCACCCCCAAAATACACGTACCCCGCTCACACAGGGCCTACCGCGTGGGAAACTCCCTGTGTACCACCCAAATACACGTACCCTGCTCGCACAGGGCCAATCGTGTGTGAAACTCCCCGCAAACCCCAGTAATACACGTATCCCACTCGCATAGGGCCAATCGCATGTGAAACTTCCCGCGCACCACCGAAATCCACGTACCCTGCTCGCACAGGTCCTACCGCGTGTGAAACTTCCCGCGCACCCCCGAAATACACGTACCCCATTCACACAGGGCCAATCGTGAGTGAAACTTCCCGCGCACCCCCAAAATACACATACCCCGCTCACACAGGGCCTACCCTGTGTGAAACTCCCCGCATGCAACCCAAATACATGTACACTGCTCGCACAGTGCCAATCGCGTGTGAAACTCCCCGCAAACCCCAGTAATACACATACCCCACTCGCACAGGGCCAATCGCGTGTGAAACTCCCCGTGAACCCCAGTAATACACGTACCCCGCTCGCACAGGCCCTACCGCGTGTGATGATTCCAGCGCACCCCAGGAATACACGTTCCCCGCTCAGTGTTTGCTGTATTGCGGCCCTGTAAACTGGTCCGGGGTTAGCTCAGCCCTTTGCGCTGGATTGGGGATTTTGATGGCTTTTCCTTGCACAAGGGGCGTTCTTGGGGGCGTGACTGGTGCTGTAGGATGTTCTCTGCAGCAGGGCTCTTTTTGCCTTGGGAATTCTATGAATACGCGGCGAGCCAGAATGCTGTTTAGCGCACACGGCTGGCGCATGCTGGCGCACGATCCCTATCAGCGCTGCACGCGTGCGTTGCCTCTGCACTGAATTCTATGAATTACCCTATTAATTGTATAGCATTAGATTTACTATTTGTACTTCTCCACACCACTATCTTACTTTTTTCTGTCATCTGAACCCCATTTCAGTAACACATTAATTCAAGAATACCCATCCCTACTAGTTGTAGTTGCCCAATGCACAATCACACACCATTACATAGATCTTTATCATCTTACTCAAACACTCATGCACACATACATTGCTGAACACCCCAACCCATACCTTCTTTATTTTTTCAACAGACCCTAAAGAATGCCTACAAAAAATCAAGTCTGTAGAAAGCAAGGCAGAAGTAGAGCAAATGAAAATAAAAGTTTCCAACATAAGCATCCATCTCTAGCATAAGTTGTAAAAGAAGGTGAAACAAAACAGCTAATACAGTCATTTAGTGAAACAAAAGAAGTTTCAAGTACAGAAACTTTGCCTCCTCTATCAAAATGTAAAACAAACCAGAACACAATTTCAAAAAATCAGCTATCACTACAGATAAAACCGCTTCTATAAATCTTGATATCGTGCAAAGTAGGCATACCAAGAAAAGTATTTTAGCCAAAATGTTCCATCACAAAGTGCTTCAAAATCTTATAAAAACAGGAGAGAAACCAGGTTCAACCCTTAAAACCTATCGTAGGAAATTAATCTTAGAAGCGTTGATAGACAGTGCAATTCTTCTCAAAAGAAAGTTATTTATTTTAGTGTTAAACAAAATGAAACCACCAACAAAACTAATGACTAAATTACAAAAAAGACTTCTCAATAAACGAAATGTCAACAGAAAGAACTTCTTAAATATCTGCGGAGGTAAATGGAGTCACACTACAAGCACAGAACCATACTTTAATGAAGAAGCATACAAACAAAAGCAAACGAATACAATTGCCATACATAGTAGTGGTCGAGGTTATGAAAAAGTTAATAATACCATAATGGAACAAGAAGTACTGCTTACAGAAATATGCCCAGAAAACTTAGAATTACCTCTCCATTCAACTGAATCAGAACGTATAGTGTACAAATGGCCAGGCACGTCAATGTGTAACATTCCCAAAAAAAATACAAGTCTTTACGTCAATTCCTCAATCAATATGTGAAAGGCAAAGACAAAATCAAAATTAAACCACTGCAAAATATGGATACCTGTCCAGTGCGCAGGTACACAGGACTCAAGGACATTCATTGGCCTGCATTACAGGCCATACTCACAAAACCACCTTCCATGATATCAAAAGGATATCAACACATCATTCAACTATAAGAAATCTAGTCTATAAACTGTACCATGCTAAAAGTCCTGCTTTAGCACTAGCCAATTTAAATAACATTCTTCTACATGGTACAGCAAAAGACCCTCTTGAAGAAATCGACTATATCCAGAAAAAATATTTTGGATGTGAAAGTTACTTACAGAATGAAATGGCTTTAAACCAAATTAGCAACAATTCTACGCATGGTAACCTTTTACTACACACATACAAAAATAAATACTAACATTTAAAAGTACAAACCATGTGTGTGTATGTTGCCGCAGAACTTTTTATAAAAGTAACACAAAAACTGTAGACATATCATACAAAATAGAAGACAATGAAGATTCTAAATGGTTTGAATTAGCTCTCTACCTTATAGCAGAAAACACATACGAAATAACTGACCCCTTAATACCTTGCAGTTACTGCACTACGAAACTTGACAACAACCAAACTCCTTCACGTGCTATCACAAATAATTTGGAATTATATCCACTACCAAAACCCCTACAACAACTTAATTTATATGAGAGAATCATAATTCAAACAGTACACCCATTTCAAGCAATAATACACCTACAACCAAAAACAGCAAAATTACCTCCCTCTGAATTATGGAAAGGTATTTGTGGAAAAGTAGTGTATTTACTATTAGATATAAAAGAAAATGTGCACACTCTAGGAGTGCAACGTCCAATGCAGAAATATTTAATTATCTTAGTAAATGGAGTACCTACAAAAGGCAAAAAAATATGGCAACAGCTGGTGGATTTACATAAAGTTAGATAAGCCTTGCAATATCTTAAAGAGAATAATGAATACTACAAATAAATTAATATTGAAGAAAACTTGAAGGATACAACTGAAATAATTCAAGAGACACAAGAAGCTGGTCAATTTGACCTCCTAGATCCTGCTACAATATCAAATACTTTAGACCATTATACAATTCATCCATTGCACTCTGACACCATAGAAGATGCACTACAAACATACCAAATGCGTCAAACAAAAGGATCACCAATCAGCATATTGGAAAAAAAGTATAGAAGCATGTGCTTTTCCTCTACTCTTTCCTACTGGCAAAGGAGGAAGGTACGATGAGAGACCTATTCAAATATCAGCATCAAAATACCGCTCATTACGGATGTATTCTGAAGATCCCAGATTTAGACAAAATGTAGAACACATATTCCACCTACTCTTTGAAAGTGAACTAGCAACTTTATGTTACAGAGTTGTACACACATTAAAATCAGGATCCCACTTTCAAAATATGTCAGCTACACAATTATTACAAAAAGTGCAACAAAAAGATGGGGTTTTACAATCAAATATTACAAATCTATCAGCAAATATGCGTGGTACTAAAGAGTACTGGTTTCAACATCATGGAGATGTTTGTTGTATGATCAGAAACCTTGGCCCACCCACTTGGTTTGTTACATTAAGTTGTGCAGAATATGCATGGGAAGATTTACATGATTCCCTACGCATATCAAACAAAAACAAAACAAACATAGATATACTAACACCTGGAGAACTTTGTTCTCTGGATCCTGTTAATGTTTCAAGATATTTTCACCATTGCTTCATTGCTATGCTACACTTTATTTGTAATAAAACTGTTCCTCCCCTTGGAGAAGTGCAACACTTCTTTTGGAGAAAACAATACCAAGCCAGAGGAGCCCCACATATCCACATGCTGTTATGGATTAAAGATGCTCCTAAATTTGGTCAAGACAGTGATGCCACTGTTTTACAGTTTATTGAAAAATATGTCACTTGTGAAATTCCATCAGAAACCACAAATATTGATCTTCATGCACAAATTTTACAATTTCAAAGACACAAATGTGGCAAATATTGTCGTTGCAAATACAAAAACAAAGGGAAATACTACACCAAATGCCGCTTTGGTTTCCCAAGACCGGTTACAAATACAGGTCAAGTGAACAACCTCATTCTTTCAGTTAGACATAGTGTTAAAGGTGAGTCACCTGAAAATACACATTGCATAAAAAGAACAGAAGAAAAAAAATATATCAATGATTACAATGCAATCATTGCCCACTTATGGAATGCAAACATAGATGTGCAGTACATTGCAGACAATTCCACTGCAGTTGCACGATATGTTACAGCATACTTAACCAAAGCAGAAAAAAACAGAGCTCCAAGACCTCGTGAATGACCTGTCATCAGTTAAAACAGGGTCTCAGAAATTATACAGCTTGGACATAAAAATGCTCTCCCATAGAGAATGCGGATCCTATGAAACAGCAGATCGTTTAACTGGTACTGCATTGTATGGTAAATCTGAAAATATAGTATGGCTAAGTCTTGGTCCTGCTAAATCTAGAAAAAGAGTTCTAAAATCATACGAACATATAGAAACAATAGCCAAACATGATCCCAACAGCCAAGACATTTTAAAAAACAATTTATTGGACACATACTACCCAAACACAAGTAATACTTTGGAAACCATGTGTCTATACCACATAGCCCAAAACTTCACATACACAAATTACATAAAACCTGATGAAAAAAAAGGTAAATATAGAGTGACAAACTGTGAAGTCAGCTTAGTAACACTCACCAAACCAAATTTAATTAATCATATCAAATTGTCATTGGAGACTCCTCAACATAAAGAACTATATTACATGTCCCTGCTACAACTCTTTAAACCATGGAGAAAAGAAGAAGAAATACTAAATAACTATGACTCATATGAAGACGCTTTCAAAGCAAATGAAAGCACTATAACTGATGTAAACTTTACACAGTACAATACAATGTTGCACAATGAACAGCAACACAAAGAAGAACTCCAGGACCAATTAGATAAGGACACTCCTGACAGTAGTCAACCTTCTGTAACAGGAAGCCAAGAACCACTGGGAGAACCACTAAAAACAAATGAGGCAGAATAAGCTATGACAGAAGTAGAAAACACCAAGTGTCAGTATGAAGATAAAGAAGACTTAACTATACTACAATCAAAACTAAACAATGAGCAACGTAGCATTTTTCAAGAAGTAACAAAATAAATTGCACATGGTGTACAACATGAAAACAAAGAATGCACCTGCCAAAATTACAAACCTATACTACTGTACGTCAGTGGTGAAGCTGGTTCTGGCAAAACGTTCCTAATCAAAATCATCAGTAAGTTCCTTCAACAATTGACAAACAACAAACTGTCAGCTGTTGTCACTGCCCCCACAGGTTTAGCTGCGTACAACATAGGCAGTGTCACTTTACACCGATTCCTACTCCTGCCAGTAGAACACCAAAACAAATTAGACCATTACAAATGTTCTACAGAAGCTGCAATGGAACTATGCAGAGTATTAAAACAAATGAAAATGCTAATATATGAAGTGAGCATGGTGTCCAACCTAATATTGGCTTTGATTCACCTCAGATTACAAGAAGTACTCAAAAGAAACTACGAAGAGCTCTTTGCAGGAAAACACATTATTGTTTTCGGAGCTCTTCTTCAATTGGCACCAGTAAAAGGTGAACCTATTTTTAAAACATTAGGACACAAACTCTGCCGTAAAACTGTTGGCAGCATTGGAATGTCAACCTTTGGCAACATTTCCAATACAGAGAATTAACAGAAAACATGCAGCAATCTGCAGATCTCACTTATGCCAACATCTTAAAAAGTATTAGAGTTGGTATACTATCTAAAGAAGCACAAGCAATATTGAAAACCCGGCACATTCATGCACTTTATGGCAATAATGCATGTGCTACAGATGTTATGGAACGATTAGCCCATAAAAATGTCATTTGTATGGCCTTAATGCCAACTCTTGCAAGCTGTTTCAAAATCAATGAAATAATGTTAAACAAAGAAATGGAATTTAGCGCCACAGACAAACTAGATGTACACGGTATGACACTACCCATGTGTGAGCAAGCCACAACAAGACTAAATAGTTTAGAAAATTCAATCTCCAACACAGCTGGGTTGGAAAGATATTAAAATTATCCTTAAATTGCAGAGTAATGCTTAAACGTAACCTTGACGTGGACCAAGGACTAGTTAATGGAGCACTGGGTACAGTTGTTGCCTTTCAAATATACCCACGTGACAACAACATTCAGTTTGTCAATATTCTCTTTGACAAACTTTCAGAAGTAAAAAGTATAGGACGTTCAACAGCTCGATTCCTTCTCTTCAAAGACATGTATGTATGCAGAGAACAATTTTCTCTAACTCTTGCATACACAGTCACCATTCATAAATCACAAGGTCTTACCCTAGACAAAGCAATGATAGACATTGGTAACACAGTGTTTAAAGAAGGTATGAGCTACTATCATGCTTACATACACTTGACAGTCTATTTATAATCAACTTTGATGCAAGTAAAATAAACGCTGATATTCCTTGCATTTTAGAATACAATAGACTTCGCTCACTATACACCCCCATCTAAACACATATTGTGTTCCACAAAAAGTAAAACGTTGTAAAAGAAAACTAAATCAAACAGAAATGCAACAGGATATCACTGCAAATCCTCCAAAGAGAGTAAAAGAAACTCAAACTTCATCAAGTACCACAAACATAAAAGAAACAATTAAGGTCCCACAGACCCAATGATTTTAGCAACAAACACAGAAACTGAGCAAATTGCACAGTACACTGGTTTGTAATATACTAAATATGAGGGTTAAAAAATAATGTTGATTATTCAATGTTATAAATCATTACAAAATACCAATACTACATGATATTTTCTTTTATCACAGAAATGAACAATAAATACATGTATTCCTGTTACTAAACCAAACAGTATGTATATTATAATAAGTACAACCATAGCAACATATCACACCCATAGTGGCTTATAACTTTGTTCCTTATAAATCTGTTTTTGGTTCCCAAAGTTATAAGCCACTATGAGTGTGATATGCTGCGGTGGTTGTGGCCAGGGCACAGAGTCTTGGGAGCATGGCCATAAAGTTAAACATTTTAACTATGCCTTATGGGAACTTTTAGGGGGTAATTCATAGAATTCATCGCACAAGTGGCGCACGCGGCTGGCGCACAGTGTGCGCGTGCGAATCCCTGTGCCAGCCGCGTGCGGAAGAATCCATTTCCGTGCACAGCATATTCATGGATTCCAGCCACCAAAACCAGCCGTGGCGCACAGTGGCGCAGCGACCCTGCAGCAGCGCCAGTTGCGCCCCCAAGAACACCTCTCGCCCAGGGAAAAGCCATCAATATACCCAATCCAGCACAAAGGGCTGCGCTAACCCCGTACCAGCACAGCAAGTGGGCTACGTGTATCACTGTGGTGCGCGAGAAGTACCTCACGTGATTGGCCCTGTGCGAGCAGGGTACGCGTATTTCAGGGGTGCGCGGGAAGTTCCACACGCGATTTCATCATGGTACGTGTATTTCAGGGGTGCGCGGTAATTTCCACACACGATTGGGCCCGTGCGAGAAGTGTACGCGTATCTCAGGGGTGCGCGGGAAGTTCCACACGCGATTCCATCAGGGTACGCGTATTTCGGGGTGCGCGTGAAGTTCCACACGCAATTCCATCAGGGTACGTTTATTTCGGGGTGCGCGTGAAGTTCCACACGCGATATCAGCAGGGTACGTGTATTACAGGGTGCAGGGGAAGTTACACACGCAATTCCAGCAGGGTACGTGTATTTCAGGGGTGCGCGGGAATTTCCACACGCGATTGGGCCCGTGCGAGCAGGGTACGCGTATCTCAGGGGTGCGCGGGAAGTTCCACATGCAATTCCTTCAGGGTACGTGTATTTTGGGGTGCGTGTGACGTTCCACACGCGATTCCATCAGGGTACGCGTATTTCGGGGTGTGCGTGAAGTTCCACACGCAATATCAGCAGGGTACGTGTATTCCAGGGGTGCGCGGAAAGTACCACACGCGATTCCATCAGGGTACGTGTATTTCAGGGTGCAGGTGGAGTTACACACGCAATTTCATCATGGTACGTGTATTTCAGGGGTGCGCGGGAATTTCCACACGCGATTGGGCCCGTGCGAGCAGGGTACGCGTATCTCAGGGGTGCGCGGGAAGTTCCACACGCGATTCCACACAGCTGGGTTGGAAAGATATTAAAATTATCCTTAAATTGCAGAGTAATGCTTAAACGTAACCTTGACGTGGACCAAGGACTAGTTAATGGAGCACTGGGTACAGTTGTTGCCTTTCAAATATACCCACGTGACAACAACATTCAGTTTGTCAATATTCTCTTTGACAAACTTTCAGAAGTAAAAAGTATAGGACGTTCAACAGCTCGATTCCTTCTCTTCAAAGACATGTATGTATGCAGAGAACAATTTTCTCTAACTCTTGCATACACAGTCACCATTCATAAATCACAAGGTCTTACCCTAGACAAAGCAATGATAGACATTGGTAACACAGTGTTTAAAGAAGGTATGAGCTACTATCATGCTTACATACACTTGACAGTCTATTTATAATCAACTTTGATGCAAGTAAAATAAACGCTGATATTCCTTGCATTTTAGAATACAATAGACTTCGCTCACTATACACCCCCATCTAAACACATATTGTGTTCCACAAAAAGTAAAACGTTGTAAAAGAAAACTAAATCAAACAGAAATGCAACAGGATATCACTGCAAATCCTCCAAAGAGAGTAAAAGAAACTAAAACTTCATCAAGTACCACAAACATAAAAGAAACAATTAAGGTCCCACAGACCCAATGATTTTAGCAACAAACACAGAAACTGAGCAAATTGCACAGTACACTGGTTTGTAATATACTAAATATGAGGGTTAAAAAATAATGCTGATTATTCAATGTTATAAATCATTACAAAATACCAATACTACATGATATTTTCTTTTATCACAGAAATGAACAATAAATACATGTATTCCTGTTACTAAACCAAACAGTATGTATATTATAATAAGTACAACCATAGCAACATATCACACCCATAGTGGCTTATAACTTTGTTCCTTATAAATCTGTTTTTGGTTCCCAAAGTTATAAGCCACTATGAGTGTGATATGCTGCGGTGGTTGTGGCCAGGGCACAGAGTCTTGGGTGCATGGCCATAAAGTCAAACATTTTAACTATGCCTTATGGGAACTTTTAGGGGGTAATTCATAGAATTCATCGCACAAGTGGCGCACGCGGCTGGCGCACCGTGTGCGCGTGCGAATCCCTGTGCCAGCCGCGTGCGGAAGAATCCATTTCCGTGCACAGCATATTCATGGATTCCAGCCACCAAAACCAGCCGTGGCGCACAGTGGCGCAGCGACCCTGCAGCAGCGCCAGTTGCGCCCCCAAGAACACCTCTCGCCCAGGGAAAAGCCATCAATATACCCAATCCAGCACAAAGGGCTGCGCTAACCCCGTACCAGCACAGCAAGTGGGCTACGTGTATCACTGTGGTGCGCGAGAAGTACCTCACGCGATTGGCCCTGTGCAAGCAGGGTACGCGTATTTCAGGGGTGCGCGGGAAGTTCCACACGCGATTTCATCATGGTACGTGTATTTCAGGGGTGCGCGGTAATTTCCACACACGATTGGGCCCGTGCGAGAAGTGTACGCGTATCTCAGGGGTGCGCGGGAAGTTCCACACGCGATTCCATCAGGGTACGCGTATTTCGGGGTGCGCATGAAGTTCCACACGCAATTCCATCAGGGTACGTTTATTTCGGGGTGCGCGTGAAGTTCCACACGCGATATCAGCAGGGTACGTGTATTACAGGGTGCAGGGGAAGTTACACACGCAATTCCAGCAGGGTACGTGTATTTCAGGGGTGCGCGGGAATTTCCACACGCGATTGGGCCCGTGCGAGCAGGGTACGCGTATCTCAGGGGTGCGCGGGAAGTTCCACATGCAATTCCTTCAGGGTACGTGTATTTTGGGGTGCGTGTGACGTTCCACACGCGATTCCATCAGGGTACGCGTATTTCGGGGTGTGCGTGAAGTTCCACACGCAATATCAGCAGGGTACGTGTATTCCAGGGGTGCGCGGAAAGTACCACACGCGATTCCATCAGGGTACGTGTATTTCAGGGGTGCACGGGAATTTCCACACGCGATTGGGCCCGTGCGAGCAGGGTACGCGTATCTCAGGGGTGCGCGGGAAGTTCCACATGCAATTCCTTCAGGGTACGTGTATTTTGGGGTGCGCGTGACGTTCCACACGCGATTCCATCAGGGTACGCGTATTTCGGGGTGTGCGTGAAGTTCCACACGCAATATCAGCAGGGTACGTGTATTCCAGGGGTGCGCGGAAAGTACCACACGCGATTCCATCAGGGTACGTGTATTTCAGGGTGCAGGTGGAGTTACACACGCAATTTCATCATGGTACGTGTATTTCAGGGGTGCGCGGGAATTTCCACACGCGATTGGGCCCGTGCGAGCAGGGTACGCGTATCTCAGGGGTGCGCGGGAAGTTCCACACGCGATTCCATCAGGGTACGTGTATTTCGGGGTGCGCGTGAAGTTCCACACGCGATATCAGCAGGGTACGTGTATTTCAGGGTGCAGGGGAAGTTACACACGCGATTCCAGCAGGGTACGTGTATTTCAGGGTTGCGCAGGAATTTCCACACGCGATTGGGCCCGTGCGAGCAGGGTACGCGTATCTCAGGGGTGCGTGGGAAGTTCCACACGCGATTCCATCAGGGTACGTGTATTTCAGGGTGCAGGGGAAGTTCCAGACGCGATTCCATCAGGGTACGTGTATTTCAGGGTGCAGGGGAAGTTCCAGACGCGATTTCAGCAGGGTACGTGTATTTCAGGGGTACGCGTGAAGTTCCACATGCGATATCAGCAGGGTACGTGTATTTCAGGGTGCAGGGGAAGTTGCACATGCGATTTCAGCAGGGTACGTGTATTCCAGGGGTGCGCGGGAAGTTCCACACGCGATTCCATCAGGGTACGTGTATTTCAGGGTGCAGGGGAAGTTGCACACGCGATTTCAGCAGGGTACGTGTATTCCAGGGGTGCGCGGGAAGTTCCACACGTGATTCAATCAGGGTACGTGTATTTCAGGGTGCAGGGGAAGTTGCACACGCGATTTCAGCAGGGTACGTGTATTCCAGGGGTGCGCGGGAAGTTCCACACGCAATTCCACCCATGTCTATCAGCACCCCCAGCACTGTGGGGCACCTGCCAGCAGGCCCCCACCCATGTCCAACTCATGTACCCCTGCACCCCCACCCCCCAGCACTGTGGGGCACCTGCCAGCAGGCCCCACCCATGTCTCTCACCACCCCCACCCCCCACTCCCCAGGGCCAGCCTCCACCAGGCCACCACCCATGTCTCCCACCACCCCCACCCCCCAGCCACCAGGGGCAGCCTCCACCAGGCCCCCAACCTTGTCTCCCAGCACTCCCACCCCCCAGCAGTGCAGGGGCACCCACCACCAGCCCCCACCCATGTCTCCCACCACCCCCACCCCCCCAGTCACCAGGGGCAGCCTCCACCAGGCCCCCACCCATGTCTCCCACCACCCCCACCCCCCAGCCACCAGGGGCAGCCTCCACCAGGCCCCCACCCATGTCTCCCAGCACCCCCACCCCCCAGCACTGTGGGGCACCTGCCAGCAGGCCCCCACCCATGTCCAACTCATGTTCCCCACCACCCCACCCCCCAGCGCTGTGGGGCACATGCCAGCAGGCCCCCACCCATGTCCAACTCATGTTCCCCAGCACTGTGGGACACCTGCCAGCAGGCCCCCACCCATGTCCAACTCATGTTCCCCACCACCCCCACCCCCCAGCACTGTGGGGCACCTGCCAGCAGGCCCCACCCATGTCTCCCACCACCCCCACCCCCCAGCAGTGCAGGGGCAGCCTCCACCAATGTCTCCCACCACCCCCACCCCCCACTCCCCAGGGCCAGCCTCCACCAGGCCCCCACCCATGTCTCCCACCACCCCCACTCCCCCAGTCACCAGGGGCAGCCTCCACCAGGCCCCCACCCATGTCTCCCACCACCCCCATCCCCCAGCCACCAGGGGCAGCCTCCACCAGGCCCCCACCCATGTCTCCCAGCACCCCTACCCCCCAGCAGTGCAGGGGCACCCACCACCAGACCCCCACCCATGTCTCCCACCACCCCCACCCCCCAGCCACCAGGGGCACCAACCACCAGGCCCCCACCATTGTCTCCCACCGCCCCCAACCCCCCAGTCACCAGGGGCAGCCTCCACCAGGCCCCCACCCATGTCTCCCACCACCCCCAACCCCCGGCCACCAGGGGCAGCCTCCACCAGGCCCCCACCCATGTCTCCCAGCACCCCCACCCCCAGCACTGTGGGGCACCTGCCAGCAGGCCCCCACCCATGTGCAACTCATGTACCCCTGCACCCCCACCCCCCAGCACTGTGGGGCACCTGCCAGCAGGCCCCCACCCATGTCCAACTCATGTTCCCCACCACCCCACCCCCCAGCACTGTGGGGCACCTGCCAGCAGGCCCCCACCCATGTCCAACTCATGTTCCCCACCAACCCCACACCCCAGCACTGTGGGGCACCTGCCAGCAGGCCCCCACCCATTTCCAACTCATGTTCCCCACCACCCCCACCCCCCAGCACTGTGGGGCACCTGCCAGCAGGCCCCACCCATGTCTCCCACCACCCCCACCCCCACCCCCCAGCAGTGCAGGGGCAACCTCAACCAGGCCCCCACCCATGTCTCCCACCACCCCCACCCCCCACTCCCCAGGGCCAGCCTCCACCAGGCCCCCATCCATGTCTCCCACCACCCCCACCCCTCAGTCACCAGGGGCAGCCTCCACCAGGCCCCCACCCATGTCTCCCACCGCCCCTACCCCCCAGCCACCAGGGGCAGCCTCCACCAGGCCCCCACCCATGTCTCCCAGCACCCCCACCCCCCAGCAGTGCAGGGGCACCCACCACCAGGCCCCCACCCATGTCTCCCACCACCCCCACCCCCCAGCCACCAGGGGCACCAACCACCAGGCCCCCACCCATGTCTCGCACCACCCCCACCCCCCAGCAGTGCAGGGGCACCCACCACCAGGCCCCCACCCATGTCTCCCACCACCTCCACCCCCCAGCAGTGCAGGGGCAGCCTCCACCAGGCCCCCACCCATGTCTCCCACCACCCCCACCCCCCAGCCACCAGGGGCACCAACCACCAGGCCCCCACCCATGTCTCCCACCACCCCCACCCCCCCAATCAAAGCAGACCTAAAACTAAAGAACTATATACAAAGGCGGCGGGCAAGTCCAGCGGCTCACTCCGTGGTGTTCCGGGCCAAGGCATCATCGAACTCTTGTTCGATGTCCCGGAGGCGGTCCTGTTCCATGGCCCCGAGGGTCCGCAGGGACGACGCCGTGTCCTCCTCCAACCCCCTGCGGATTGCCTCGAGGCACTCGGCCCGCCTCAGGGCCCTCCGCATGGAGTTCTCCGCCCTGACCATTGTGAGCCACGCCTCTTCCGCCCACCGCCGCTCCGCCCCTATCTGCTGGCCCAACCGCTGCCACACAGAAGACACACCCCGTCCTGGGTCAACCTGCCCTCCGGCCGATGCCTGCCCCTCCGATGTTGAAGGCCCCGAGCCTTCATGGCTCCCACCACATTGCTGCTGTGCCTCTGCCCGTGCACTGCCTCCTGCTGCCTGCACATCCTCCGCCGGCTGGGGTGCAGTTGTTGATTGGGCCACCCCTGCTGGATGTCCGACTTCCGACTGTCGCAGGGATGCCTCCTCCACCAGCCTGGCCGCACCATCAGAGGTAGCTCCACAGGGCACCCAAGTGACTGATGGGTGGGAAGATGGCACAGAGGACGACTGGCGCGTAGGGGGTCCAGTTGAGGAGGGGGTCGGAGCAAGCCCCATCAGACGGAGGAATCCGGCCTGGGTGACCTGTCCCAGCAGGCTGAGGTGGTCAACGAGCCATTCGAGATGACGTGCAGTCTCTCCATGAAAATACTGCAGGTCACCTCGCATGGCCAGTTGACGCAACACCACACCAGCCAGGACAGGCTCAACCCGGACCTGGATAGCCACGTCCGCAGGAAGAGGAAGGCCAGTTGACGTCAGCTCATCCCCTGCCTGAAAACGGGTCTGGATGTAGGCATCCCTGCTGGTGCAAGATGATGCAGGGACAGGATGGGGGACAGGATTGCACACAGGCACCTCCGCGGCGGCCTGTGCTGCCTCCTGTCCCTGGTCCTGCACTGCACCACTAGCACCAGTAGGATCCCCACCTCCAGACCCCATCTCTGGTGCTTGCACGGCCTCCTCCTCCACCAAACCCCCCACCAACCTGGATGACTCGGTGCCATCTTCCCCTGTTGGGCCCTGTGGGGTCCCAGCTGCCCCTTCTGCTGCCGAGGAGTCCAACTCCAACCTCCGCCTCTTGGACCTCCCCCCGGCAGCTGCGGCCTGGGACGCGGCACCGGACTCCTCACTCCCCGACGAGATGACAACACGGGAGGGGAGCCGGGCCTTGCGTCTCCGGCTGGCGGTGGGATCCCCGCCGCTGTGCTCCACAGCACCTTCTCCGCCCTCTTCATCAGTTGACGCTGCAGACAGGGAGAAACAAAACACAGGCATCAGGGCACTGTACAATGGACAAATACACACATGACAGTTGCACATGAGTGGCATTGGCAAACCTCAGACATGTCATCACAATCCCCAACACACATGTCATTACAACTCGCACACATGAGCCATACCACAGCCATATCGCAACTGCCACCACCATCCATACACATACAACAGCATGAGCAGCCAAAGGTGAGCCAGACATCACATGCAACACAGGAAGTGCACCACACATGTACACACACCACCACACTTGCATGCATGTGTACACCTCTGCCAAGTGTTGCACTGTTCAGACGGGCATCCATGTCACATCTGCCAATCAGGCTTCCACATACCGCTGTCACATGGATCCATGTTGCATCACTGTTGCACCCTTGTCAAATACACACACATGCACATGTACACAGTGCTGATACATGCAGCCGAAAGCAACATACATGCGTGACATCACGGACATGTCTACTTACATACACATTCATCCAAACATGTGTGCCCACACAACTGCATTTGGCATGCAAGCCTGCACACACAAGCACCATCCATGTCTCACACATTACAGCCCTCGCATGTGTCAGCCCCACGGCCCTGTACACCCCCACCCATACTCGACCCGATACAAACAGATGTGCAACCTGCACACTACCGAATAATCACCACACGCACTGCTCACAATCAGGATGCATGTACACTCACCGCTCGACTCCAGACGGGTCTGCTTCTCTAGGACCTGGACGTGGAGCGCTGGGGATATGCGTTCCAGGACCCTCATCTGTTCTTCCGACAAGTGGCCCCGGCGCCCCTTGGCATCCGCTTCCTTCAAGAGGCGACGGGCCTTGTTCTGGGTCCTGGACCTGAAGTCCTCCCAGCGCTTCCTGACATGTTGTAAGTCGCGGACTGCCACCCCCTCCGCGTTGATGGCAGTCATGATGTCAGTCCAGATCCGAGTCCGTCCTTCCTTGTCGGCGCGGGAACTTCCGAAGAGGGCATCATACTGCCCCAGGACTTGCTCCACCAGGACACCAACTTCGGTGGCACTGAAGCTGATGCCCCTCTGCCTCTCTGGCCGGGGGTTGTCAGTGGTCACAGATGGTGTTTGCCCCGTCATGACAACCCCAGAGGCAGGAGTGGGTGGGCAACTGGGTCCTGGGGCTGGGCTGTGGAGCGATGGAATCCCAGTCAGGAGTCTTCGGCTCCAGCAGGGGTGGTCACAGCAACAGCACCCCTGGCTAATGTGCAGGCAGCAAATGGCAGTGCACGTGGGCAGCAGGCAGTCAGGCAGCAGCAGATGGCAGGTGGGAGCATGCTCGGGGCTCTGGGGGGCAGTAGTTTGGCCTTCTGGGCAGGAGCGTGGTTTTCCGTGTGTATACGCGTGGCCAGCTTGATACGGAGTGATTTGGCACGTGAAAAATCTGCACGTCAGCGTGTAATTCGAGGAAAGGCCCTTAGCGCGTAAGCGCGTCTGCACGCATACGCATTTTCATTGGACAGAAGGCCCCTCAAACGCAAGCGCCCCTGTGACGTGACGCGTACAGACGTGCATGCGCATTTCAGCGCACGTGAAAAACTGCACGTCCGCGTGTAATACGAGGAAAGGGCCATGCGCGTAAGCGCGCGTGGAAACTGCACGTCCGTGTGTAATACGAGGAAATGGCCTATGCGCGTAAGTGACGTGACGCGCGCGTGCGTTTCCCTCAGCACGGGTTAAAGGTGAGCGGGCCCATCAGTTCGCTGTACGTGCCTTTCGTGGAGACCGAAGTGTGTTGCTGCTTCCTGCTTCACAACTTCACAGCTATCAAGGACGTATCTCTTCTTTTTGCGGGGGTATTGGCTACGCGTGTTTTTCTGCATCGCGCTAGTCAGACGGTGAGTCACACACGCTCTTTTTCCCACTGCGGGTGCCCCTGTGTATCGCACCCATTTTCCATGTCATAGTAGCCTGCGTGTCCCACGCGTATGCGTTATACGTGTTACTGGGTGCCACCGCGTACTGCGGGAGGTTGAATCCACGCACGTAGGCTGCAGGGTTGCGTGCACGGTTTTACTGCCGTTTTGGGGTGCCTGAGCGTTGCGTGACCCGTCACCACATCACCGGGGTCACATACAGCCTTGCAGGTGCAGGGGGGTTGTTAACATCTTGCTTCCCACCCCCTTCACCCCAATTGCCCAGGTCAATTGTGCTGTACACCTCCCATTGGCACCACTCCATCTGTGCCAGCACTACTACATCTGTGCCATGGTTGGGAGGCCACCAAAGGTGAGGGGCGCCTCAGCTGGGCGTACTCCTCGTGGCGGGCGTGGTCGGGGACGTGGCCGTGGTGACCAGGGAGAAGGGGGACTCCAGGGTGTCCAGGGCAGCCACAGAGGGGGAAGAGGCAGGGGTGCGCCACTTGAGCACAATGTTGTGCCATGTGTCGGTGCAGCCATGCCACCACCCACTGTGGTTCCGGGGGATGCAGCTCCTGCATCTGGCACTGCATCTGGCACTGGCACCCATATGACCCAGCAGTCCGTTCCATCGACTGCCACGGGCCCAAGGGTGTTGGTAGCTGCAGGTGCAGCTGTGGACACCGCCACCCAGGCTCAGGGTCTGCCAGCGCAGGCTGCGTTGGCACTTGAAGAGCCCTTGGTAGATCTCCAACAGGCCAGGGGGGAAACCATAGGGGCAGGCCGGGCTGCTCAGACCAAGACACGTGTCCCTGGGGCAGTCATGTCAACTGCTGCCCCGAACAACCGGGTGTTGGCAAGTGCAGGGGCAGATGCACCCAACAGCACCCCGCTTGTGAGTCTGCCAACCAGGACCGTTGCGGCTAACCACCCTGCCACAGCTGATGTTGCTGCGCAGGGTCCATTAGTGGGCACCAAGCTGCCACTGACACAAGTCAGGCCTCTGGTCATCCCTCCACCTGCCACTCCCTTGGCTCAATCCACCGAACCCACTGGCCATGCTGGTCAGGGCAACATTAGCCAGCCAGGGTCTGCGCCACAGTCCAAGAGGAGGAAGGTTGCACCTGCAGCACAGGCTGGGACCCCACACACAGCCACGACCTCCTGCACGTCGAGGAAGAAGCCTTTCTGTAAGCAGGAACTGGACTTCCTCGTGGACTACGTGCAGGGCCACAGCCGTGACATGCTAGTGGGTGCCAATAGTCAGACCATGGCTGCCCAACGTGACACCCACTGGAAGCATGTTGCGGAACATGTCAGTTCATTCGGCCGTGAGGTGCGCACGGCGCAGGAGTGCAAAAAGCGTTGGAATGACATCATGCGCAGCACTAAGGCCAAGCGTGCCTCAAATTACAACTTGACTCTGGTGACTGGCTGTGGGCCTGCACCAGAGGAGGAAGAACTCACTCCGCATGAGGCTCTCGTTGCGGAGTTCATACCACCTGAATTGGTCGAAGGAGTGGGAGAGAAGCTGGACTTTGATGCCCAGTCCAGTGAGTGTTGATGCGTGTTTGTTGAGGACGTGTGTGTTTCACTTGTGGGATGTGTTGTGCATGATTGCTGCTACATGTGACGTGTACATGGTTCTGATGTGTAAGTAATGCAATGCTACCGTCATGCATGTCTCCTCTGCCTGCATGCGGGACTCCATGTAGGCATGCTCCCTTGCCCCTCCTCCGCCACTCTGCACCCCAGTTCCACCTTTGCACTGGTCTGCTCCAATCTTGCCAATGTGTACTTTCCTGTTCATGTGTCCTGTGTAGATGCTAACTTCCAGCGTGGAATCTGCCAGACATATGCCATGTGGTACAGCCTTAGTACTCGATGCAGGGTATCTCACTTGTACTGTGCATGGGTCAGATGTCCCGCAGGGACATGAGTGCCCATTCATGCTCCAAGTGCATTGCACGCATGCCCCTATGTGTCCTTGACTGGATGATCACTGTAATATAAGTCCTTGGTTACATACATTGCCTGCCATCTCATCAGCCTTCCCATGTCAACTGTGCCTCAGTCCTGCGTTGCACACATGTTTAGGCTTTGACAATCTGTGTGGCTCACAGGCCTCAGCCTGTTCAATGGCCAATGACTCTGTCCAACTCTTGTTGTGTCTTCTTCACACGTGGGCGGCCTCCGGAGTTTCCATCATGTGTCCTGCCCACTGTCCCAGCATCATTTGCAGTGTTGTAATTTGAATCACATGAAGCTGTTGATGCCAGTCAACACTGCCTGTCAATACACAGGTGTATGGTCAGCCTTTTGATACCATGCTAGGCATCCCTGCTTTGGTACTGGGGTGGAGGGGTGCTTGGCTTCTAGGCATGGTACACTTTGAATGCACAATGCACGTGATGTCTGATTTTGACATTGCACTGCCTTCACATTTCTTGGCACACACCATGTAGTGCTTGTACATGTAGGTAGTGAGTGGCATACACATTTTCTGCACTGCATAGACCCACTTCCATGGAAACTGCCACCTTTCAACAGGTCTGATCACAGAAGCTATTCAAAGTAGACCCAGCATGCATGCCAGGTCATATGTTGTGTGTCACATGTCTGCCTGATGCCTTTGCTGTCGGTGTGTGTGTGTGTGTGTTGTGTGCTTCTGACATGTGTATTGACCTTTTCCTCTCTATTTTTCAGGTGATGATGCAATGGAGGCAGAGGATGGTGTTGTCATGCCAGACACAGGGTTGGTAACGCCACATCAACCCGGCACTAGTGGGGGTCGTGGGGTGGTAGGCCACGAAAACCCCCAAGTGCTGCAGTCCATCTTGTCTCTGGCTGCCTATGAGTCCAGCCTTGATGACGACTCTGACGTCCATGTTGAGTTGGATGACCATCAAGTCCATGTGTCAGGGGTGAGTGATTCTGATGTGGACACTCCTCTGTCTGCGACCCCTGCACTGAGGGGTCAGACAGTCTTGGTTCCTCCGCCCGTGGTGGATCGGGACGCAGGGTCACCCTCCACACCAGTCACTGATGTGCCTGGGACATCACGTCGACGGGGCATGTAGTCGTGCAGCCGCAGGCGGTGCCAACACAGTGAGGACCCCCAGTCCTTGGGTCCCGCAGGGGTCAAGCCCGGCAACGCGGTCGCCGCGCGCAACCGATATATACTGAGTGGGAGCAAGACATGACTGCCAATTCCGAACGGCAGGGGGCAGCAATGGAGAACATCGCTGAGAGCATGGAGCGTGTGGCCTGATCTGTGCTCCCCACTGCTAGGCAGGTGCTTCTCCAGCAGCAGGCGGCACGGTCCACGGCCCGCTTGCTCAGGTTGGGCATGGCGGCCTCAGACAGGGCACGCCAGGCTGAAATGTCGTCTCTGCGTCAAGCAATTGGTGCTCACGCAGAGGCGCACATGTATGCCTTGAGGGAGGGGTATGCTTCCCTCAGATCCACTCTGGGTGTCCTTATGATGTCCCAGAGGCAGCAGGCAGAGGAGAGGTTTGCACAGCTTGAGCGTACCATCCCGGCTGAGCTACAGGCTTGCCGGGAGGTGCAGCGGTTGTCCAGCCAGGCCTTGCAGGAGGAACTCCGTGTTGCACGTGCTACCTTGCAAGAGGAAGCACGTGTATCACGGGAGGTTCTGCATGCAGACCTACGTCACATCGCCACACAGAACCAGGCTCACCCGTCCGGCAGACTTGCTGTCGACGAGGGGCAAGCTGCGGCTAGGCGTGGCCAGGCTACTGTGCCACATCCTCCTTTCCAGGATGAGCCAGACTCGGACGACCATCTATCTCCCACATAGGTCGTGCTGTGCAGGCGTTGAGCCCATGGAGGATTTTTTTTTGGCTCAGCATCATCGCATGTGGATGTTGAGCAGCACCCTGTACCTCCCCCCTCCTGGGTGCCTCCCCTCCCCCCCCAGGTCGTATGTGGCCATTTTTGATTTTTCTTTTAGTTTAGTTAGTTAAGTTTCTGTTTGATAGTTAGTTTAAATAGCTAATGTAGGTTTTCCATAGTTAGTGTAATTATTTAATAGTTGATTTAGTTTAAAATTGCTAGTCTATTGTGCTTTCATGTGACGGTGCGGTGCTTTGTGGCTTTTGAAGGCATCCACTGTCTGTTCCAGCTGGGCCCTTCATGGTTGTCTTGTGTATGTGTTTGCTGCTTGGGTTCCTTGACTCACGTATGCCACTCCTGCCTCCCTTATCCATGGGCTCGCAAGGATGGTTCGGTGTTACAGCATTTTACACAAGGGCATTGGACTGTCATATCTGTGGCATGTCTGGTGCTGTGTGACTTGTGTTGACACCCCTAGTGGGGATGATTTAGGTGTCATTGTCCACTGTTCAGCTTTTGCTAGATGGGGTGTGTCATGATTAATGTGGACATTGATTGCTATGCATTATGTAGTATGTTTCTTATCTTTCCTGTACATGTGCTTGTTGCAATTCATGCTGTAGATAGTGTTCCACACTTTGGAGGTGAAAGACGGACTGATGGTGTGATTTGTGATGTGACTCTCTGACATGGTCAAGTAATGAGATGCCTGATGAGACACATACAGATGACTTTGAAGCATTAATCATGTGTTTCATGCCCTTTCTGCAGGGGGATGAGCCTCCAGAGCACCTTTGCCAGCAGACATGTCCCATTGGACGACGGAATTCTGGACCCGTTTGTTGGTGCCCACATGCACATGTGTGGAGAAGCAGAGGCACGGTGATTGCAGACCCACATCCTAGAACTGCTGACATGTTCCAAGGAACTCCAGGCAAGGTGAGCATCACAGGGGGGCCACGACACAGCAAAGCTTGCACCAGGCGAGTTGCACATGCAGGCTTGGTCACAGCACTGAGGGTGAGCTTAGACGAATATTGGTGTTGAAGCACACAATGCAGCTCAGATGTGTTTGTGGACAGATGGCTGCTGATAGTAGGGTTGTCTGGGACACATGCAGGGGCAGTGGTACATATCCCCCGGTACACCAAGGTCCATTGAGGCACTTGTATCAACCATGTAGCCTTCCGAGACATGGAAAGGGGCAGCTCACAGGGACATGCAGCAAGGGACATACTCGGGTGCAGTGCATGTCTTTTCCACATACTTCATGATAAATGCACTGCCAACTTTGTTTCGGTCATGGTGGTACGCAACTTGCTCTGTAGTCATGGCTTGCTATATGGGTCTGTCTGCTTACCCAGGGAACATTGCATGTTGTGTGAATTGTGACACATTGGTGTTCCATTTGCCACGCACCCAGCAGCGGCTGCGTTACTGCATTGACTGTGTATGACCCGTCACAGGGGTGATGTTATATATGGGTACGAAGCATCAAACACAGATTGTCTGTTTGTAGAGTAGTCTGTTGCTATGGGGCATGTTTGGTGTTGTGTTTTTGTGCAATTGGCACGTACAGGTTGTTGACTGTGTCTCTCTTTGCAGCATTGGAGTGCTCCTGTAACCGGACCTGAGAGTGCGCAGGCAGGAGGCCAGAACTCAAAACCAGAGCTAAGTGTCTTGTTGTTTTTCTTAAAAACTGCTCTGCATAGGCTTGCTGGGGAATGTACTGATGCATGGATGTATGTGTGGTTCAATTTGGTATGTTTTTTTCTCCCTAATCACCCGTGATCCTATGCAATTTTGAAACCTGTACCCCCTACCCGGTGTTCCTGCTTCCCGTGCCTATCCAAGCAACGTTCCCTGACCCTCTTTCCCCACTGGGGTTGCGGATGCCTGTGTAAGCCCCGAACTTGCAGGCGCCAAAACCCTAGAGGGGGTGGTTGGTTCGTACCACTCCTGAGCCTGGACTACAGAAGGCTATGACAATGATGTCCAAGTCTGTTTGGATTGTGTATGTGTTCATGCAGGTTGTACATTTTCGTGCATTCCCTAGTTTCATGTGTCATTCCTCCTCCCCTCTCCTGCCGCTCATTCCAGTCATCCAATGTGTCAACACCTGTCCCGACTGCATATCCCTGAAACTCCTTCCCCACCAGGGTCTCAGGGGCCTGTGTGAGTTTGACCTTGCAGGCACCCGGGACATGGTGGGGGTGGTTGTTTTGTGACACTCCCGCGCCTGTACAGGGGACCTCTGACAGTACACATCCATTCATGGTGCATCATCCTATGTCATGTACCACACATGTCTCACATCCTGTGGTGACATTGTTTTGCTGTGCTACCTTGGTTGTTGCATCATTGTGGTAGTACTTGGCCTTTGTGAGGTACTGCTACGTCAAGTTTGGGTTCATTTTTATGCCTTGGATTTTGTGATTTCGGAAAATGAGTGTGGATTCTGAGGGTTCAGGCATCTTTTTACACACAAGGTGGGAGATGGTGACGAAGGGGAAAGGTGATCCTGTGGCCAGGTGGAATTGAAGTTTGGAGGCTCCATGACCCAGGTGCAGTTGTTCAGTGGGCCATGGTCATTTGTGAGGGAGGGGGGGGGTTGTTGTTGATAGTTGCTTTGCCCTGCAGTGTGATGGGAACTCTGACATAGTAATGGTGGTATCCCATGTACATGTTGTGTTCTGCTGATCAATGCCTGTTCATGTGTTGTGTTTTCCTTTCAGGTGCGAGGGGATAGTTGTGGTTTGACATGCTGGGGTGTACACATGGTGGATGTTCACATGTGATGTGTAGGGAACACTGATGGTCACTTGAGTGCACATGCATATGTGGAGTGCATGTCCTTGCAGAACCACACACTTGCACTCTGATGCACTACATGTACTCCCACCCTTGCATATACACGTGTACACTGTTTGCCTTCTGGTGCCCACTGTGTCCCGGCAGCACATGTTCTGTGACCGATCATGGATCCAGTACATGCCTAATTTGATGTTTGACGTGGTCTGTCACTTAGATGTGATGCTCAGGGTGTGCATCACACACAATGGCTGTTCACTGTGCTGTGCGCTGAGCAGTGTGATGCAGGAGTAGGACACTGCACACATGAGCTGCAGTGTTGATTTTGCAATGCATAATGTGCATGTAGACAGGCATTCATTGTGATGTTACGTCTACGACTGTTGTAATGCATTTGGAAATGACTTATTTTGGGTGTGAGGTTGTTGGTCTGTCATTTCATCTGATTCCGGGTCAGGCAGCAGTGTCCGATGCCACTGTGCATTTAGGACATGGCAATGTGTACCTTATCGTTACTGCATTGGTGTATGGGTATTGCGTGCCATGTCATGTTGATGTTTGGGAGGGTTTGAGTGACATGACAGTGATGGCCATGGCCTGGTTTGCAGGTGTGGGTGATGCACACCTTGCATGTCCGTGTCATCCGCTTCTCAGAGCAACCAGCTGGGGGTAGATTTCTCTCCGCAGCAGGGCCCTCCCCCTGGAACAGACTTCCGGCCTGACTTGAACTTGAGGGGAATCATCTCCAGTTCTGGAAGCACCTCGAGACCTTCCTCTTTGCTTCTGCTTTCTGTCTGCCTCTCCCTTGCAGAATTCTCCACTGGAACTGCACAGGAGCTGCAACTGGGCCACTCTCACCGACCTCGGTCCCTGGCCCAGCCACTCTCCACTTGCACTGCCTCCCTGGCAACCCTTGCACTGCAGTACTGTCTCTCTATCCCTACAGCCCTCCCTTCCCAGCACTTGTCTGCACTTACCTTTGTAGTTGCCACCAGGCGACATATGTATTATTTTTTTGGGCTACTTCCCCTGTACTGGACTCCCCCCCACCCTTCCCCTTGCACTTTTCCCATTCCCCCTACCCCTGCACTTGCACGATCCCAATGACACCTGGCCTAGTAGTACCGTTCTCTGTGTTCCCTTGTTCCCCCCTCCCTGCCTCATTGCGCCTTGGAATACTTGTGTATGGCCCATATCATGTCATATGTCATATGTGTGCCTTTTGTTCACACAGGATAGCTTGTGTTTAAGTAGCTAGGGATGCAGACGATGGGGCACTTCCATGGCAACTATCTCAGGGTGGTAAGGTTGTGACAGTTGACTGTCTCTTTGTCATCATCGATTGTCACCTGGTATGTGCCAGGCCTGTGTGCACTCTGCAGGGGTGGGAGTTTAGGTGAAAAATGTGGCCACAAGCTGGGTCCGGGCTTCCTCGCCACGTGCCCTGTCCCCTCCCATGGGCAGCGCCTGTGGTTGGGGATGTGGGGGCACCACCATGTCCACCGGGACGCCCTGCCGTGTTGCAACATTGTGCGGGACACATGCTGCCACAATGATCCTGCACACTACTGGTGGTGCATAGAGTAGTTGCCCACCAGAGCGGTCAAGGGAGCGGAAACGTGACTTGAGCACTCCGAATGTGCGCTCCACTATGCCCCTGTTTGCAATATGGGCGGCGTTGTATCTTACCTGGGGTGGTGTGGTCATGTGGTTGCTCAGAGGGTAGGCACTGTCCCCTGGGGAGATGATGATAATAGTTGAGATTATTAGGGTTTGGATATTTGTCTGTGTGTGACTTGCATGCATGTGCAAGGGCATTTGTACTGACCTAGGAGCCATGTGTCGCCATGCTGCCCAGCTTCCAGGGCCCGGCTCAGGGCGGACATTCTGTATATGAAACTGTCATGGGTGGAGCCAGGGTAGTTTGCATAGACAGAGGTGATGATTCCCTTTGCATCACATACCACCTGTACATTGATGGAATGCCAGTGCTTGCGGTTTCGGTAGATGTGCTCAATGGCCCTAGGTGGACGTAGGGCCACATGGGTGCAATCTATGGCACCGAGCACTTTGGGGAAGTGTGCCACCCTGAAAAAATCCAGGACAACGGCCTGTCTTTCTGCGGGTGTTCTGGGCATGTATATGTGCCTGCGGACTGAGGGGCGCGCTGTCATGATTGCCAGTACCTGGTGTAGGCAGCGTGACTGCGTGGCCTGTGAGACCCCCCCCACTATGGCAGTGGTCCGCTGAAATGACCCAGTGGCCAAAAAATGCAGGACATTGAGCAGCTTCCCCAAGGGGCTCAATGCTTGGGAGCAAAGGGTGGGGGATGTGAGGTCATCTTCCCACTCCCTGACCAGGTCTAGGATGATATGGGGTGGAAACATATACCTGCCATAGACCTGGTCCTCAGGCATCCCAAAAAGGCTTGTCTGTGGTGCGAAAATGCGTGCCCTGGCTATTCTCCTCCTCCTGCGGTGTCCCACGATCAGTGCAGCGACAAATGGGGCATTCATCGTAGCTGTATATACGCGTTTGTTGTTTGCGCGCACTTTTATACTGTGCGCGGGGACGCTTCCGCCTGCCTTCGTGTGGAAGACGCGTTGACGCCTGTGCATGTCTTTTGCCATGCGCGGGTTTCCCGTATTCGGATACGGTCCGAGTGTCATCGCGTGTGATCGGAGGGGAGTGTGCGTACATGCAACTGGCCTGGGTACGTGTGTTTCGGGGTGCGCGGGAAGTTCCACACGCGATTAGCCTGGGTACGTGTGTTCCGGGGTGCCAAGAACTATCACACGCGATTGGTGGAAATCCACGTGTGTTCTGTCATCACGTGCAATGAGGGAAACACCAGCGTGCGTCACGTCATAGACGCGCTCACGCGCTAAGGGCCTTTGGTCCAATGAAATCGCATATGCGTGCTGCCGTGCATACGCGCATGGCCCTTTCATCGTATTACATGCGGACGTGCAGTTTTTCACGCGTGCTGAAATGCACATGCACATCTGTACGCGTCACGTCACAGGGGCGCTTGCGCTTGAGGGGCCTTCTGTCCAATGAAAATGAGTATGCGTGCAGACGCGCTTACGCGCTAAGGGCCTTTCCTCGAATTACACGCTGACGTGCAGATTTTTCACGTGCCAAATCACTCCATATCAAGCTGGCCACGTGTATGCACACGGAAGACCACGCTCCTGCCCAGAAGGCCGAACTACTGCCCCCCAGAGCCCCGAGCACGCTCCCACCTGCCATCTGCTGCTGACTGACTGCCTGCTGCCCATGTGCACTGCCATTTGCTGCCTGCACATCAGCCAGGGGTGCTGTTGCTGTGACCACCCCTGCTGGAACGGAAGACTCCCGACTGGGATTCCATCGCTCCACAGCCCAGCTCCAGGACCCAGTTGCCCACCCACTCCTGCCTCTGGGGTTGTCATGTCGGGGCAAACACCATCTCTGACCACTGACTACCCCCGGCCAGAGAGGCAGATGGGCACCAGCTTCAGTGCCACCGCAGTTGGTGTCCTGGTGGAGCAAGTCCTGGGGCAGTATGATGCCCTCTTCGGAAGTTCCCGCGCCGACAAGGAAGGACGGACTCGGATCTGGACTGACATCGTGACTGCCATCAACGCGGAGGGGGTGGCAGTCCGCGACTTACAACATGTCAGGAAGCGCTGGGAGGACTTCAGGTCCAGGACCCTGAACAAGGCCCGGTGCCTCTTGAAGGCAGCGGATGCCAAGGGGCGCCGGGGCCACTTGTCGGAAGAACATATGAGGGTCCTGGAACGCATATCCCCAGCGCTCCACGTCCAGGTCCTAGAGAAGCAGACCCGTCTGGAGTCGAGCGATGAGTGTACTTTCATCCTGATTGTGAGCAGTGCGTGTGGTGATTATTCGGTAGTGTGCAGGTTGCACATCTGTTTGTATGGGGTTGAGTATGGGTGGGGGTGTACAGGGCCGTGGGGCTGACACATGCGAGGGCTGTAATGTGTGAGACATGGATGGTGCTTGTGTGTGTAGGCTTGCATGCCAAATGCAGTTGTGTGGGCACACATGTTTGGATGAATGTGTATGTAAGTAGACATGGCCGTGATGTCACGCATGTATGTTGTTTTCGGCTGCATGTATCAGCACTGTGTACATGTGCATGTGTGTGTATTTGACAAGGGTGCAACAGTGATGCAAC
Source organism: Ambystoma mexicanum (assembly GCF_040938575.1). Taxonomy (NCBI): domain Eukaryota; kingdom Metazoa; phylum Chordata; class Amphibia; order Caudata; family Ambystomatidae; genus Ambystoma; species Ambystoma mexicanum. Next base: position 781,171,309 of record NC_090936.1, read on the forward strand.
ATGGATGCATGTGACAGCGGTATGTGGAAGCCTGATTGGCAGATGTGACATGGATGCCCGTCTGAACAGTGCGACACTTGGCAGAGGTGTACACATGCATGCAAGTGTGGTGGTGTGTGTACATGTGTGGTGCACTTCCTGTGTTGCATGTGATGTCTGGCTCACCTTTGGCTGCTCATGCTGTTGTATGTGTATGGATGGTGGTGGCAGTTGCGATATGGCTGTGGTATGGCTCATGTGTGCGAGTTGTAATGACATGTGTGTTGGGGATTGTGATGACATGTCTGAGGTTTGCCAATGCCACTCATGTGCAACTGTCATGTGTGTATGTGTCCATTGTACAGTGCCCTGATGCCTGTGTTTTGTTTCTCCCTGTCTGCAGCGTCAACTGATGAAGAGGGCAGAGAAGGTGCTGTGGAGCACAGCGGCGGGGATCCCACCGCCAGCCGGAGACGCAAGGCCCGGCTCCCCTCCCGTGTTGTCATCTCGTCGGGGAGTGAGGAGTCCGGTGCCACGTCCCAGGCCGCAGCTGCCGGGGGGAGGTCCAAGAGGCGGAGGTTGGAGTTGGACTCCTCGGCAGCAGAAGGGGCAGCTGGGACCCCACAGGGCCCAACAGGGGAAGATGGCACGGAGTCATCCAGGTTGGTGGGGGGTTTGGTGGAGGAGGAGGCCGTGCAAGCACCAGAGACGGGGTCTGGAGGTGGGGATCCCACTGGTGCTAGTGGTGCAGTGCAGGACCAGGGACAAGTGCAGCACAGGCCGCCGCGGAGGTGCCTGTGTGCAATCCTGTCCCCGATCCTGTCCCTGCATCATCTTGCACCAGCAGGGATGGCTACGTCCAGACCCGTTTTCAGGCAGGGGATGAGCTGACGTCAACTGGCCTTCCTCTGCCTGCGGACGTGGCTATCCAGGTCCGGGTTGAGCCTGTCCTGGCTGGTGTGGCGTTGCGTCAACTGGCCATGCGAGGTGTCCTGCAGTCTTTTCTTGGAGAGACTGCACGTCATCTCGAATGGCTCGTTGACCACGTCAGCCTGCTGGGACAGGTCACCCAGGCTGGATTCCTCTGTCTGATGGGGCTTGCTCCGACCCCCTCCTCAACTGGACTTCCTACGCGCCAGTCGTCCTCTGTGCCATCTTCCCACCCATCAGTCACCTGGGTGCCCTGTGGAGCTGCCTCTGACGGTGCGGCCAGGCTGGTGGAGGAGGCATCCCTGCCACAGTCGGGAGTCGGACGTCCAGCAGGGGTGGCTACATCAACAACTGCACCCCAGCCGGCGGAGGATGTGCAGGCAGCAGGAGGAAGTGCACGGGCAGAGGCACAGCAGCAGCAGCAACGTGGTGGGAGCCATGAAGGCTCGGGGCCTTCAACATCGGAGGGGCAGGCATCGGCCGGAGGGCAGGTTGACCCAGGACGGGGTGTGTCTTTTGTGTGGCAGCGGTTGGGCCAGCAGATAGGTGCGGAGCGGCGGCGGGCGGAAGAGGCGCGGCTCAGAATGGTCAGGGCGGAGAACTCCATGCGGAGGGCCCTGAGGCGGGCCGAGTGCCTCGAGGCAATCCGCAGGGGGTTGGAGGAGGACACAGCGTTGTCCCTGCGGACCCTCGGGGCCATGGAACAGGACCGCCTCCGGGACATCGAACAGGAGTTCGATGATGCCCTGGCCCGGAACACCACGGAGTGAGCCGCTGGACTTGCCCGCCGCCTTTGTATATAGTTCTTTAGTTTTAGGTTTCCTTTGTTTGTTCTTATGATTTGGAGTCGACGGACATTGCTCCACTTTTTGTATATAGTTGCATTTTAGTTAGGGTTTTTTGTAGGTTTCCTTTGTTCAGTTGGGCTCATGGACCCTTGGATGTTTTGTACATAGTTCTTCATTGGATTGACCATTTTTCATTTGACTTTGGACAACATTTTTTTGGATTAGGATTTGGTGTTTTTATTTTTTTATACGGACATGCAGCTTATCTTTTTTTCATTGCCATTGTAGTTTGTTTAATTTCTTTTGCATTCTTTTTTTTTTAATACAATTTTGTTTTCATACTTCACTGTGTGGTATCATCTCATTGGTTTCATGCATGTCATGTTGGGTGTTTTCCCATTCAATTGCAACCATTGTGTGTGACGGACATGGGTTCATTTGCTTAATGAACATTGGGGGTGTAACATGTAATTTCCATTTCCATGTGGGTGAATGGGTTACTTGGTAGGGCTTTTTGGCTGTGGAGGCTGACCATAACGCACATGATTGGGGATTGTGAGGACCTGGTGGAGGCTGCCCATGGTGGCTGGGGAGTGGAGGTGATAGGGGACATGAGTGGGGGCCTGGTGGGTGCTGGCCATGGTGGCTGGGGGGTGGGGGTGGTGGGAGACATGGGTGGGGGCCTGGTGGAGGCTGCCCCTGGTGACTGGGGGGGTGGGGGTGGTGGGAGACATGGGTGGGGGCCTGGTGGTGGGTGCCCCTGCACTGCTGGGGGGTGGAGGTGGTGGGAGACATGGGTGGGGGCCTGGTGGAGGATGCCCCTGGTGACTGGGGGGGTGGGGGTGGTGGGAGACATGGGTGGGGGCATGGTGGTTGGTGACCCTGGTGGCTGGGGGGTTGGGGTGGTGGGAGACATGGGTGGGTACCTGGTGGAGGCTGCCCCTGCACTGCTGGGGGGTGGGGGTGGTGGGAGACATGGGTGGGGGCCTGGTGGTGGGTGCCCCTGCACTTCTGGGGGGTGGGGGTGGTGGGAGACATGGGTGGGGGTCTGGTGGAGGCTGCCCCTGGTGACTGGGGGGTGGGGGTGGTGGGAGACATGGGTGGGGGCCTGGTGGTTGGTGCCCCTGGTAGCTGGGGGTGGGGGTGGTGGGAGACATGGGTGGGGGCCTGGTGGTGGGTGCCCTGCACTGCTGGGGGGTGGGGGTGCTGGGAGACATGGGTGGGGGCCTGGTGGAGGCTGCCCCTGGTGACTGGGGGGCTGGGGGTGGTGGGAGACATGGGTTGGGGGCTGGTGGAGTCTGGCCCTGGGGATTGGGGGGTGGGGGTGGTGGGAGACATGGGTGGGGGCCTGGTGGAGGCTGCCCCTGCACTGCTGGGGGGTGGGGGTGGTGGGAGACATGGGTGGGGCCTGGTGGCAGGTGCCCCACAGTGCTGGGGGGTGGGGGTGGTGGGGAACATGAGTTGGACATGGGTGGGGGCCTGCTGGCAGGTGCCCCACAGTGCTGGGGGTGGGGGTGGTGGGGAACATGAGTTGGACATGGGTGGGGCCTGCTGGCAGGTGCCCCACAGTGCTGGGGGGTGGGGGTGCAGGGGTACATGAGTTGCACATGGGTCGGGGCCTGCTGGCAGGTGCCCCACAGTGCTGGGGGGTGGGGGTGGTGGGGAACATGAGTTGGACATGGGTGGGGGCCTGCTGGCAGGTGCCCCACAGTGCTGGGGGGTGGGGGTGGTGGGAGACATGGGTGGGGGCCTGGTGGTTGGTGCCCCTGGTGGCTGGGGGGTGGGGGGATGGGAGACATGGGTGGGGGCCTGGTGGTGGGTGCCCCTGCACTGCTGGGGGGTGGGGGTGCTGGGAGACATGAGTGGGGGCCTGGTGGAGGCTGCCCCTGGTGGCTGGGGGGTGGGGGTGGTGGGAGACATGGGTGGGGGCCTGGTGGAGGCTGCCCCTGGTGACTGGGGTGGTGGGGGTGGTGGGAGACATGGGTGGGGGCCTGGTGGAGGCTGGCCCTGGGGAGTGGTGGGTGGGGGTGGTGGGAGACATGGGTGGGGGCCTGGTGGAAGCTGCCCCTGCACTGCTGGGGGGTGGGGGTGGTGGGAGACATTGGTGGGGCCTGGTGGCAGGTGCCCCACAGTGCTGGGGGGTGGGGGTGGTGGGGAACATAAGTTGGACATGGGTGGGGGCCTGCTGGCAGGTGCCCCACAGTGCTGGGGGGTGGTGGGGAACATGAGTTCGACATGGGTGGGGGCCTGCTGGCAGGTGCCCCACAGTGCTGGGGTGTGGGGGTGGTGGGGAAAATGAGTTGGACATGGGTGGGGGCCTTCTGGCAGGTGCCCCACAGTGCTGGGGGGTGGGGGTGCAGGGGTACATGAGTTGCACATGGGTGGGGGCCTGCTGGCAGGTGCCCCACAGTGATGGGGGGTGGGGATGCTGGGAGACATGGGTGGGGGCCTGGTGGAGGCTGCCCCTGGTGGCTGGGGGGTGGGGGTGGTGGGAGACATGGGTGGGGGCCTGGTGGAGGCTGCCCCTGGTGACTGGGGGGGTGGGGGTGGTGTCAGACATGGGTGGGGGCCTGGTGTTTGGTGCCCCTGGTGGCTGGGGGGTGGGGGTGGTGGGAGACATGGGTGGGGGCCTGGTTGTGGGTGCCCCTGCACTGCTGGGGGGTGGGGGTGCTGGGAGACATGGGTGGGGGCCTGGTGGAGGCTGCCCCTGGTGGCTGGGGGGTAGGGGTGGTGGGAGACATGGGTGGGGGCCTGGTGGCAGGTGCCCCACAGTGCTGGGGGGTGGGGGTGGTGGGGAACATGAGTTGGACATGGGTGGGGGCCTGCTGGCAGGTGCCCCACAGTGCTGGGGGTGGGGGTGGTGGGGAACATGAGTTGGACATGGGTGGGGCCTGCTGGCAGGTGCCCCACAGTGCTGGGGGGTGGGGGTGCAGGGGTACATGAGTTGCACATGGGTGTGGGCCTGCTGGCAGGTGCCCCACAGTGCTGGGGGGTGGGGGTGGTGGGGAACATGAGTTGGACATGGGTGAGGGCCTGCTGGCAGGTGCCCCACAGTGCTGGGGGGTGGGGGTGGTGGGGAACATGAGTTGGACAGGGTGGGGGCCTGCTGGCAGGTGCCCCACAGTGCTGGTGGGTGGGGGTGGTGGGGAAAATGAGTTGGACATGGGTGGGGGCCTACTGGCAGGTGCCCCACAGTGCTGGGGGGTGGGGGTGGTGGGGACCATGAGTTGGACATGGGTGGGGGCCTGCTGGAAGGTGCCCCACAGTGCTGGGGGGTGGGGGTGGTGGGGAACATGAGTTGGACATGGGTGGGGGCCTGGTGGATGCTGCCCCTGGTGGCTGGGGGGTGGGGGTGGTGGGAGACATGGGTGGGGGCCTGGTGGTGGGTGCCCCTGCACTGCTGGGGGGTGGGGTGGTGGGAGACATGGGGGGGCCTGGTGGAGGCTGCCCCTGGTGGCTGGGGGGTGGGGGTGGTGGGAGACATGGGTGGGGGCCTGGTGGAGGCTGCCCCTGGTGACTGGGGTGGTGGTGGTGGTGGGCGACATGGGTGGGGGCCTGGTGGAGGCTGGTCCTGGGGAGTGGGGGGTGGGGGTGGTGGGAGACATGGGTGGGGGCCTGGTGGAGGCTGCCCCTGCACTGCTGGGGGGTGGGGGTGGTGGGAGACATGGGTGGGGCCTGCTGGCAGGTGCCCCACAGTCCTGGGGTTTGGGGGTGGTGGGGAACATGAGTTGGACATGGGTGTGGGCCTGGTGGATGCTGCCCCTGGTGGCTGGGCGGTGGGGGTGGTGGGAGACATGGGTGGGGGCCTGGTGGTGGGTGCCCCTGCACTGCTGGGGGGTGAGGGTAGTGGGAGACATGGGGGGGCCTGGTGGAGGCTTCCCCTGCACTGCTGGGGGGTGGGGGTGGTGTGAGATATGGGGGGGGCCTGGTGGAGGCTGCCCCTGGTGGCTGGTGGGTGGGGGTGGTGAGGAACATGAGTTGGACATGGGTGGGGGCCTGCTGGCAGGTGCCCCACAGTACTGGGGGGTGGGGGTGGTGGGGAACATGAGTTGGACATGGGTGGGGGCCTGCTGGCAGGTGCCCCACAGTGCTGGGGGGTGGGGGTGGTGGGGAATATGAGTTGGACATGGGTGGGGGCCTGCTGGCAGGTGCCCCACAGTGCTGGGGGGTGGGGGTGGTGGGAGACATGGGTGTGGGCCTGGTGGATGCTGCCCCTGGTGGCTGGGGGGTGGGGGTGGTGGGAGACATGGGTGGGGGCCTGGTTTTGGGTGCCCCTGCACTGCTGGGGGTGGGGGTGGTGGGAGACATGGGGGGGCCTGGTGGAGGCTGCCCCTGCACTGCTGGGGGGTGGGGATGGTGTGAGACATGGGGGGGGCTGGTGGAGATTGCCCATGGTGGCTGGTGGGTGGGGGTGGTGAGGAACATGAGTTGGACATGGGTGGGGGCCTGCTGGCAGGTGCCCCACAGTGCTGGGGGGTGGGGGTGGTGGGGAACATGAGTTGGACATGGGTGGGGGCAGGTGGAGGCTGCCCCTGCACTGCTAGGGGGTGGGGGTGGTGTGAGACATGGGTGTGGGCCTGGTGGATGCTGGCCCTGGTGGCTGGGGGTGGGGGGTGGGAGACATGGGTGGGGGCCTGGTGGTGGGTGCCCCTGCACTGCTGGGGGGTGGGGGTGGTGGGAGACATGGGGGGGGCTGGTGGAGGCTGCCCCTGCACTGCTGGGGGGTGGGGGTGGTGGGGAACATGAGTTGGACATGGGTGGGGGCCTGCTGGCAGGTGCCCCACAGTGCTGGTGGGTGGGGGTGGTGGGGAACATCAGTTGGACATGGGTGGGGAACATGAGTTGGACATGGGTGAGGGCCTGCTGGCAGGTGCCCCACAGTGCTGGGGGGTGGGGGTGGTGGGGAACATGAGTTGGACATGGGGGGAGCCTGGTGGAGGCTGCCCCTGCACTGCTGGGGGGTGGGGTGGTGTGAGACATGGGTGTGGGCCTAGTGGATGCTGCCCCTGGTGGCTGGGGGGTGGGGGTGGTGGGAGACATGGGTGGGGACCTGGTGGTGGGTGCCCCTGCACTGCTGGGGGGTCGGGTTGGTGGGGAACATGAGTTGGACATGGGTGGGGGCCTGGTGGAAGCTGCCCCTGCACTGCTGGGGGGTGGGGGTGGTGGGAGACATGGGTGGGGCCTGGTGGCAGGTGCCCCACAGTGCTGGGGGGTGGGGGTGGTGGGGAACATAAGTTGGACATGGGTGGGGGCCTGCTGGCAGGTGCCCCACAGTGCTGGGGGGGGGGGTGGTGGGGAACATGAGTTGGACATGGGTGGGGGCCTGCTGGCAGGTGCCCCACAGTGCTGGGGGGTGAGGGTGGTGGGGAACATGAGTTGGACATGGGTGGGGGCCTGCTGGCAGGTGCCCCACAGTGGTGGGGGGTGGGGGTGCAGGGGTACATGAGTTGCACATGGGTGGGGGCCTGCTGGCAGGTGCCCCACAGTGCTGGGGGGTGGGGATTCTGGGAGACATGGGTGGGGGCCTGGTGGAGGCTGCCCCTGGTGACTGGGGGGTGGGAGTGGTGGGAGACAAGGGTGGGGGCCTGGTGGAGGCTGCCCCTGGTGACTGGGGGGTGGGGGTGGTGGGAGACATGGGTGGGGGCCTGGTGTTTGGTGTCCCTGTTGGCTGGGGGGTGGGGGTGGTGGGAGACATGGGTGGGGGCCTGGTGGTGGGTGCCCCTGCACTGCTGGGGGGTGGGGGTGCTGGGAGACCTGGGTGGGGGCCTGGTGGAGGCTGCCCCTGGTGGCTGGGGGGTAGGGGTGGTGGTAGACATGGGTGGGGGCCTGGTGGAGGCTGCCCCTGGTGGCTGGGGGGTGGGGGTGGTGGGAGACATGGGTGTGGGCCTGCTGGCAGGTGCCCCACAGTGCTGGGGGGTGGGGGTGGTGGGGAACATGAGTTGGACATGGGTGGGGGCCTGCTGGCAGCTGCCCCACAGTGCTGGGGGGTGGGGATGGTGGGGAACATGAGTTGGACAGGGTGGGGGCCTGCTGGCAGGTGCCCCACAGTGCTGGGGGTGGGGGTGGGGGGGGAACATGAGTTGGACATGGGTGGGGGCCTGCTGGCAGGTGCCCCACAGTGCTGGGGGGTGGGGGTGGTGGGGAACATGAGTTGGACATGGGGGGAGTCTGGTGGAGGCTGCCCCTGCACTGCTGGGGGGTGGTGTGAGACATGGGTGTGGGCCTAGTGGATGCTGCCCCTGGTGGCTGGGGGGTGGGGGTGGTGGGAGACATGGGTGGGGGCCTGGTGGTGGGTGCCCCTGCACTGCTGGGGGGTGGGGGTGGTGGGAGACATGGGGGGGGCTAGTGGAGGCTGCCCCTGCACTGCTGGGAGGTGGGGGTGGTGGGGAACATGAGTTGGACATGGGTGGGGGCCTGCTGGCAGGTGCCCCACAGTGCTGGGGGGTGGGGGTGTTGGGGAACAGGAGTTGGACATGGGTGGGGGCCTGCTGGCAGGTGCCCCACAGTGCTGGGGGGTGGGGGTGGTGGGAGACATGGGTGGGGGCCTGGTGGAGGCTGCCCCTGGTGGCTGGGGGTGGTGTGAGACATGGGTGGGGGCCTGGTGGAGGCTGCCCCTGGTGGCTGGGGGGTGGGGGTGGTGTGAGACATGGGTGGGGGCCTGGTGGAGGCTGCCCCTGGTGGTGGCTGGGGGGTGGGGGTGGTGGGAGTCATGGGTGGGGGCCTGGTGGTGGGTGCCCCTGCACTGCTGGAGGGGTGGGGGTGGTGTGAGACATGGGTGGGTGCCTGGTGGAGGCTGCCCCTGGTGGCTGGGGGGTGGGGGTGGTGGGGAACATGAGTTGGACATGGGTGGGGGCCTGCTGGCAGGTGCCCCTGGTGACTGGGGGGTGGGGGTGGTGGGAGACATGGGTGGGGGCCTGGTGGAGGCTGCCCCTGGTGGCTGGGGGTGCAGGGGGACATGCGTTGGGGGGGGAGTAGTGCAAGTTGACATGTGGGTTGGCTGGTGGGCATGGGCATGGTGGGTGGGGTGCCTGCATGACATGTGCTGGGTAGGCCCCTGTGGTGTGAGCCACCTGCAGGGGCCGTGGAGGGTGTAGAGGGAACACCTGGGAGGACCCACACATGCAATTCACGTGTGCTGCTCCCCGCGCACCCCTGTAATACACGTACCCTGTTGATATCGCGCACACCTGTAATACACGTACCCTGATGGAATTGCGTGTGTAACTTCCCGCGCACCCCCGAAATACACGTACCCCGCTCAATCGCGTGTGTAACTTCCCGCGCACCCCCGAAATACACGTTCCCGCTCAATCGCATGTTTCACTTCCCGCGCGCCCCCGAAATATGCGTAGCCCGCTCCCCCAGGCCCGATCGCATGTAAATGTTTACGCAAACCCCTGAAATACACGTAGCCCGCTCCCCCAGGCCCGATCGCATGAAGAAGTTCACGCGAACCCCTGAAATACACGTAGCCCGCTCCCCCAGGCCCGATCGCGTGAAGAAGTGCACGCTAACCCCTTAAATACACGTAGCCCGCTCCCCCAGGCCCGATCACGTGAAAATGTTCACGCGAACCCCTGAAATACACGTAGCCCACTCCCCCAGGCCAGATCGCGTGTGTGACTTCCCACGAACCCCCGGAATACACGTACCCCGCTCAATCGCGTGTGTAACTTCCCGCGCAACCCCGAAATACACGTGCACCGCTCGCACAATTGCTGTATGTTGCCACTTTTGTAATGCGCAGGGACGCTACCGCCTGCCTTCGTGTGGCGAACGTGTATCGGCTTGCGCGTGTCTTTCGCTGTGCGTGGCTTTGCCCTATTCGATTCCATGAATACGTGTGGTTCGGGTGCGTGTGGGCGTTCCGTCTGCTTCCCTGCAGTACATCCCCAGTTACGCCCTTGTTTTCGCGAGTTGTTCCCCATTCCGCGCGTTACGCCCCGTGTTCCGCCCACTTTCTAGTGTATGCGCCGAGGTTGTGCGCTTTCACTGTGCGCGTCGCGCACGTCTTTCGGGATGTTGCAGTGACGTGTGCGCCATGCACGGGTTCGGCGCACATCCCAAGGTAAACACGCGCAGGGACTTCCATGAATCGCACGCGTGCGCGTGTGCCTGTTTTTTTCCGCTTGCGCCTGCTTGCGCGAAGATTTTCGGCGCACGTTTGTTCCATGAATCGGCCCCTTAATGTCCACGGACATATTGAGTGTTCTTAGAACACTTTCAACTTGCCAGCGAACAATACGGACAACGTCCTCAGGACACCCACATTTTGTTTATTTACGGACATTTCAGAACACCGCAATTGTTCTTAGAACAGTTTCAGCTTGCTTGCGAACAATACGGACAGCGTCCTCAGGACACACCCTTTACGTTTATTTACAGACATTTCAGGACACCGCGAGTATTCTTAGAACACTTTCAACTTGCCAGCGAACAATACGGACAGCGTCCTCAGGACACCCCCATTTTGTTTATTTACAAACATTTCAGGATACCGCGAGTGTTCTTAGAACACTATCAACTTATCTACGAACAGAACAGACAGGCATACCATTCTCAGGACACCCCGATTTTATTTACGAACATTTCAGGACACCGCGTTCTCAAAACTTGCCAGCGAACAATACGGACAGCGTCCTCAGGACACCCCCATTTTGTTTATTTACGAACATTTCAGGACACCGCAAGTGTTCTTAGAACACTATCAACTTATCTACGAACAAAACACACAGGCATACCGTTCTCAGGACACCCCCATTTTATTTATTTACGAACATTTCAGAACACCGCGAGTACTCTTAGAACACTTTCAACTTGCAAGCAAACAATATGGACAGCGTCCTCAGGAGACCCCCATTTTCTTTATTTACGAACATTTCAGGACACCGCGTTCTCAAAACTTGCCAGCGAACAATACAGACAGCGTCCTCAGGACACCCCCATTTTGTTTATTTACGAACATTTCAGGACGCCGCGAGTGTTCTTAGAACACTTTCAACTTGCCAGTGAACAATACGGACAGTGTCTTCAGGACACCCCCATTTTGTTTATTTACGAACATTTCAGGATACCGCGAGTGTTCTTAGAACACTATCAACTTATCTACGAACAAAACACACAGGCCTACGGTTCTCAGGACACCCCCATTTTATTTATTTACGAACATTTCAGAACACCGCGAGTACTCTTAGAACACTTTCAACTTGCCAGCAAACAATACGGACAGCGTCCTCAGGACACCCCCATTTTGTTTATTTACGAACATTTCATGACACCGCGAGTGTTCTTAGAACACTTTCAACTTGCCAGCGAACAATACGGACAGTGTCCTCAGGACACCCCCATTTTGCCTATTTACGAACATTTCAGGACACCGCGAGTGTTCTTAGAACACTATCAACTTATCTACGAACAAAAAGGACAGGCATACCGTTCTCAGGACACCCCCAATTTATTTACGAACATTCCAGGACACCGCGTTCTCAAAACTTGCCAGCGAACAATACGGACAGCGACCTCAGGACACCCCCATTTTGTTTATTTACGAACATTTCAGAACGCCGCGAGTATTCTTAGAACACTTTCAACTTGCCAGCGAACAATACGGACAGCGTCCTCAGTATACTCCCATTTTGTTTATTTATGAACGTTTCAGGACACTGCGAGTGTTCTTAGAACACTTTCAACTTACCAGCGAACAATACAGAGAGCGTCCTCAGGACACCCCCATTTTGTTTATTTACGAACATTTCAGGACACTGCGAGTGTTCTTAGAACACTTTCAACTTGCCAGTGAACAATGCGGACAGCGTCCTCCGGACACCCCCATTTTGTTTATTTACAAACATTTCAGGACACCGCGAGTGTTCTTAGAACACTTTCAACTTGCCAGCAAACAATACGGACAGCCTCCTCAGGATACTCCCGTTTTGTTTATTTACGAACATTTCAGGACACTGCAACTGTTCTTAGAACACTTTCAACTTGCCAGCGAACAATACGGACAGCGTCCTCAGGACACCCCCATTTTTGTTTATTTACGAACATTTCAGGACACCGCGAGTGTTCTTAGAACACTATCAACTTATCTACGAACAAAACCCACAGGCCTACGGTTCTCAGGACACCCCCATTTTATTTATTTACGAACATTTCAGAACACCGCGAGTACTCTTAGAACACTTTCAACTTGCCAGCGAACAATACGGACAGTGTCCTCAGGACACCCCCATTTTGTCTATTTACGAACATTTCAGGATACCGCAAGTGTTCTTAGAACACTATCAACTTACCAGCGAACAATACAGAGAGCGTCCTCAGGACACCCCCATTTTGTTTATTTACGAACATTTCAGGACACTGCGAGTGTTCTTAGAACACTTTCAACTTGCCAGTGAACAATGCGGACAGCGTCCTCCGGACACCCCCATTTTGTTTATTTACAAACATTTCAGGACACCGCGAGTGTTCTTAGAACACTTTCAACTTGCCAGCAAACAATACGGACAGCGTCCTCAGGATACTCCCGTTTTGTTTATTTACGAACATTTCAGGACACTGCAACTGTTCTTAGAACACTTTCAACTTGCCAGCGAACAATACGGACAGCGTCCTCAGGACACCCCCATTTTTGTTTATTTACGAACATTTCAGGACACCGCGAGTGTTCTTAGAACACTATCAACTTATCTACGAACAAAACCCACAGGCCTACGGTTCTCAGGACACCCCCATTTTATTTATTTACGAACATTTCAGAACACCGCGAGTACTCTTAGAACACTTTCAACTTGCCAGCAAACAATACGGACAGCGTCCTCAGGACACCCCCATTTTGTTTATTTACGAACATTTCATGACACCGCGAGTGTTCTTAGAACACTTTCAACTTGCCAGCGAACAATACGGACAGTGTCCTCAGGACACCCCCATTTTGTCTATTTACGAACATTTCAGGATACCGCAAGTGTTCTTAGAACACTATCAACTTATCTACGAACAGAACGGACAGGCATACCGTTCTCAGGACACCCCCATTTTATTTATTTACGAACATTTCAGGCCACCGCGTTCTCAAAACTTGCCAGCGAACAATACGGACAGCGTCCTCAGGACACCCCCATTTTGTTTATTTATGAACATTTCAGAATGCCGCGAGTACTCTTAGAACACTTTCAACTTGCCAGCGAACAATACAGACAGCGTCCTCAGGACACCCCATTTTGTTTATTTATGAACATTTCAGGACACCGCAAGTGTTCTTAGAAGTATTTCAACTTACCAGTGAACAATATGGAAAGCGTCCTCAGGACACCCCCATTTTGTTTATTTACGAACATTTCAGGACACCGCGAGTGTTCTTAGAACACTATCAACTTATCTAAGAACAAAAAGGACAGGCATACCGTTCTCAGGACACCCCCATTTTATTTACGAACATTTCAGGACACCGCGTTCTCAAAATTTGCCAGCGAACAATACGGACAGCGTCCTCAGGACACCCACATTTTGTTTATTTACGAACATTTCAGAACGCCGCGAGTATTCTTAGAACACTTTCAACTTGCCAGCGAACAATACGGACAGCGTCCTCAGTATACTCCCATTTTGTTTATTTATGAACGTTTCAGGACACTGCGAGTGTTCTTAGAACACTTTCAACTTACCAGCGAACAATACAGAGAGCGTCCTCTGGACACCCCCATTTTGTTTATTTACGAACATTTCAGGACACCGCGAGTGTTCTTAGAACACTTTCAACTTGCCAGTGAACAATACGGAGAGCGTCCTCCGGACACCCCCATTTTGTTTATTTACAAACATTTCAGGACACCGCGAGTGTTCTTAGAACACTTTCAACTTGCCAGCGAACAATACGGACAGCGTCCTCAGGACACCCCCATTTTTGTTTATTTACGAACATTTCAGGACACCGCGAGTGTTCTTAGAACACTTTCAACTTGCCAGCGAACAATACGGACAGCGTCCTCAGGACACCCCCATTTTGTTTATTTAAAAACATTTCAGGATACCGCGAGTGTTCTTAGAACACTATCAACTTATCTACGAACAGAACGGACAGGCATACCATTCTCAGGACACCCTGATTTTATTTACGAACATTTCAGGACACCGCATTCTCAAAACTTGCCAGCGAACGATTTTTTTAATCCAACATGGATTTTTTTTTCTCCCACAGACCCAATGATTTTAGCAACAAACACAGAAACTGAGCAAATTGCACAGTACACTGGTTTGTAATATACCAAATATGAGGGTTAAAAAATAATGTTGATTATTCAATGTTATAATCATTACAAAATACCAATACTAACATGATCTTTTCTTTTATCACAGAAATGAACAATAAATACATGTACTCCAGTTACTAAACCAAACAGTATGTATATTATAATAAGTACAACCATCGCAACATATCACACCCATAGTGGCTTATAACTTTGTTCCTTATAAATTTGTTTTTGGTTCCCAAAGTTATAAGCCACTATGAGTGTGATATGCTGCGGTGGTTGTGGCCAGGGCACAGAGTCTTGGGTGCATGGCCATAAAGTCAAACATTTTAACTATGCCTTATGGGAACTTTTAATGTCCACAGACATAATGAGTGTTCTTAGAACACTTTCAACTTGCCAGCGAACAATACGGACAGCGTCCTCAGGACACCCCCATTTTGTTTATTTACGGACATTTCAGAACACCGCAAGTGTTCTTAGAACAGTTTCAGCTTGCTTGCGAACAACACGGACAGCGTCCTCAGGGCACACCCTTTATGTTTATTTACAGACATTTCAGGACACCGCGAGTATTCTTAGAACACTTTCAGCTTGCAAGCGAACAATGCAGAAAGCGTACTCAGGGCACCCCCATTTTGTTTATTTACGAACATTTAGCAGACACCACGAGTGTTCTTAGTACACTTTCAATTTGCGAGCGAACAATACGGACAGCGTCCTCAAGACCCCCCCATATTGTTTATTTACGAACATTTCAGGACACCACCAGTGTTCTTAGAACACTATCAGCTTGCCAGCGAACAATACGAACAGTGTACTCAGGACACCCCCATTTTGTTTATTTACGAACATTTCAGAACACCGCAAGAACTCTTAGAACACTTTCAACTTGCCAGCGAACAATACGGACAGCATTCTCAGGAAACCCCCATTTTGTTTATTTATGAACATTTCAGAACACCATGAGTGTTCTTAAAACACTTTCAACTTGCCAGCGAACAATACGGACAGCGTCCTCAGGACACCCCCATTTTGTTTATTTACAAACATTTCAGGATACCGCGAGTGTTCTTAGAACACTATCAACTTATCTACGAACAGAACGGACAGGCATACCATTCTCAGGACACCCCAATTTTATTTACGAACATTTCAGGACACCGCGTTCTCAAAACTTGCCAGCCGACAATACGGACAGCGTCCTCAGGGCACCCCCATCTTGTTTATTTACAAACATTTCAGGACACCGCGAGTGTTCTTAGAACACTATCAACTTATCTACGAACAAAACACACAGGCATACCGTTCTCAGGACACCCCCATTTTATTTATTTACGAATGTTTCAGAACACCGCGAGTACTCTTAGAACACTTTCAACTTGCATGCAAACAATACGGAAAGCGTCCTCAGGACACCCCCATTTTGTTTATTTACGAACATTTCAGGACACCGCGAATGTTCTTAGAACATTATCAACTTATCTACGAACAAAACACACAGGCATACCGTTCTCAGGTCACCCCCATTTTATTTATTTACGAATATTTCAGAACACCGCGAGTACTCTTAGAACACTTTCAACTTCAAGCAAACAATACGACAGCGTCCTCAGGACACCCCCATTTTCTTTATTTACGAACATTTCAGGACACCGCGTTCTCAAAACTTGCCAGCGAACAATACAGACAGCATCCTCAGGACACCCCCATTGTGTTTATTTACAAACATTTCAGGCCACCGCGAGTGTTCTTAGAACACTATCAACTTATCTACGAACAAAATACACAGGCACACCGTTCTCAGGACACCCCCATTTTATTTATTTACGAATATTTCAGAACACCGCGAGTACTCTTAGAACATTTTCAACTTGCAAGCAAACAATACGGACACCGTCCTCAGGACACCCCCATTTTCTTTATTTACGAACATTTCAGGACACCGCATTCTCAAAACTTGTCAGCGAACAATACGGACAGCGTCCTCAGGACACCCCCATTTTGTTTATTTGCAAACATTTCAGGACACCGCGAGTGTTCTTAGAACACTTTCAACTTGCCAGTGAACAATACGGACAGTGTCCTCAGGACACCCCCATTTTCTTTATTTACGAACATTTCAGGACACCGCGTTCTCAAAACTTGCCAGCGAACAATACAGACAGCGTCCTCAGGACACACCCTTTACGTTTATTTACAGACATTTCAGGACACCGCGAGTATTCTTAGAACACTTTCAGCTTGCAAGCGAACAATACAGAAAGCGTACTCAGGGCACCCCCATTTTGTTTATTTACGAACATTTAGCAGACACCACAAGTGTTCTTAGTACACTTTCAATTTGCGAGCGAACAATACGGACAGCGTCCTCAAGACCCCCCCATTTTGTTTATTTACAAACATTTCAGGACACCACCAGTGTTCTTAGAACACTATCAGCTTGCCAGCGAACAATACGAACAGTGTCCTCAGGACACCCCCATTTTGTTTATTTACGAACATTTCAGAACACCGCAAGTATTCTTAGAACACTTTCAACTTGCCAGCGAACAATACGGACAGCATCCTCAGGAAACACCCATTTTGTTTATTTATGAACATTTCAGGACACCATGAGTGTTCTTAAAACACTTTCAACTTGCCAGCGAACAATACGGACAGCGTCCTCAGGACACCCCCATTTTGTTTATTTACAAACATTTCAGGATACCGTGAGTGTTCTTAGAACACTATCAACTTATCTACGAACAGAACGGACAGGCATACCATTCTCAGGACACCCCGATTTTATTCACGAACATTTCAGGACACCGCGTTCTCAAAACTTGCCAGCGGACAATACAGACAGCGTCCTCAGGGCACCCCCATCTTGTTTATTTACAAACATTTCAGGACACCGCGAGTGTTCTTAGAACACTATCAACTTATCTACGAACAAAACACACAGGCATACCGTTCTCAGGACACCCCCATTTTATTTATTTACGAATATTTCAGAACACCGCGAGTACTCTTCGAACACTTTCAACTTGCATGCAAACAATACGGAAAGCGTCCTCAGGACACCCCCATTTTGTTTATTTACGAACATTTCAGGACACCGCGAGTGTTCTTAGAACACTATCAACTTATCTACGAACAAAACACACAGGCATACCGTTCTCAGGTCACCCCAATTTTATTTATTTACGAATATTTCAGAACACCGCGAGTACTCTTAGAACACTTTCAACTTCAAGCAAACAATACTGACAGCGTCCTCAGGACACCCCCATTTTCTTTATTTACGAACATTTCAGGACACCGCGTTCTCAAAACTTGCCAGCGAACAATACAGACAGCATCCTCAGGACACACCCATTGTGTTTATTTACGAACATTTCAGGATACCGCGAGTGTTCTTAGAACACTATCAACTTATCTACGAACAAAATACACAGGCATACAGTTCTCAGGACACCCCCATTTTATTTCTTTACGAATATTTCAGAACACCGCGAGTACTCTTAGAACATTTTCAACTTGCAAGCAAACAATACGGACACCGTCCTCAGGACACCCCCATTTTCTTTATTTACGAACATTTCAGGACACTGCATTCTCAAAACTTGCCAGCGAACAATACGGACAGCGTCCTCAGGATACCCCCATTTTGTTTATTTACAAACATTTCAGGACACCGCGAGTGTTCTTAGAACACTTTCAACTTGCCAGTGAACAATACGGACAGTGTCCTCAGGACACCCCCATTTTCTTTATTTACGAACATTTCAGGACACAGCGTTCTCAAAACTTGCCAGCGAACAATACAGACAGCGTCCTCAGGACACCCCCATTTTGTTTATTTACGAACATTTCAGGACACCGCGAGTGTTCTTAGAACACTTTCAACTTGCCAGTGAACAATACGGACAGTGTCTTCAGGACGCCCCCATTTTGTTTATTTACGAACATTTCAGGATACCGCAAGTGTTCTTAGAACACTATCAACTTATCTACGAACAAGACACACAGGCATACCGTTCTCAGGACACCCCCATTTTATTTATTTACGAACATTTCAGAACACTGCGAGTACTCTTAGAACACTTTCAACTTGCCAGCAAACAATACGGACAGCGTCCTCAGGACACCCCCATTTTGTTTATTTACGAACATTTCATGACACCGCGAGTGTTCTTAGAACACTTTTGCCAGCGAACAATACGGACAGTGTCCTCAGGACACCCCCATTTTGTTTATTTACGAACATTTCAGGATACTGCGAGTGTTCTTAAAACACTATCAACTTATCTACGAACAGAACGGACAGGCATACCGTTCTCAGGACACCCCCATTTTATTTATTTACGAACATTTCAGGACACCGCGTTCTCAAAACTTGCCAACGAACAATACGGACAGCGTCCTCAGGACACCCCCATTTTGTTTATTTACGAACATTTCATGACACCGCGAGTGTTCTTAGAACACTATCAACTTATCTACGAACAGAACGGACAGGCATACCATTCTCAGGACACCCTGATTTTATTTACGAACATTTCAGGACACCGCATTCTCAAAACTTGCCAGCGAACGATCTATTTAATCCAACATGGATTTTTTTTTCTCCCACAGACCCAATGATTTTAGCAACAAACACAGAAACTGAGCAAATTGCACAGTACACTGGTTTGTAATATACCAAATATGAGGGTTAAAAAATAATGTTGATTATTCAATGTTATAAATCATTACAAAATACCAATACTAACATGATCTTTTCTTTTATCACAGAAATGAACAATAAATACATGTACTCCAGTTACTAAACCAAACAGTATGTATATTATAATAAGTACAACCATAGCAACATATCACACCCATAGTGGCTTATAACTTTGTTCCTTATAAATTTGTTTTTGGTTCCAAAAGTTATAAGCCACTATGAGTGTGATATGCTGCGTTGGTTGTGGCCAGGGCACAGAGTCTTGGGTGCATGGCCATAAAGTCAAACATTTTAACTATGCCTTATGGGAACTTTTAATGTCCACGGACATAATGAGTGTTCTTATAACACTTTCAACTTGCCAGCGAACAATACGGACAGCGTCCTCAGGACACCCCCATTTTGTTTATTTACGGACATTTCAGAACACCGAAAGTGTTCTTAGAACAGTTTCAGCTTGCTTGCGAACAACACGGACAGCGTCCTCAGGACACACCCTTTACGTTTATTTACAGACATTTCAGGACACCGCGAGTATTCTTAGAACACTTTCAGCTTGCAAGCGAACAATACAGAAAGCGTACTCAGGACACCCCCATTTTGTTTATTTACGAACATTTCAGGACACTGCAAGTGTTCTTAGAACACTTTCAACTTGCCAGCGAACAATACGGACAGCGTCCTCAGGACACCGCCATTTTGTTTATTTACGAACATTTCAGGACACTGCGAGTGTTCTTAGAACACTTTCAACTTGCCAGCGAACAATACGTACAGCGTCCTCAGGACACCCCCATTTTGTTTATTTACAAACATTTCAGGATACCGCGAGTGTTCTTAGAACACTATCAACTTATCTACGAACAAAATACACAGGCATACCGTTCTCAGGACACCCCCATTTTATTTATTTACGAATATTTCATAACACCGCGAGTACTCTTAGAACATTTTCAACTTGCAAGCAAACAATACGGACACCGTCCTCAGGACACCCCCATTTTCTTTATTTACGAACATTTCAGGACACCGCATTCTCAAAACTTGCCAGCAAACAATACGGACAGCGTCCTCAGGACACCCCCATTTTGTTTATTTACAAACATTTCAGGACACCGCGAGTGTTCTTAGAACACTTTCAACTTGCCAGTGAACAATACGGACAGTGTCCTCAGGACACCCCCATTTTCTTTATTTACGAACATTTCAGGACACCGCGTTCTCAAAACTTGCCAGCGAACAATACAGACAGCGTCCTCAGGACACCCCCATTTTGTTTATTTACGAACATTTCAGGACACCACGAGTGTTCTTAGAACACTTTCAACTTGCCAGTGAACAATACGGACAGTGTCTTCAGGACACCCCCATTATGTTTATTTACGAACATTTCAGGATACCGCAAGTGTTCTTAGAACACTATCAACTTATCTACGAACAAGACACACAGGCATACCGTTCTCAGGACACCCCCATTTTATTTATTTACGAACATTTCAGAACACCGCGAGTACTCTTAGAACACTTTCAACTTGCCAGCAAACAATACGGACAGCGTCCTCAGGACACCCCCATTTTGTTTATTTACGAACATTTCATGACACCGCGAGTGTTCTTAGAACACTTTTGCCAGCGAACAATACGGACAGTGTCCTCAGGACACCCCCATTTTGTTTATTTACGAACATTTCAGGATACCGCGAGTGTTCTTAAAACACTATCAACTTATCTACGAACAGAACGGACAGGCATACCGTTCTCAGGACACCCCCATTTTATTTATTTACGAACATTTCAGGACACCGCGTTCTCAAAACTTGCCAACGAACAATACGGACAGCGTCCTCAGGACACCCCCATTTTGTTTATTTACGAACATCTCAGAATGCCGCGAGTACTCTTAGAACACTTTCAATTTGCCAGCGAACAATACAGACAGCGTCCTCAGGACACCCCATTTTGTTTATTTATGAACATTTCAGGACACCGAAAGTGTTCTTAGAACACTTTCAACTTACCAGTGAACAATATGGAAAGCGTCCTCAGGACAGCCCCATTTTGTTTATTTACGAACATTTCAGGACACCGCGAGTGTTCTTAGAACACTATCAACTTATCTACGAACAAAACGGACAGGCATACCATTCTCAGAACACCCCCATTTTATTTACGAACATTTCAGGACACCGCGTTCTCAAAACTTGCCAGCGAACAATACGGACAGCATCCTCAGGACACCCCCATTTTGTTTATTTACGAACATTTCAGAACGCCGCGAGTATTCTTAGAACACTTTCAACTTGCCAGAGAACAATACGGACAGCGTCCTCAGTATACTCCCATTTTGTTTATTTATGAACGTTTCAGGACACTGCGAGTGTTCTTAGAACACTTTCCACTTACCAGCGAACAATACAGAGAGCGTCCTTAGGACACCCCCATTTTGTTTATTTACGAACATTTCAGGACACAGCGAGTGTTCTTTAAACACTTTCAACTTGCCAGTGAACAATATGGACAGCGTCCTCAGGACACCCCCATTTTGTTTATTTACAAACATTTCAGGACACCGCGAGTGTTCTTAGAAGACTTTCAACTTGCCAGCGAACAATACGGACAGCATCCTCAGGATACTCCCATTTTGTTTATTTACAAACATTTCAGGACACTGCAAGTGTTCTTAGAACACTTTCAACTTGCCAGCGAACAATACGGACAGCGTCCTCAGGACACCCCCATTTTGTTTATTTACGAACATTTCAGGACACCGCAAGTGTTCTTAGAACACTTTCAAATTGCCAGCGAACAATACGGACAGCGTCCTCAGGACACCCCCATTTTGTTTATTTACGAACATTTCATGACACCGCGAGTGTTCTTAGAACACTATCAACTTATCTACGAACAAAACGGACAGGCATACCGTTCTCAGGACACCCCCATTTTATTTATTTACGAACATTTCAGGACACCACGTTCTCAAAACTTGCCAACGAACAATACGGACAGCGTCCTCAGGACTCCCCCATTTTGTTTATTTACGAACATTTCAGAATGCCGCGAGTACTCTTAGAACACTTTCAATTTGCCAGCGAACAATACAGACAGCGTCCTCAGGACACCCAATTTTGTTTATTTATCAACATTTCAGGACACCGCAAGTGTTCTTAGAACACTTTCAACTTACCAGTGAACAATATGGAAAGCGTCCTCAGGACAGCCCCATTTTGTTTATTTACGAACATTTCAGGACACCGCGAGTGTTCTTAGAACACTATCAACTTATCTACGAACAAAACGGAAGGCATACCATTCTCAGGACACCCCCATTTTATTTACGAACATTTCAGGACACCGCGTTCTCAAAACTTGCCAGCGAACAATACGGACAGCATCCTCAGGACACCCCCATTTTGTTTATTTACGAACATTTCAGAACGCCGCGAGTATTCTTAGAACACTTTCAACTTGCCAGCGAACAATACGGACAGCGTCCTCAGTATACTCCCATTTTGTTTATTTATGAACGTTTCAGGACACTGCGAGTGTTCTTAGAACACTTTCAACTTACCAGCGAACAATACAGAGAGCGTCCTTAGGACACCCCCATTTTGTTTATTTACGAACATTTCAGGACACAGCGAGTGTTCTTTAAACACTTTCAACTTGCCAGTGAACAATACGGACAGCGTCCTCAGGACACCCCCATTTTGTTTATTTACAAACATTTCAGGACACCGCGAGTGTTCTTAGAACACTTTCAACTTGCCAGCGAACAATACGGACAGCGTCCTCAGGATACTCCCATTTTGTTTATTTACGAACATTTCAGGACACTGCAAGTGTTCTTAGAACACTTTCAACTTGCCAGCGAACAATACGGACAGCGTCCTCAGGACACCCCCATTTTGTTTATTTACGAACATTTCAGGACACCGCAAGTGTTCTTAGAACACTTTCAACTTTCCAGCGAACAATAAGGACAGCGTCCTCAGGACAGCCCCATTTTGTTTATTTACAAACATTTCAGGATACCGCGAGTGTTCTTAGAACACTATCAACTTATCTACGAACAGAACGGACAGGCATACCATTCTCAGGACACCCTGATTTTATTTACGAACATTTCAGGACACCGCATTCTCAAAACTTGCCAGCGAACGATCTATTTAATCCAACATGGATTTTTTTTTCTCCCACAGACCCAATGATTTTAGCAACAAACACAGAAACTGAGCAAATTGCACAGTACACTGGTTTGTAATATACCAAATATGAGGGTTAAAAAATAATGTTGATTATTCAATGTTATAAATCATTACAAAATACCAATACTAACATGATCTTTTCTTTTATCACAGAAATGAACAATAAATACATGTACTCCAGTTACTAAACCAAACAGTATGTATATTATAATAAGTACAACCATAGCAACATATCACACCCATAGTGGCTTATAACTTTGTTCCTTATAAATTTGTTTTTGGTTCCAAAAGTTATAAGCCACTATGAGTGTGATATGCTGCGTTGGTTGTGGCCAGGGCACAGAGTCTTGGGTGCATGGCCATAAAGTCAAACATTTTAACTATGCCTTATGGGAACTTTTAATGTCCACGGACATAATGAGTGTTCTTATAACACTTTCAACTTGCCAGCGAACAATACGGACAGCGTCCTCAGGACACCCCCATTTTGTTTATTTACGGACATTTCAGAACACCGAAAGTGTTCTTAGAACAGTTTCAGCTTGCTTGCGAACAACACGGACAGCGTCCTCAGGACACACCCTTTACGTTTATTTACAGACATTTCAGGACACCGCGAGTATTCTTAGAACACTTTCAGCTTGCAAGCGAACAATACAGAAAGCGTACTCAGGACACCCCCATTTTGTTTATTTACGAACATTTCAGGACACTGCAAGTGTTCTTAGAACACTTTCAACTTGCCAGCGAACAATACGGACAGCGTCCTCAGGACACCGCCATTTTGTTTATTTACGAACATTTCAGGACACTGCGAGTGTTCTTAGAACACTTTCAACTTGCCAGCGAACAATACGTACAGCGTCCTCAGGACACCCCCATTTTGTTTATTTACAAACATTTCAGGATACCGCGAGTGTTCTTAGAACACTATCAACTTATCTACGAACAAAATACACAGGCATACCGTTCTCAGGACACCCCCATTTTATTTATTTACGAATATTTCATAACACCGCGAGTACTCTTAGAACATTTTCAACTTGCAAGCAAACAATACGGACACCGTCCTCAGGACACCCCCATTTTCTTTATTTACGAACATTTCAGGACACCGCATTCTCAAAACTTGCCAGCAAACAATACGGACAGCGTCCTCAGGACACCCCCATTTTGTTTATTTACAAACATTTCAGGACACCGCGAGTGTTCTTAGAACACTTTCAACTTGCCAGTGAACAATACGGACAGTGTCCTCAGGACACCCCCATTTTCTTTATTTACGAACATTTCAGGACACCGCGTTCTCAAAACTTGCCAGCGAACAATACAGACAGCGTCCTCAGGACACCCCCATTTTGTTTATTTACGAACATTTCAGGACACCACGAGTGTTCTTAGAACACTTTCAACTTGCCAGTGAACAATACGGACAGTGTCTTCAGGACACCCCCATTATGTTTATTTACGAACATTTCAGGATACCGCGAGTGTTCTTAGAACACTATCAACTTATCTACGATCAAGACACACAGGCATACCGTTCTCAGGACACCCCCATTTTATTTATTTACGAACATTTCAGAACACCGCGAGTACTCTTAGAACACTTTCAACTTGCCAGCAAACAATACGGACAGTGTCCTCAGGACACCCCCATTTTGTTTATTTACAAACATTTCATGACACCGCGAGTGTTCTTAGAACACTTTTGCCAGCGAACAATATGGACAGTGTCCTCAGGACACCCCCGTTTTGTTTATTTACGAACATTTCAGGATACCGCGAGTGTTCTTAGAACACTATCAACTTATCTACGAACAGAACGGACAGGCATACCGTTCTCAGGACACCCCCATTTTATTTATTTACGAACATTTCAGGACACCGCGTTCTCAAAACTTGCCAACGAACAATACGGACAGCGTCCTCAGGACACCCCCATTTTGTTTATTTACGAACATTTCAGAATGCCGCGAGTACTCTTAGAACACTTTCAATTTGCCAGCGAACAATACAGACAGCGTCCTCAGGACACCCCATTTTGTTTATTTATGAACATTTCAGGACACCGCAAGTGTTCTTAGAACACTTTCAACTTACCAGTGAACAATATGGAAAGCGTCCTCAGGACAGCCCCATTTTGTTTATTTACGAACATTTCAGGACACCGCGAGTGTTCTTAGAACACTATCAACTTATCTACGAACAAAACGGACAGGCATACCATTCTCAGGACACCCCCATTTTATTTACGAACATTTCAGGACACCGCGTTCTCAAAACTTGCCAGCGAACAATACGGACAGCATCCTCAGGACACCCCCATTTTGTTTATTTACGAACATTTCAGAACGCCGCGAGTATTCTTAGAACACTTTCAACTTGCCAGCGAACAATACGGACAGCGTCCTCAGTATACTCCCATTTTGTTTATTTATGAACGTTTCAGGACACTGCGAGTGTTCTTAGAACACTTTCAACTTACCAGCGAACAATACAGAGAGCGTCCTTAGGACACCCCCATTTTGTTTATTTACGAACATTTCAGGACACAGCGAGTGTTCTTAGAACACTTTCAACTTGCCAGCGAACAATACGGACAGTGTCCTCAGGACACCCCCATTTTGTTTATTTACAAACATTTCAGGACACCGCGAGTGTTCTTAGAACACTTTCAACTTGCCAGCGAACAATACGGACAGCGTCCTCAGGATACTCCCATTTTGTTTATTTACGAACATTTCAGGACACTGCAAGTGTTCTTAGAACACTTTCAACTTGCCAGCGAACAATACGGACAGCGTCCTCAGGACACCCCCATTTTGTTTATTTACGAACATTTCAGGACACCGCAAGTGTTCTTAGAACACTTTCAACTTGCCAGCGAACAATACGGACAGCGTCCTCAGGAGACCCCCATTTTGTTTATTTACAAACATTTCAGGAGACCGCGAGTGTTCTTAGAACACTATCAACTTATCTACGAACAGAACGGACAGGCATACCATTCTCAGGACACCCTGATTTTATTTACGAACATTTCAGGACACCGCATTCTCAAAACTTGCCAGCGAAGGATCTATTTAATCCAACATGGATTTTTTTTTCTCCCACAGACCCAATGATTTTAGCAACAAACACAGAAACTGAGCAAATTGCACAGTACACTGGTTTGTAATATACCAAATATGAGGGTTAAAAAATAATGTTGATTATTCAATGTTATAAATCATTACAAAATACCAATACTAACATGATCTTTTCTTTTATCACAGAAATGAACAATAAATACATAAACTCCAGTTACTAAACCAAACAGTATGTATATTATAATAAGTACAACCATCGCAACATATCACACCCATAGTGGCTTATAACTTTGTTCCTTATAAATTTGTTTTTGGTTCCAAAAGTTATAAGCCACTATGAGTGTGATATGCTGCGTTGGTAGTGGCCAGGGCACAGAGTCTTGGGTGCATGGCCATAAAGTCAAACATTTTAACTATGCCTTGTGGGAACTTTTAATGTCCACGGACATAATGAGTGTTCTTAGAACACTTTCAACTTGCCAGCGAACAATATGGACAGCGTCCTCAGGACACCCCCATTTTGTTTATTTACGAACATTTAGGAGACACCACGAGTGTTCTTAGTACACTTTCAATTGCGAGCGAACAATATGGACAGCGTCCTCAGGACCACCCTATTTTGTTTATTTACGAACATTTCAGGACACCACCAGTGTTCTTAGAACACTATCAGCTTGCCAGCGAACAATACGAACAGTGTCTTCAGGACACCCCCATTTTGTTTATTTACGAACATTTCAGAACACCGCAAGTACTCTTAGAACACTTTCAACTTGCCAGCGAACAATACGGACAGCATCCTCAGGAAACCCCCATTTTGTTTATTTACAAACATTTCAGGATACCGCAAGTGTTCTTAGAACACTATCAACTTATCTACGAACAGAACGGACAGGCATACCATTCTCAGGACACCCCGATTTTATTCACGAACATTTCAGGACACCGCGTTCTCAAAACTTGCCAGCGAACAATACGGAATTCGTCCTCAGGGCACCCCCATCTTGTTTATTTACGAACATTTCAGGACACCGCGAGTGTTCTTAGAACACTATCAACTTATCTACGAACAAAACACACAGGCATACCGTTCTCAGGACACCCCCATTTTACTTATTTACGAATATTTCAGAACACCGCGAGTACTCTTAGAACACTTTCAACTTGCAAGCAAACAATACGGACAGCGTCCTGAGGACACACCCATTTTGTTTATTTACGAACATTTCAGGACACCGAAAGTGTTCTTTGAACACTATCAACTCATCTACGAACAAAACACACAGGCATACCGTTCTCAGGACACCCCCATTTTATTTATTTACGAATATTTCAGAACACCGCGAGTACTCTTAGAACACTTTCAACTTGCAAGCAAACAATACGGACAGCGTCCTCAGGACACCCCCATTTTCTTTATTTACGAACATTTCAGGACACCGCGTTCTCAAAACTTGCCAGCGAACAATACGGACAGCGTCCTCAGGACACCCCCATTTTGTTTATTTACGAACATTTCAGGACACCGCGAGTGTTCTTAGAACACTATCAACTTATCTACGTACAAAACACACAGGCATACCGTTCTCAGGACACCCAAATTTTATTTATTTACGAATATTTCAGAACACCGCGAGTACTCTTAGAACACTTTCAACTTGCAAGCAAACAATACGGACAGCGTCCTCAGGACACCCCCATTTTGTTTATTTACGAACATTTCAGGACACCGCGAGTGTTCTTAGAACACTATCAACTTATCTACGAACAAAACACACAGGCATACCGTTCTCAGGTCACCCCCATTTTATTTATTTACGAATATTTCAGAACACCGCGAGTACTCTTAGAACACTTTCAACTTCAAGCAAACAATACGGGCAGCGTCCTCAGGACACCCCCATTTTCTTTATTTACGAACATTTCAGGACACCGCGTTCTCAAAACTTGCCAGCGAACAATACAGACAGCATCCTCAGGACACCCCCATTGTGTTTATTTACGAACATTACAGGCCACCGCGAGTGTTCTTAGAACACTATCAACTTATCTACGAACAAAATACACAGGCATACCGTTCTCAGGACACCCCCATTTTATTTATTTACGAATATTTCAGAACACCGCGAGTACTCTTAGAATATTTTCAACTTGCAAGCAAACAATACGGACACCGTCCTCAGGACACCCCCATTTTCTTTATTTACGAACGTTTCAGGACACTGCATTCTCAAAACTTGCCAGCGAACAATACGGACAGCGTCCTCAGGACACCCCCATTTTGTTTATTTACAAACATTTCAGGACACCGCGAGTGTTCTTAGAACACTTTCAACTTGCCAGTGAACAATACGGACAGTGTCCTCAGGACACCCCCATTTTCTTTATTTACGAACATTTCAGGACACCGCGTTCTCAAAACTTGCCAGCGAACAATACAGACAGCGTCCTCAGGACACACCCTTTACGTTTATTTACAGACATTTCAGGACACCGCGAGTATTCTTAGAACACTTTCAGCTTGCAAGCGAACAATACAGAAAGCGTACTCAGGGCACCCCCATTTTGTTTATTTACGAACATTTACCAGACACCAATAGTGTTCTTAGTACACTTTCAATTTGCGAGCGAACAATACGGACAGCGTCCTCAAGACCCCCCCATTTTGTTTATTTACGAACATTTCAGGACACCACCAGTGTTCTTAGAACACTATCAGCTTGCCAGCGAACAATACGAAAAGTGTCCTCAGGACACCCCCATTTTGTTTATTTACGAACATTTCAGAACACAGCAAGTACTCTTAGAACACTTTCAACTTGCCAGCGAACAATACGGACAGCATCCTCAGGAAACCCCCATTTTGTTTATTTATGAACATTTCAGGACACCATGAGTGTTCTTAAAACACTTTCAACTTGCCAGCGAACAATACGGACAGCGTCCTCAGGACACCCCATTTTGTTTATTTACAAACATTTCAGGATACCGCGAGTGTTCTTAGAACACTATCAACTTATCTACGAACAGAACGGACAGGCATACCATTCTCAGGACACCCCGATTTTATTCACGAACATTTCAGGACACCGCGTTCTCAAAACTTGCCAGCGGACAATACGGACAGCGTCCTCAGGGCACCCCCATCTTGTTTATTTACGAACATTTCAGGACACCG
The DNA here is from genome assembly GCF_040938575.1 of Ambystoma mexicanum. Taxonomy (NCBI): domain Eukaryota; kingdom Metazoa; phylum Chordata; class Amphibia; order Caudata; family Ambystomatidae; genus Ambystoma; species Ambystoma mexicanum. The sequence goes on from NC_090936.1 coordinate 781,200,452, forward strand.
CGAGTGTTCTTAGAACACTATCAACTTATCTACGAACAAAACACACAGGCATACCGTTCTCAGGACACCCCCATTTTATTTATTTACGAATATTTCAGAACACCGCGAGTACTCTTAGAACACTTTCAACTTGCATGCAAACAATACGGAAAGCGTCCTCAGGACACCCCCATTTTGTTTATTTACGAAAATTTCAGGACACCGCGAGTGTTCTTAGAACACTATCAACTTATCTACGAACAAAACACACAGGCATACCGTTCTCAGGACACCCCCATTTTACTTATTTACGAATATTTCAGAACACCGCGAGTACTCTTAGAACACTTTCAACTTGCAAGCAAACAATACGGACAGGGTCCTGAGGACACACCCATTTTGTTTATTTACGAACATTTCAGGACACCGAAAGTGTTCTTTGAACACTATCAACTTATCTACGAACAAAACACAAAGGCATACCGTTCTCAGGACACCCCCATTTTATTTATTTACGAATATTTCAGAACACCGCGAGTACTCTTAGAACACTTTCAACTTGCAAGCAAACAATACGGACAGCGTCCTCAGGACACCCCCATTTTCTTTATTTACGAACATTTCAGGACACCGCGTTCTCAAAACTTGCCAGCGAACAATACGGACAGCGTCCTCAGGACACCCCCATTTTGTTTATTTACGAACATTTCAGGACACCGCGAGTGTTCTTAGAACACTATCAACTTATCTACGAACAAAACACACAGGCATACCGTTCTCAGGACACCCAAATTTTATTTATTTACGAATATTTCAGAACACCGCGAGTACTCTTAGAACACTTTCAACTTGCAAGCAAACAATACGGACAGCGTCCTCAGGACACCCCCATTTTGTTTATTTACGAACATTTCAGGACACCGCGAGTGTTCTTAGAACACTATCAACTTATCTACGAAAAAAACACACAGGCATACCGTTCTCAGGTCACCCCCATTTTATTTATTTACGAATATTTCAGAACACCGCGAGTACTCTTAGAACACTTTCAACTTCAAGCAAACAATACGGGCAGCGTCCTCAGGACACCCCCATTTTCTTTATTTACGAACATTTCAGGACACCGCGTTCTCAAAACTTGCCAGCGAACAATACAGACAGCATCCTCAGGACACCCCCATTGTGTTTATTTACGAACATTACAGGCCACCGCGAGTGTTCTTAGAACACTAACAACTTATCTACGAACAAAATACACAGGCATACCGTTCTCAGGACACCCCCATTTTATTTATTTACGAATATTTCAGAACACCGCGAGTACTCTTAGAATATTTTCAACTTGCAAGCAAACAATACGGACACCGTCCTCAGGACACCCCCATTTTCTTTATTTACGAACGTTTCAGGACACTGCATTCTCAAAACTTGCCAGCGAACAATACGGACAGCGTCCTCAGGACACCCCCATTTTGTTTATTTACAAACATTTCAGGACACCGCGAGTGTTCTTAGAACACTTTCAACTTGCCAGTGAACAATACGGACAGTGTCCTCAGGACACCCCCATTTTCTTTATTTACGAACATTTCAGGACACCGCGTTCTCAAAACTTGCCAGCGAACAATACAGACAGCGTCCTCAGGACACACCCTTTACGTTTATTTACAGACATTTCAGGACACCGCGAGTATTCTTAGAACACTTTCAGCTTGCAAGCGAACAATACAGAAAGCGTACTCAGGGCACCCCCATTTTGTTTATTTACGAACATTTACCAGACACCACGAGTGTTCTTAGTACACTTTCAATTTGCGAGCGAACAATACGGACAGCGTCCTCAAGACCCCCCCATTTTGTTTATTTACGAACATTTCAGGACACCACCAGTGTTCTTAGAACACTATCAGCTTGCCAGCGAACAATACGAAAAGTGTCCTCAGGACACCCCCATTTTGTTTATTTACGAACATTTCAGAACACAGCAAGTACTCTTAGAACACTTTCAACTTGCCAGCGAACAATACGGACAGCATCCTCAGGAAACCCCCATTTTGTTTATTTATGAACATTTCAGGACACCATGAGTGTTCTTAAAACACTTTCAACTTGCCAGCGAACAATACGGACAGCGTCCTCAGGACACCCCCATTTTGTTTATTTACAAACATTTCAGGATACCGCGAGTGTTCTTAGAACACTATCAACTTATCTACGAACAGAACGGACAGGCATACCATTCTCAGGACACCCCGATTTTATTCACGAACATTTCAGGACACCCCGTTCTCAAAACTTGCCAGCGGACAATACGGACAGCGTCCTCAGGGCACCCCCATCTTGTTTATTTACGAACATTTCAGGACACCGCGAGTGTTCTTAGAACACTATCAACTTATCTACGAACAAAACACACAGGCATACCGTTCTCAGGACACCCCCATTTTATTTATTTACGAATATTTCAGAACACCGCGAGTACTCTTAGAACACTTTCAACTTGCATGCAAACAATACGGAAAGCGTCCTCAGGACACCCCCATTTTGTTTATTTACGAAAATTTCAGGACACCGCGAGTGTTCTTAGAACACTATCAACTTATCTACGAACAAAACACACAGGCATACCGTTCTCAGGTCACCCCTATTTTATTTATTTACGAATATTTCAGAACACCGCGAGTACTCTTAGAACACTTTCAACTTCAAGCAAACAATACGGACAGCGTCCTCAGGACACCCCCATTTTCTTTATTTACGAACATTTCAGGACACCGCGTTCTCAAAACTTGCCAGCGAACAATACAGACAGCATCCTCAGGACACCCCCATTGTGTTTATTTACGAACATTTCAGGCCACCGCGAGTGTTCTTAGAACACTATCAACTTATCTACGAACAAAATACACAGGCATACCGTTCTCAGGACAGCCCCATTTTATTTATTTACGAATATTTCAGAACACCGCGAGTACTCTTAGAACATTTTCAACTTGCAAGCAAACAATACGGACACCGTCCGCAGGACACCCCCATTTTCTTTATTTACGAACATTTCAGGACACCGCATTCTCAAAACTTGCCAGCGAACAATACGGACAGCGTCCTCAGGACACCCCCATTTTATTTATTTACAAACATTTCAGGACACCGCGAGTGTTCTTAGAACACTTTCAACTTGCCAGTGAACAATACGGACAGTGTCCTCAGGACACCCCCATTTTCTTTATTTACGAACATTTCAGGACACCGCGTTCTCAAAACTTGCCAGCGAACAATACAGACAGCGTCCTCAGGACACCCCCATTTTGTTTATTTACGAACATTTCAGGACACCGCGAGTGTTCTTAGAACACTTTCAACTTGCCAGTGAACAATACGGACAGTGTCTTCAGGACACCCCCATTTTGTTTATTTACGAACATTTCAGGATACCGCGAGTGTTCTTAGAACATTATCAACTTATCTACGAACAAGACACACAGGCATACCGTTCTCAGGACACCCCCATTTTATTTATTTACGAACATTTCAGAACACTGCGAGTACTCTTAGAACACTTTCAACTTGCCAGCAAACAATACGGACAGCATCCTCAGGACACCCCCATTTTGTTTATTTACGAACATTTCATGACACCGCGAGTGTTCTTAGAACACTTTTGCCAGCGAATAATACGGACAGTGTCCTCAGGACACCCCCATCTTGTTTATTTACGAACATTTCAGGATACCGCGAGTGTTCTTAGAACACTATCAACTTATCTACGAACAGAACGGACAGGCATACCGTTCTCAGGACACCCCCATTTTATTTATTTACGATGATTTCAGGACACCGCGTTCTCAAAACTTGCCAACGAACAATACGGACAGCGTCCTCAGGACACCCCCATTTTGTTTATTTACAAACATTTCAGAATGCCGCGAGTACTCTTAGAACACTTTCAATTTGCCAGCGAACAATACAGACAGCGTCCTCAGGACACCCCATTTTGTTTATTTATGAACATTTCAGGACACCGCAAGTGTTCTTAGAACACTTTCAACTTACCAGTGAACAATATGGAAAGCGTCCTCAGGACAGCCCCATTTTGTTTATTTACGAACATTTCAGGACACCGCGAGTGTTCTTAGAACACTATCAACTTATCTACGAACAAAACGGACAGGCATACCATTCTCAGGACACCCCCATTTTATTTACGAACATATCAGGACACCGCGTTCTCAAAACTTGCCAGCGAACAATACGGACAGCATCCTCAGGACACCCCCATTTTGTTTATTTACGAACATTTCAGAACGCCGCGAGTATTCTTAGAACACTTTCAACTTGCCAGCGAACAATAAGGACAGCGTCCTCAGTATACTCCCATTTTGTTTATTTATGAACATTTCAGGACACAGCGAGTGTTCTTTAAACACTTTCAACTTGCCAGTGAACAATACGGACAGCGTCCTCAGGACACCCCCATTTTGTTCATTTACAAACATTTCAGGACACTGCGAGTGTTCTTAGAACACTTTCAACTTGCCAGCGAACAATACGGACAGCGTCCTCAGGATACTCCCATTTTGTTTATTTACGAACATTTCAGGACACTGCAAGTGTTCTTAGAACACTTTCAACTTGCCAGCGAACAATACGGACAGCGTCCTCAGGACACCCCTATTTTGTTTATTTACGAACATTTCAGGACACTGCAAGTGTTCTTAGAATACTTTCAACTTGCCAGCGAACAATACGGACAGCGTCCTCAGGACACCCCCATTTTGTTTATTTACAAACATTTCAGGATACCGCAAGTGTTCTTAGAACACTATCAACTTATCTATGAACAGAACGGACAGGCATACCATTCTCAGGACACCCTGATTTTATTTACGAACATTTCAGTACACCGCATTCTCAAAACTTGCCAGCGAACGATCTATTTAATCCAACATGGATTTTTTTTTCTCCCACAGACCCAATGATTTTAGCAACAAACATAGAAAATGAGCAAATTGCACAGTACACTGGTTTGTAATATACCAAATATGAGTGTTAAAAAATAATGTTGATTATTCAATGTTACAAATCATTACAAAATACCAATACTAACATGATCTTTTCTTTTATCACAGAAATGAACAATAAATACATGTACTCCAGTTACTAAACCAAACAGTATGTATATTATAATAAGTACAACCATCGCAACATATCACACCCATAGTGGCTTATAACTTTGTTCCTTATAAATTTGTTTTTGGTTCCAAAAGTTATAAGCCACTATGAGTGTGATATGCTGCGTTGGTTGTGGCCAGGGCACAGAGTCTTGGGTGCATGGCCATAAAGTCAAACATTTTAACTATGCCTTATGGGAACTTTTAATGTCCACGGACATAATGAGTGTTCTTAGAACACTTTCAACTTGCCAGCGAACAATACGGACAGCGTCCTCAGGACACCCCCATTTTGTTTATTTACGGACATTTCAGAACACCGAAAGTGTTCTTAGAACAGTTTCAGCTTGCTTGCGAACAGAACGGACAGGCATACCATTCTCAGGACACCCTGATTTTATTTATGAACATTTAAGGACACCGCATTCTCAAAACTTGCCAGCGAACGATTTTTTTAATCCAACATGGATTTTTTTTTCTCCCACAGCCCCAATGATTTTAGCAACAAACACAGAAACTGAGCAAATTGCACAGTACACTGGTTTGTAATATACCAAATATGAGGGTTAAAAAATAATGTTGATTATTCAATGTTATGAATCTTTACAAAATACCAATACTAACATGATCTTTTCTTTTATCACAGAAATGAACAATAAATACATGTACTCCAGTTACTAAACCAAACAGTATGTATATTATAATAAGTACAACCATCGCAACATATCACACCCACAGTGGCTTATAACTTTGTTCCTTATAAATTTGTTTTTGGTTCCCAAAGTTATAAGCCACTAGGAGTGTGATATGCTGCAGGGGTTGTGGCCAGGGCACAGAGTCTTGGGTGCATGGCCATAAAGTCAAACATTTTAACTATGCCTTATGGGAACTTTTAATGTCCACGGACATAATGAGTGTTCTTAGAACACTTTAAACTTGCCAGCGAACAATACGGACAGCGTCCTCAGGACACCCACATTTTGTTTATTTACGGACATTTCAGAACACCGCAAGTGTTCTTAGAACAGTTTCAGCTTGCTTGCGAACAACACGGACAGCGTCCTCAGGACACACCCTTTACGTTTATTTACAGACATTTCAGGACACCGCAAGTATTCTTAGAACACTTTCAGCTTGCAAGCGAACAATACAGAAAGCGTACTCAGGGCACCCCCATTTTGTTTATTTACGAACATTTAGCAGACACCACGAGTGTTCTTAGTACACTTTCAATTTGCGAGCGAACAATACGGACAGCGTCCTCAGGACCCCCCTATTTTGTTTATTTACGAACATTTCAGGACACCACCAGTGTTCTTAGAACACTATCAGCTTGCCAGCGAACAATACGAACAGTGTCCTCAGGACACCCCCATTTTGTTTATTTACGAACATTTCAGAACACCGCAAGTACTCTTAGAACACTTTCAACTTGCCAGCGAACAATACGGACAGCATCCTCAGGAAACCCCCATTTTGTTTATTTATGAACATTTCAGGACACCATGAGTGTTCTTAAAACACTTTCAACTTGCCAGCGAACAATACGGACAGCGTCCTCAGGACACCCCCATTTTGTTTATTTACAAACATTTCAGGATACCGCGAGTGTTCTTAGAACACTATCAACTTATCTATGAACAGAACTGACAGGCATACCATTCTCAGGACACCCCGATTTTATTCACGAACATTTCAGGACACCGCGTTCTCAAAACTTGCCAGCGAACAATACGGACAGCATCCTCAGGGCACCCCCATCTTGTTCATTTACAAACATTTCAGGACACCGCGAGTGTTCTTAGAACACTATCAACTTATCTACGAACAAAGCACACAGGCATACCGTTCTCAGGACACCCCCATTTTATTAATTTACGAATATTTCAGAACACCGCGAGTACTCTTAGAACACTTTCAACTTGCAAGCAAACAATACGGACAGCGTCCTCAGGACACACCCATTTTGTTTATTTACGAACATTTCAGGACACCGAAAGTGTTCTTTGAACACTATCAACTTATCTACGAACAAAACACACAGGCATACCGTTCTCAGGACACCCCCATTTTATTTATTTACGAATATTTCAGAACACCGCGAGTACTCTTAGAACACTTTCAACTTGCAAGCAAACAATACGGACAGCGTCCTCAGGACACCCCCTTTTCTTTATTTACGAACATTTCAGGACACCGCGTTCTCAAAACTTGCCAGCGAACAATACGGACAGCGTCCTCAGGACACCCCCATTTTGTTTATTTACGAACATTTCAGGACACCGCGAGTGTTCTTAGAACACTATCAATTTATCTACGAACAAAACACACAGGCATACCGTTCTCAGGACACCCAAATTTTATTTATTTACGAATATTTCAGAACACCGCGAGTACTCTTAGAACACTTTCAACTTGCAAGCAAACAATACGGACAGCGTCCTCAGGACACCCCCATTTTCTTTATTTACGAACATTTCAGGACACCACATTCTCAAAACTTGCCAGCGAACAATACGGACAGCGTCCTCAGGACACCCCCATTTTGTTTATTTACAAACATTTCAGGACACCGCGAGTGTTCTTAGAACACTTTCAACTTGCCAGTGAACAATACGTACAGTGTCCTCAGGACACCCCCATTTTGTTTATTTACGAACATTTCAGGTTACTGCGAGTGTTCTTAGAACACTATCAACTTATCTACGAACAAAAGACACAGGCATACCGTTCTCAGGACACCCCCATTTTATTTATTTGCGATCATTTCAGAACACCTCGAGTACTCTTAGAACACTTTCAACTTGCCAGCAAACAATACGGACAGCGTCCTCAGGACACTCCCATTTTGTTTATTTACGAACATTTCATGACACCGCGAGTGTTCTTAGAACACTTTCAACTGGCCACCGAACAATACGGACAGGTTTAGAGGTTCTCGGAGCAGGGGCCAACGCACCCGAGCCAAAATTGTCAGCCGGTTTCAGCGGTTCTTGTTTCCGCTTCCACTTTCTTCAGGACAACTATCGTGCAACTGTATGACATGTATTAAAATCAGACAAAGTTCACTTCCATTTCTTCTCGGAGAGTGTCTCAGCCTTTTAGTGCCGGACGTGATTCCGCCTTTCACTGTCCAATTCTTCAAATTCTCAGTGTGCCAATATTCTTAGTTGACTGACATTTCAATTATCAGTGTATTTGGAGGTTTCCCTGGTATTTGTCCACTGGGATCTCAACTTGCCCCCAAAGCCCTAATTGGGTCCCACGGTGTGCCCACTGTTTAAACAGCATTGAATACGAGAGAGCAGATGCCACGCCACTAGAAAAGAAGTGACAGTAAAGCAGTGTCTCGACACACCGTTAAAGATTTCGATTAACATTGAATACGAGTTTAATACTGGCACATAGTGTTTTCTACTTCAGTCATGGCTAATTCTGCCTCATTTGCTATGAGTGGCTGTACAAATGGTTCTTGGTTTTCTGTTAGAGAAGGTTGACTGCTGTCAGGAGTGTCTATATTTAGTTGTGCCTGGAGTTCTTCTTCTTGTTATTGTTCATTGTCTAACATGGTTTTGTACTGCGTAACATTTATGTCTGTTATAGTGCTTTCATTTACTTTGAAAGCATCTACAAAGGAGGCATGGGTATCTTCTTTTTTCCATGGTTTAAAAAATTGCAGTAGGGCCATGTGATACAGTTCTTTATATTGAGGAGTTTTTAATGATAGTTTCATATGGTTGATGAGGCTGCGCTTGGTAAGTTTAACAAAGGCTGCCCTCGCAAACCTTTGACTATATATCTCATCTGGTTTAATATTATTTTTGTATGTGAAGTTTTGAGCTATGTGGTATAAACACATGGGCCCTCATTACAACTGAGGTGCTAAGTGCACCAACTTTACCACCATGGTGTAAACTACGTTTACACCATGGTGGATGGCGGATTTACCGCCCCATTACAAGGTGAGTGGGGCGGTAAATCCCCATTTCCCATTTTCCCTTCCCCATTCCCATTTTTGCCCCATAGGGCATAATGGGAGTGGGGAAGGCGCTAATTACGGCACCGTAAATTACGGTGCCGTAATTAGCACCAAGGTGCCTTAGCACCATGGAACTTAACGCCTGCAAAAAGCAGGCGTTAAGGTGGGAATCAGGCGTTAAGGGTTAACGGTGGCGTTAACCCTTAACGCCTGAGTTGTAATGAGGGCCATGGTTTCCAAAGCAGTACTCCTGTTTGGGTAGTATGTGTTTAGTAAATTGTTTTTCAAAATGTCCTGGCAGTTGGGATCATTTGTGGCTATTGTTTCTATGGGGGTCATTATGACCTTGGAGGTAACCATGCCCCAATTTGCGGCTTGGTTACCCCCTTAGCGGGTACTGGGTCCGGGTTCCTTGAATGAGGAATTACCGGGCCATTCCATCCTTGGAGAACCGGGTAATTCCTCATTCAAGGGACCCGGACCTCGTATATCCCCATTCCCATGTGAGCCCCCATAGGGCTCAATGGGAATTGTGAGGGAGCTAACAACGGGCCCGTTAGTAACGGACCCGTTGTCAGCTCCCTGGTCTGCTAGTGGGACCCGCTAAGGGCACCTCGTTTTACCAGGTGCCATTAGCGGGTCCCGCAAGCAAACTCGTAATGTGGCGGTAAGGGGTTGACGGCTCCAGCACCATTACTGGTGTCATTAACCCCTTACCGCCAAGGTCGTAATGACCCTATGTCTTCATATGATGTGAGAACTCTTTTTCTGGATTTAGCAGGACCAAGGCTTAGCCATGCTATGTTTTCAGTTTTCCCATACAAGGCTGGATTTGTCGTCCCAGAGGTGTTTCAGCTCTATTTTCTCTGCTTTGGTTCAGTAGGCTGTGACATATTGTGCAACTGCATTGAAAATGTCTGCAAGGTATTGCTCATCTGTATTTGCATCCCAAAGAAGGGCAATGATTGTTTTGTAATTTTGTATTTGTATTTTGTATTTTCTTTATTTATAAAGCGTGCCTGGCTCTCGGGCACCTGGGTGCATATCTTAGGTTAGGTTACAGAAGCATATAGTACAGCATAAAACATGAAATAGTACCGGTATAAATAAAATAGAGAAATAGGTAATGAGCACTTTGCGAGTTAGCTTATATACAGTCACAGTTTACATAGGTATATATATTACATGGCCACGGTAGTGGCCATGTAGTTATGGTTAAGTTGCTGTTTCCATAGGAAGAGCACTTTTTGGGTGGCTTATAACTTCGCTCTCCCTGGACGGATCCTCACCAAACTTTGCAAAAAAAGTATTTGGGTCACTCTGAATTTTTGCAAAGTTTGGTGAGGATTCGTCCGGGGGGGGCAAAGTTATAGGGGGGGTTCCAAAACTTTTTTCCCCATAGACTGAATGGGAAAACATTTTTGCTCGCGCCTACAGCCCAAACCGCTGGATGGATTTCCACCAAATTTGGACCAGGAGCAGCGGCTTGGTCCCGAAAGCGTGCTTTTGCAAATTTGGTGAAAATCCGTCCAGTAGTTTTTTTTAAAATGACCAAAAAGTAGGTAAAATAAATTAGTGATATCTGTGTTCGGTTCGCGGACACACTGCCCTGTTCACTCCGCGGACAGTGTCCTGATTGGCCAATCGTCTTGCGTGATGTTCGCGGACATGCAACATGTTCGCTGATTGGACGGCGTGGAGCATGAAGCGCGTCAGATTTTTCGGTAGCACCCGCCATCTTGGATTCGCGGGCGTCCGCGGACAGCGCGGTGAAACTTTGTTCAAAATGTGTATTTTGTAGAGTGTGTTGGTGTGTAGAAGTGTTTGGGGAGGGTGGGAGTGTATGAGATAGGATGAAAGTTGTGTTTTTTATGTGTTAGACGTTCTTTTTGTGTTCGATTTGTTTGCAGACATCACGGGTGTTCTGAAATGTTCTAAATAAACTGACTGGGGGGTGTTCTAAGGACTCAATATGTGTCCGTTTTGTTCGCAAGCAAAGTGAAACTGTTCTAAGAACACTCGCGGTGTCCTGAAATGTTCGCAAATAAACAAAATGGGGGTGTTCTGAAGACGTTTTTGAGAACACTCCCGGTGTCCTGAAATGTTCGTAGGGGGTGTCCTGAGGACGCTGTCCGTATTGTTCTCTGTCGAGTTGAATGTGTTCTAAGAACAACCGCGGTGTCCTGAAATGTTCGCAAATAAACAAAATGGGGGTGTTCTGAAGACGTTTTTGAGAACACTCCCGGTGTCCTGAAATGTTCGTAGGGGGTGTCCTGAGGACGCTGTCCGTATTGTTCTCTGTCAAGTTGAATGTGTTCTAAGAACACCCGCGGTGTCGTGAAATGTTCGCAAATAAACAAAATGGGGGTGTTCTGAAGACGCTTCTAAGAACACTCGCGGTGTCCGGGGAGTGTTCGTAGGGGGTGTCCTGAGGATGCTGTCCGTATTGTTCTCTGTCAAGTTGAATGTGTCCTAAGAACACTTGCGGTGTCCTGAAATGTTCGCAAATAAACAACATGGGGGTGTTCTGAAGACGATTCTAAGAACACTCGCGGTGTCCGGGGAGTGTTCGTAGGGGGTGTCCTGAGGATGCTGTCCGTATTGTTCTCTGTCAAGTTGAATGTGTCCTAAGAACACTCGCGGTGTCCTGAAATGTTCGCAAATAAACAACATGGGGGTGTTCTGAAGACGATTCTAAGAACACTCGCGGTGTCCGGGGAGTGTTCGTAGGGGGTGTCCTGAGGATGCTGTCCGTATTGTTCTCTGTCAAGTTGAATGTGTCCTAAGAACACTCGCGGTGTCCTGAAATGTTCGCAAATATACAAGATGGTGGTGTTCTGAAGACGCTTCTAAGAACACTCGCGGTGTCCGGGGAGTGTTCGTAGGGGGTGTCCTGAGGACGCTGTCCGTATTGTTCTCTGTCAAGTTGAAAGTGTCCTAAGAACACTCGCGGTGTCCTGAAATGTTCGCAAATAAACAAAATGGGGGTGTTCTGAAGACGCTTCTAAGAACACTCGCGGTGTCCGGGGAGTGTTCGTAGGGCGTGTCCTCAGGACGCTGTCCGTATTGTTCTCTGTCAAGTTGAATGTGTCCTAAGAACACTTGCGGTGTCCTGAAATGTTCGCAAATAAACATGATGGTGGTGTTCTGAAGACGCTTCTAAGAACACTCCCGGTGTCCTAGAATGTTCATAGGGGGTGTCCTGAGGACGCTGTCCGTATTGTTCTCTGTCAAGTTGAATGTGTTCTAAGAACACCCGTGGTGTCCTGAAATGTTCGCAAATAAACAAAATGGGGGTGTTCTGAAGACGCTTCTAGGAACACTCGCGGTGTCCGGGGAGTGTTCGTAGGGGGTGTCCTGAGGACGCTGTCTGTATTGTTCTCTGTCAAGTTGAATGTGTCCTAAGAACATTCGCGGTGTCCTGAAATGTTCGCAAATAAACAAGATGGTGGTGTTCTGAAGACGCTTCTAAGAACACTCGCTGTGTCCGGGGAGTGTTCGTAGGGGGTGTCTTGAGGACGCTTTCCGTATTGTTCTCTGTCAAGTTGAATGTGTCCTAAGAACACTCGCGGTGTCCTGAAATGTTCGCAAATAAACAAAATGGGGGTGTTCTGAAGACGCTTCTAAGAACACTCGCGGTGTCCTGAAATGTTCGTAGGGGGTGTCCTGAGGAGGCTGTCCGTATTGTTCTCTGTCAAGTTGAATGTGTTCTAAGAACACCCGCGTTGTCCTGAAATGTTCGCAAATAAACAAAATGGGGGTCTTCTGAAGACGCTTCTAAGAACACTCGCGGTGTCCGGGGAGTGTTCGTAGGGGGTGTCCTGAGGACGCTGTCCGTATTGTTCTCTGTCAAGTTGAATGTGTCCTAAGAACACTCGCGGTGTCCTGAAATGTTCGCAAATAAACAAGATGGTGGTGTTCTGAAGACGCTTCTAAGAACACTCGCGGTGTCCGGGGACTGTTCGTAGGGGGTGTCCTGAGCACGCTGTCCGTATTGTTCTCTGTCAAGTTGAATGTGTCCTAAGAACACTTGCGGTGTCCTGAAATGTTCGCAAATAAACAAAATGGGGGTGTTCTGAAGACGCTTCTAAGAACACTTGTGGTGTCTGGGGAGTGTTCGTAGGGGGTGTCCTGAGGACGCTGTCCGTTTTGTTCTCTGTCAAGTTGAAAGTGTCCTAAGAACACTCGCGGTGTCCTGAAATGTTCGCAAATAAACAAGCTGGTGGTGTTCTGAAGACGCTTCTAAGAACACTCCCGGTGTCCTGGAATGTTCGTAGGGGGTGTCCTGAGGACGCTGTCCGTATTGTTCTCTGTCAAGTTGAAAGTGTCCTAAGAACACTCGCGGTGTCCTGAAATGTTCGCAACTAAACAAAATGGGGGTGTTCTGAAGACGCTTCTAAGAACACTCGCGGTGTCCGGGGAGTGTTCGTAGGGGGTGTCCTCAGGACGCTGTCCGTATTGTTCTCTGTCAAGTTGAATGTGTCCTAAGAACACTTGTGGTGTCCTGAAATGTTCGCAAATAAACAAGATGGTGGTGTTCTGAAGACGCTTCTAAGAACACTCCCGGTGTCCTAGAATGTTCGTAGGGGGTGTCCTGAGGACGCTGTCCGTATTGTTCTCTGTCAAGTTGAATGTGTTCTAAGAACACCCGTGGTGTCCTGAAATGTTCGCAAATAAACAAAATGGGGGTGTTCTGAAGACGCTTCTAGGAACACTCGCGGTGTCCGGGGAGTGTTCGTAGGGGGTGTCCTGAGGACGCTGTCTGTATTGTTCTCTGTCAAGTTGAATGTGTCCTAAGAACATTCGCGGTGTCCTGAAATGTTCGCAAATAAACAAGATGGTGGTGTTCTGAAGACGCTTCTAAGAACACTCGCTGTGTCCGGGGAGTGTTCGTAGGGGGTGTCTTGAGGACGCTTTCCGTATTGTTCTCTGTCAAGTTGAATGTGTCCTAAGAACACTCGCGGTGTCCTGAAATGTTCGCAAATAAACAAAATGGGGGTGTTCTGAAGACGCTTCTAAGAACACTCGCGGTGTCCTGAAATGTTCGTAGGCTGTTTCCTGAGGAGGCTGTCCGTATTGTTCTCTGTCAAGTTGAATGTGTTCTAAGAACACCCGCGGTGTCCTGAAATGTTCGCAAATAAACAAAATGGGGGTCTTCTGAACACGCTTCTAAGAACACTCGCGGTGTCCGGGGAGTGTTCGTAGGGGGTGTCCTGAAGACGCTGTCCGTATTGTTCTCTGTCAAGTTGAATGTGTCCTAAGAACACTCGCGGTGTCCTGAAATGTTCGCAAATAAACAAGATGGTGGTGTTCTGAAGACGCTTCTAAGAACACTCGCGGTGTCTGGGGAGTGTTCGTTGGGGGTGTCCTGAGCACGCTGTCCGTATTGTTCTCTGTCAAGTTGAATGTGTCCTAAGAACACTTGCGGTGTCCTGAAATGTTCGCAAATAAACAAAATGGGGGTGTTCTGAAGACGCTTCTAAGAACACTTGCGGTGTCTGGGGAGTGTTCGTAGGGGGTGTCCTGAGGACGCTGTCCGTATTGTTCTCTGTCAAGTTGAATGTGTCCTAAGAACACTCGCGGTGTCCTGAAATGTTCGCAAATAAACAAGATGGTGGTGTTCTGAAGAAGCTTCTAATAACTCTCCCGGTGTCCTGTAATGTTCGTAGGGGGTGTCCTGAGGACGCTGTCCGTATTGTTCTCTGTCAAGTTGAATGTGTCCTAAGAAGACTCGCGGTGTCCTGAAATGTTCGCAAATAAACAAGATGATGGTGTTCTGAAGACGCTTCTAAGAACACTCGCAGTGTCCGGGGAGTGTTCGTAGGTGGTGTCCTGAGGACGCTGTCCATATTGTTCTCTGTCAAGTTGAATGTGTTCTAAGAACACCCGCGTTGTCCTGAAATGTTCGCAAATAAACAAAATGGGGGTGTTCTGAAGACGTTTTTGAGAACACTCCCGGTGTCCTGGAATGTTTGTAGGGGGTGTCCTTAGGACGCTGTCCGTATTGTTCGTTGTTAAATTGAAAGTGTTCTAAGAACTATCGCGTTGTTCTGAAATGTTCGTAGGGGGTGTCCTGAAAACGGTGTCCGTATTGTTCGCTGGCAAGTTCAAAGTGTTCTAAGAACACTCACATTGTTCGCGGACATTGAAAGTTTCCCATAGATCATAGTTGAAATGTTTGACTCTATGGATGTGATATGCTGAGGTGGTTGTTGCCAGGGGATATAGTCTTGGGTGCATGGCCATTTGGCCATGCACCCAAGACTCTATGCCCTGGCAACAACCACCGCAGCATATCACATTCATATTTGCTTATAACTTTGGGTGAAAAACAAATGTATAAGGAACAAAGGTATTAGATACTATGGATGTGATATGCTGCTATGGTTGTCCTTATTATTGTATACTTACTGTTTGGTCTAGTAATGGGAGTCCATGTTTTTCTTCTTCATTTCTGTGATAAAAGAAAATAGCATGTTAGTATTAGTATTTTGTAATGACTTATTACATTGTATAAGCAATATACTTTTATTTTTTTTCGACCCTCATATTCAGTAGAGTACAAATCAGAGTACTGTGCAATTTGCTCAGTTTCTGTATTTGTTGCTAAAATCATTGGGTCTGTGGGAGAAAAACAAAATCCATGTTGCATTAAAAAAAAAACCTTTTTCTGTTATCCTACAGTTTAT
Source organism: Ambystoma mexicanum (assembly GCF_040938575.1). NCBI lineage: Eukaryota > Metazoa > Chordata > Amphibia > Caudata > Ambystomatidae > Ambystoma > Ambystoma mexicanum. The sequence goes on from NC_090936.1 coordinate 781,216,270, forward strand.
TTGTTTGTTTGTTTTCAGTGTTCACTTGTTGTTTCTGGCTAATGCTTTATACTTTGCTTTGTATTTTTTTTGGCGCAGTAACAGATTCTTCATTTGTTTTGATATTATAAAATTTTGGAGCAGTTAGATACCAATTGGCCTATTCTAACTGTCTATTCTTTTAATATATTTTAGTGGTTTTGATTTATCTATTTGGATATTGTTAAATTTTGGGACAGTTAGATACCAATTGGTGTATTCTAACTGTGTATTTTGTGGCCTAATTTAGTGGTATTCATTTATCTGATTAGTTGTTGTAGAATCTTTGAGCTGTTAGATAGCTTTTGGAGTATTCTAACAGTTTATATTATTTTAACACAAATTTATAATTGTGGGACAGTTAGATACCAATTGGCGTATTCTAACTGTGTATTTTTTGGTCTAATTTAGTGGTATTCATTTATCTGATTAGTTGTTGTAGAATCTTTGAGCAGTTAGATAGCTTTTTGAGTATTCTAACAGTTTATATTTTTTTAACACAAATTTACTTAAAGGTTTAAATACAGTTTATTTATCAAATTTTGGTTTTAAGAACATCAAATAAGCTTTTGTAAGATTTGCTGGTAATCTCTGCTTTAGAGTAATGGTACTATCATTACATTCAAACCATCCACATTTCTTTTTTATATATGCAGTGTAGTGCCCTGAATTGGTTGTGGGTCCTGCGTGGTAGATTATACCTATTGTTGTGAAGGTTTTCTTACCAAGTGATATTTGACCATGTGTGAATCCAGTCAGCTTGCAGTTGTTTTTGGTACCATCTGCATTGTAACGTAGAAGCATTAGTATTACGTATTTACTATGTGTTTGTATTACTAACGTGGAGCGATTATCTGAATTGCAGGTAGAGCATAATCTACCATGGTTTGCATTTTGTACAAGTTGCTGAAATGGAATGGATTCACAATTTGGTATTCATATATATATATGAAGCGTTCATTAGGGATTTCTTCTTGTGTCACATTGTTGCAGAGAGTGCATGTACATTTCCACATGTATGAAATCTGAAAGATTTCAATTTTATGTATGTTTTTGTTTTCCAGTACTTCTAGTAAGTACATTAGAAATTCTTGTGGATCTTCCTGTGAGTTTATAGTGAATTTCAGTATTCCAGCACAGTAGTCCAATTGTCTTATTCCAAAAACACTATTGTTGTCAGGATTGTTTGCTGCATTTCTGTGAAGTACTAACATTTGCAAACACAATGGGTCTGTACTGTGTAAGTAAATGTTGTCAACAATTGGTGGTAATTGAAATAGAATATTCATTGCTACATTTGCATAGCAACTTACACCAACTATATTTGAGAACTTAAATGGTGCAGGTAGTTCTGTATCTAACTGTTTTTTTTGGAGTTTGTCTTCTTTCTTTAAAGAAGTACCTGGTTTACTTTCTCTAATTGATTCTTTTTTGTTTGTGGTACTTGATGAAGTATTAGTTTCTTTTACTCTCTTTGGAGGATTTGCAATGACGTCCTGTTGCATTTCTGTTTGATTTAGTTTTCTTTTACAACGTTTTAGTTTTTGTGGAACAGAATATGTATTTAGATGGGGAGTGTATAGTGAGCGAAGTCTATTATATTCTAAAATGCAAGGAATATCAGCATTTACTTTACTTGCATCAAAGTTGATTAGAAATAGACCATCAAGTGTACGTAAGCGTGATAGTGCTACGAAGCTCATGCCGTCTTTAAAGACTCTGTTACCAATATCTATCATTGCTTTGTCTAGGGTAAGACCTTGTGATTTATGAATCGTGACTGCGTATGCAAGAGTCAGAGAAAATTGTTCTCTGCGTACATACATATCTTTGAAGAGAAGGAATCTAGCTGTTGAGCGTCCTATCCGTTTTACTTCTGAAAGTTTGTCAAAGAGTATATTGACAAACTGAATTTTGTTGTCACGTGGGTATGTTTGAAAGCCAACAACTGTACCCAGTGCTCCATTAACTAGTCCTTGGTCCACGTCAAGGTTACGTTTAAGCATTACTCTGCAATTTAAGGATAATTTTAACATCTTTTCTAAGCCTGCTGTGTTTGAGATTGATTTTTCTAAATTATTTAGTCTTGTTGTGGCTTGGTCACACATGGGTAGTGTCATACCATGTACATCTAGTTTGTCTGTGGCGCTAATTTCCATTATTGGTTGCATTTCTTTACTTAACATTATTTCATTGAATTTGAGACAGCTTGCAAGAGTTGGCATTAAGGCCATACAATTGACATTTTTGTGGGCTAATTGTTCCATAACATCTGTAGCACATGCATTATCACCATAAAGTGCATTAATGTGCCGGGTTTTCAATGTTGCTTCTGCTTCTTTAGAAAGTATACCAACTCTCAAACTTTTTAAAATGTTGGCATAAGTTAGATCTGCAGATTGGCGCATGTTTTCTGTTAATTCTCTGTATTGGAAATGTTGCCAAAGGTTGACATTTCCAATGCTGCCAACAGTTTTACGGCAGAGTTTGTGCCCTAAATGTTTTAAAAATAGGTTCACCTTTTACTGGTGTTAATTGAAGCAGATCTCCAAAAACAATAATGTGTTTTCCTGCAAAGAGCTCTTCATAGTCTGTTTTGAGTACTTCTTGTAATCTGAGGTGAATCAAAGCTAACATCAGGTTGGAGACCATGCTCACTTCATCTATTAGTAGCATTTTCATTTGTTTCAATACTCTGCGTAATTCCATTGCAGCTTCTGCAGAAAGTTTGTAATAGTCTAATTTGTTCTGGTGTTCTACTGGTAATAGTAGTAATCGGTGTAATGTAACACCACCTATGTTGTAGGCAGCTAAACATGTGGGGGCAGTGACAACAGCTGACAGTTTGTTGTGTCTCAATTGGTGAAGGTACTTACTAATGATTTTGATTAGGAATGTTTTGCCAGAACCAGCTTCACCACTGACGTACAGTAGTATAGGTTTATAATTATGGCAGGAACATTCTTTATTTTCATGTTTTACACCATGTGCAATTTGTTTTGTTACTTCTAGAAAAATGCTACTTTGCTCATTGTTTAGTTTTGATTCCAGTATAGTTAAGTCTTCCTTATCTTCATACTGACACATGGTGTTTTCTACTTCTATCATAGGTAATTCTGCCTCATTTGTTATTAGTGGTTCTCCCAGTGGTTCTTGGCTTCCTGTTACAGAAGGTTGACTACTGTCAGGAGTATCCTTATCTAGTTGGGCTTGGAGTTCTTCATGTTGCTGTTCATTGTGCAACATTGTTTTGTACTGTGTAAAGTTTACATCAGTTATAGTGTTTTCATTTGCTTTGAAAGCATCCCCATATGAGTCATAGTTATCTAGTAATTGTACTTCTTTTCTCCATGGTTTGAAGAGTTGTAGCAGGGACATGTAATATAATTCTTTATGTCGAGGAGTCTTCAATGTCAATTTGATATGATTAATTAAATTTGGTTTAGTGAGTTTAACTAATCTGCCTTCACAGTCTGTCACTCTATATTTACCTTTTTTTCATCAGGTTTCATACTATTTTTGTATGTGTAGTTTTGGGCTATTTGGTATAGACACATGTTTTCCAAAGTATTACTTCTGTTTGGGTAGTATGTGTCCAATAAATTGTTTTTTAAAATGTCTTGGCTGTTGGGATCATGTTTGGCTATTGTTTCTATATATTCATATGATTTTAGAACTCTTTTTCTAGATTTAGCTGGACCAAGACTTAGCCATAGTATATTTTCAGATTCACCATACAATGAAGTACCAGTTAAACGATCAGCTGCTTCATAAGATCCATATTCTCTATGGGTGAGCATTTTTATGCCCAAGCTGTATAATTTCTGAGATACTGTTTTATCTGATGATAGGTCATTCCAGAGGTCTTGGAGCTCTGTCTTTTCTGCTTTAGTTAAGTATGCTGTGACATATCATGCAACTGCAGTAGAATTGTCTGCAATGTACTGCACATCTATGTTTGGATTCCATAAGTGGGCAATGATTGCATTATAATCATTGATATATTTTTCTTCTTTTCTTTTTATGTAATATGTATTTTTAGGTGACTTACCTTTAACACTATGTCTAACTGAAGACATGAGGTTGTTTACTTGACCTGTATGTGTAACTGGTCTAGGGAAACCAAATCGGCATTTGGTGTAGTATTTGCCTTTGTTTTTGTATTTGCGACAACAATATTTTCCACATTTGTGTCTTTGAAATTGTAAAATTTTTGCACGAAGATCACTATTTGTGGCTTCTGATGGAATTTCACAAGTGACATATTTTTCAATAAACTGTAAAACAGTGGCATCACTATCTTGACCAAATTTAGGGGCATCTTTAATCCATAAAAGCATGTGGATATGTGGTGCTCCTCTGGCTTGGTATTCTTTTCTCCAAAAGAAGTGTTGCACTTCTCCAAGGGGAGGAACAGTTTTATTACAAATAAAATGTAGCATCGCAATGAAGCGATGGTGAAAATATCTTGAAACATTAACAGGATCCAAACAACAAATTTCTCCAGGAGTTAGAATATCTATGTTTGTTTTGTTTTTATTTGATATGCGTAGGAAATCATGTAAATCTTCCCATGCATATTCTGCACAATTAAATGTAACAAACCAAGTGGGTGGGCCAAGGTTTCTGATCATACAACGTACATCTCCATGACGTCGAAACCAGTACTCTTTAGTACCACGCATATTTGCTAATAGATTTGTAATATTTGATTGTAAAACCTCATCCTTTTGTTGCACTTTCTCTAATAATTGTGTAGCTGTCATATTTTGAAAGTGTGATCCTGATTTTAATATCTGTGCAACTCTGTAACATAAAGTTGCTAGTTCACTTTCAAAGAGTAGGTGGATAATGTATTCCACATTTTGTCTAAATCTGGGATCTTCAGAATACATCCGTAATGAGCGGTATTCTGAAGCTGATACTTGAATAGTTCTATCATCATACCTTCCTCCTTTGCCAGTAGGAAAGAGTAGAGGAAAAGCACGTGCTTCTATACTTTTTTCCCATATATTGATTGGCGATCCTTTTGTTTGACGCATTTGGTAAGTTTCCAGTACATCTTGTACGGTGTCATTACATTGCAAAGGATGAATTGTATAATGGTCTAAAGTATTTGATATTGTAGCAGGATCTAGTAGCTCAAATTGACCAGCTTCTTGTGTTTCTTGAATTATTTCAGTTGTATCTTTCAAGTTTTCTTCAATATTAATTTCTTTGTAATATTCATTATTCTCTTTAAGATATTGGAAGGCTTGTCTAACTTTATATAAATCTACCAGCTGTTGCCATTTGTTTTGTCTTTTGTAGGTATTCCATTTACTAATATAATTAAAGATTGCTGCATTGGACTTGCACTCCTAGAGTATGCACATTTTCTTTTAGATTTAATGGTAAATAAACTACTTTTCCACGAATGCCTTTTACCAATTCAGAGGGAGGTAATTTTTCTGTTTTTGGTTGAAGGCGTATTATTGCTTGAAATGGGTGTACTATTTGAATTATGATGCTCTCATATAAATTAAGTTGTTGTAGAGGTTTTGGTACTGGGTATAATTCCAAATTATTTGTGATAGAACGTGAAGGAGTTTGGTTGTTGTCAAGTTTTGTAGTGCAATAACTGCAAAGTATTAAGGGCTCTGTTATTTCATATTTGTTTTCTGCTAGAAGGTAGAGAGCTAATTCAAACCATTTAGAATCTTCACTGTCTTCTATTTTGTATGATAGGTCCACAGTTTTTGTGTTACTTTTATAAAAAATTCTACGGCAACATACACATACATGGTTTGGTACTTCAGCTGATGTACTTTTAAATTTTAGTATTTCTTTTTTGTATGTGTTTAGCAAAAGGTTGCCATGTGTAGAATTGTTGCTTAATTGGTTTAAAGCTATTTCATTCTGTAAATGGCTTTCACTTCCGAAATATTTTTTCTGGATATAGTGAATTTCTTCAAGTAGGTCTTTTGATGTACCATGTAGAAGGATGTTATTTAACTTTGCTAGTGCTAAAGCAGGACTTTTAGCATAGTACAGTTTATACACTAGATTTCTTATAGTTGAATGATGTGTTGATATCCTTTTGATATCATGGAAAGTGGTTTTACAAGTAGGTCATGTAATGCAGGCCAATGAATGTCCTTGTAGTCCTGTGTACTTGCGCACTGGACAGGTATCTATATTTTGCAGTAATTTAATTTTGATTTTGTCTTTGCTTTTTACATATTTATTGAGGAATTGGCGTAAAGATTTGAAACATTGTTTAGGAATGTTACACATTGACGTGCATGGCCATTTGTACACTAGACGTTCTGATTCAGTTGAATGGAGGGGTAATTCTAAACTTTCAGGGCATATTTTTGTAAGAAGTACTTCTTGTTCCATTATGATATTATTCACTTTTTCATAACCTCGACCACTGCTATCTATGGCAATTGTATTAATTTGCTTTTGTTTGTACGCTTCTTCATTAAAATATGGTTCTGTGCTTGTAGTGTGATTCCATTCACCTCCGCTGATACTTAAAAAGTTCTTTCTGTTGATATTTCGCTTATTGAGAAGTCTTTTTTGTAATTTAGTTATTAGTTTTGTTAGTGGTTTCATTTTGTTTAACAGTAAAATAAATACATTTCTTTTGAGAAGAATTGCACTGTCCATCAATGCTTCTAAGATTAATTTCCTACGATAGGTTTTAAGCTTTGAACCTGATTTCTCTCCTGTTTTTATAAGATTTTGAAGGACTTTGTGACGGTATATTTTGGCTAAAATACTTTTCTTGGTATGCTTACTTTGCACTATATTAAAATTTGAAGAAGTAATTTTATCTGTACTGGTAGCTGATTTTCTGTTAATTGTTTTTTGGTTTGTTTTATATTTTGATAGAGGAAGCGAAGTTGTTGTACTTGAAACTTCTTGTGTTTCACTAGATGATTGTATTAGCTGTTTTGTTTAACTTTTTTTACAAATTCTGCTAGAGATGGATGCTTATGTTGGACACCTTTATTTTCATTTGCTCTACTTTTGCGTTGCTTTCTACGGACTTGACTTTTGGTAGACATTCTTTAGGGTCTGTTGAAAAAAATAAAGAAGATATGTGTTGGGGTGTTCTGGAATGTATGTGTGCTGTGTGCATGAGTGTTTGAGTAAGATGATAAAGATGTATGTAATGGTGTGTGATTGTGCATTGGGAACTAAAACTAGTAGGGATAGGTATTCTTGAATTTATGTGTTACTAAACTGGGGTTCAGATGACAAAAGAAAAAAAGTAAGCTAGTGGTGCGGAAAAGTACAAATAGTAAATCTAATGTATATAATTAAAACAGTTGTTTGTTCTATAATATGAAAATTGTAGTTGTTCAGTTGGGTAATTTGTGTGTCCAAAAATAGAAATTTGTGGGCCATTCTGGCTGTAAATCGCTATTTAAGACATGGAAATATTTGGACAAAATGATACAAAATCTCTATTTTTAGAAACCGAAATAGCTCGTATTAATGTTATAGTATATTTGATTAATAATACAAATACTATGGTGATATTTTACTTACTTTTTTTAAAATTAACAGGTAACTGCTTAGTTTTTCTTTCTTCTTCGAATTCGGCTGCTTCTTTTCAGGAAACTGGGCTTCTCTGCAATTGTAAAAGCTTCAAATTAGTAACTTTGTTTGTATATAGCACTGTTTTTAATTTAGATATTAATTTCTTTAATTGAAATCCTCAGTGCCTTCTGTAAAACCATTAAACTAATTTATTTACATAAAATACATTGCATCAGTTCAGTACATATGATATGTTCTTAATGAACAAATTGTATTGAATGACTAACTGTAGCAAAAAAAAAAAATATCTTTACTATGTCTTGTGAAATTTATAATATATTAGTGAATACCACTATTTCTGTAAGTAAACTGTTCTAGGTAATAGCACCTGAATGTCATGTCTAATTTAAAGTAATTAAGTACATAATAAATAAAAACAAAAAATATGAAATTGTATAAGTATTTTTATAAAGGTTTAAACATAGATTGTGTTTGCATGCAATTTTGTTTGAATATATGTAGTCTATATATTTCATTTAAAAAATGTTAGTTTAACATGAATTGAGTGTGTGTGTATAAAGAAAGTAAAAAGTATAAAGGTTTATAAGTGATAGTTGATTTTAGGAAATTGAAAAAAAGTACAGTAAATTCATTTTACAGATTTTAGAAGGTAAAAGTCTGTTTGAAAATGTGTTCATCTACTATACAGAAAATATGCACACCTGAAGTTTGTGTTCATGCATATGGATATGCATGGAGCTGCAAGTAGAAATCTTGAAGACTTGTACAGTATTTCTGGTAGATGCTGCTTGCCAATGATATGACATTTGTACTGAGAGAGATTCAGAGTACATTTGCAGTGCTTATCTATGATGATGCAGTTAGATGTAGAGGTCTTGAATGTGATTGGTGCATGGTCATGTGATTTTTGAGGTACATCCAATGAGGGAATGGCAGAGAGAGTGTAGTGGAAATGGTAGAAGGGCTGTTCATGTTACGATATGTCTGCAGACATGGCGGTAGTTCGCGGACATCGGGAGTTACATCCGGGGATTCTTGGGTTCAGAAGTCATGCAAATGAGAATAAGCACTGAAACGGATTGGTCAGGAAAGTTTGGTGGGTGTGTTGTGCCAGGAGAGATTTTCTCAGATACTCTTTTTGCTGAGAGAACAAAAGATAGCTATGTCTGTGTGTTTCAGAAAACAGATTGTTTGGATTTTAGGAGATTTGTGGATACATTGGTTGAAGGTGCATGCAGAAAGCTGTGGAGTAGCTGTAGATCTTGGATTCCCACATGTGGAAGTACACTGGCATGGAGTACGTGGAATGAAGTGGTTGGACTTGCTACCTCTCTGTGCTACTTTGGAGACAGAGCAGCATCCAGACATAATTGTAATTCATTGTGGAGGGAACAGTTCCGGACATGTGACTGGAATTTTATTGCAATTTGCTATGAAAGAAGGGCTTAGGAAGGTTATGGACATGTTTCCTAATTCTCAAGTGATATTTTCACGGATTGCGTAGAGACAAATGTGGCTTTGTTCTTCTTCATTTGTTCCACAAATGGAAAAGGCAAGGCGCAATGTTAATAAGGCTGTTTGTGGCTTTCTAAGAGATTTTGGCATGTCTTCTTTTCACAATGAAAATATTATGTTTTGTAGTACATACATTTTTCGCAGAGATGGAGTCCATCTTACTTATGCTGGCAATCAGATTTTTCTGAGAAATGTACAAAATGCATTGCGACCTTTTTTGGAATTACAACAACGATTTTGAAGTAGATGGTAAGCATTTACAATTTTGACTTACAAACACCACCCAAAGGCTCTTTTCAGAGCAACCACTTCTTTCCAGAGAAAATTACAATGTTTGTGATGGAGTAGCAACCCAATTTTTTTAATGTTCGCAAACTGTCCGCGGACTTCTAAAAAATACAAAGAGCCCTGCTTCATTTATTTTTACTTCTATTTTTTAACTGGGAAAGGCGGCTCTGAAAAGAGCCTTATTTTTTTTTGATTTTTGTAATTTTGTATTTTTTGTTGGTTTTTCAGACACAACACACTAGGAGAGGAGGGTAAAGGAGAGTAAAGGGGGGGACACCAACCACAGGGATAAGAAAGGGCGAGCTGAGAGAGGAAGATGTAGAGTGGGTTTTATTTGGGTAGTGAGCAGGTCTTCTCGTGCTCTGAGACGATAGTCTCAAAAGCACTCCGAAGTCGCTCCCCCCTGCAGAGTACTGTGTCACAGTACATACATACAACTGTGACCCTCGAAAGGTAATGGTCATCAGCATTCTGTATGGCCTGTGAGGCAGCTTGAGAAAGACGCTGTCCCACAGAGGTGGTCCTTGTGGTGACAGGATCAGAAACAGAGGATGAAGTAGAGGAAATCAACCTACTACGTTCTTCGCAAGGTGCAACCCTGCGAATAGCCCCAGAGTGAAATGACCTCAGGTGTCGCTTCATAGTAGTGGTCCCAAAGCTGTACTTACCGTGCTTCCCGAGACTGAGTATCATTTTGCACTCATTGCAGGTAACACAGTTCGCACAAGCCTTAGGACCATTCCCATGAATGGTAAATAACCGCCACAACCAAGACTCACGCCTAGTGCGGGTAGTAGGGATTTCCTCTACCTCATTCTCATCATCCTCTTCTTCCTCCTCCGCATCCTCACTCCTGTTCCCCTCTTCAGGCCCTTGGGGAGGTGGTGGTGGTGGAGGGGCTGGGGGTGGTGCTGAAGCAGGTGCAGCACCAAGTGGCAGTTCAGCAGCCAAGGATGCCATCTCAATGATGGTGTAGTCTGCAGGTGGCAGCAAAAATCACTGTGTTATGAAGAATAGCCAGAAACACAATGGGAATAAGCTCTTGGGCGTGGTCTTTAATAGGGGTGCTCGTGCGCGGTCCGCGGTCATGCGCACTGTCCGCGGACAGATCGAACACAAAAAAAGGATCGGAAAGTTTCAAAAGGTATATAGAAACTCAAGATTGCTATGTGGGACTTGTGCCATGGTGAGATTTTATTGAAAAATATTATGGATTAACTGAAAATGTACTTTTAAATTGTTCGGGGACAAGAACAGTGTCCGCATTTCAGGACACACGATGAGCGTGGGTGCGGTCATATGATCCGTTTGCGAACTAGTCCGCGAAGGAAGCGCCTGTCCGCAGGACACCAAGTGCACAGAGATTGGTTAGCGCATGAGCATTGATGTCCTACGGACACTGTTCGGGTTCTGAAGTAATTAAAAGTGCATCACACGTGAAACGAACATTTCAGGACACCGCGTGTGTTCTTAGAACTATTTAAACTTGGTAGCGAACAGTAAGGACAGATATAGTGTTCTTCACGACACGTGTAATTTAGTTTATGTACGAACATTTCAGGACACCAATAGCGTTCTTAGAACAGTTTGAACTTGCTAGCGAACAGTACCGGACAGGTATACTGTTCTTTAGGAAACTTTAATTTTTGTTTGTTTACGAACAATTCAGGACACCGCGTGTGTTCTTAGTACAGTTTCATGTTGCTAGCGAACACTAAGAACAGTTGTACTGTTGTTCAGGACACATCATTTTCGTTTATTTACGAACATTTCAGGACACCAATTGTGTTCTTAGGACAGTTTTAAGTTGATAGCGAACATTACAGACAGATATAGTGTTCTTTAGAAAACTTTAATTTTTGTTTCTTTACAAACATTTCAGCACACCACGTGTGTTCTTAGAACAGTTTCAACTTGCTAGCGAGCAGTACGAACAGGTGTGGTGTTCTTCAGGACACCTCCATTTTCGTTTATATACGAACATTTCAGAACACTCGCACTGTCCGCAGACACTTTTATTGTTTTTAAAAAAAAAAACGGAAACTATTCACAATACAATATAAAATTAAACTTTATTTAACATATATTAATAATTTATGACAGAGAAGGTGAGGCAGAAACAGAAACAAAAACAGGAGAATTTGGGGTTTCAACATGATTGGTATTAGGTGAAGAAGAGATGGAAATCTCATCAAAACGTTTTGGATTATGGCGAGGGTTTGGGGATAATTGACTGGGATATGGTGAGGAGGGACAAGTACATGTGGGGCAATGGTACGAGGTTTTTGGTTTGAAATGATTTTCTACAAAAGTTTTTAAATTATTAAAATTAGCCATCAATACATCAATTTTTTCTTCTATATTGTGAAGACTGTTATCCATAACAGGGTTTTCTGAAGTTTTTTCTATTCTGGTATGCTCTGTACAAACAATAATATATATGTTAAATGTATATAAAATAATAATAAATAAATGGTTTATATTATAAAGTGTTTACCATTAGTTTCACTATCTTGTGACATTTCTTCATGTGAGAAATTGTCCTCTAGCCATTAGAGTACTAGACATTTCTGTGAGAAAAAAAAAGATAATATATTTTTTAATCTAATACAGAAAGTTTATAAATATATGAGTTAAATGAAGTACACTTACTATTTCTGGTAAGATAAATCCTATGTGTTCAGTGGGTCTGGTCTTGTTCTCAGTTCTGTTGTGTCTGTGAGGTAATAAAGTTGGAAGCCAATTTATGTTCTTGTGGTATATTCCATTTCAGAACATATTGTATTTAAATGAATGGTTAGTGTGTTACGTATATGGGTTACATTTCTTATGTATTACTATATATAATTTGTTTGTGTGCTGCTTTTTGAATTTGTTAAATGTTCCTATATTATGATATAACAATCAAGCATACCCCCCCCACCCCCCCCCACAGTTTTTAGGTAGTGGTACTGTTCTCCGAACATGTCCGTGAACATTAAATAAGTTCGCGGACATCAAGTTCATAAAAAGAGATCTAGTCAGTTCCATATGACATGTATATAAAGTCAAAGTCATTATTGTTAAGTTGTGCTACTATAAAACTATGAAATTCAGTGAAAAAACTTTGTTAAAGGGACGTTATGGTTAAGTTGTGTATACATTAGATTTACTATTTATACTTTTCCACACCACTAGCTTACTTTTTTTTTGTCATCTGAATCGCAGTTTAGTAACACATAAATTCAAGAATACCTATCCCTACTAGTTTTTGTTCCCAATGCACAATCACACACCATTACATACATCTTTATCATCTTACTCAAACACTCATGCACACAGCACACATACATTCCAGAACACCCCAACCCATATCTTCTTTATTTTTTTCAACAGACTCTAAAAAATGCCTACCAAAAGACAAGTCCGTAGAAAGCAAAGCAAAAGTAGAGCAAATGAAAATAAAGGTGTCCAACATAAGCATCCATCCCTAGCAGAATTTGTAAAAAAAAGTTGAAACAAAACAGCTAATACAATCATTTAGTGAAACACAAGAAGTTTCAAGTACAACAACTTTGCTTCCTCTATCAAAATGTAAAACAAACCAAAAAACAATTAACAGAAAATCAGTTATCAGTACAGATAAAACTACTTCTTCAAATTTTAATATAGTGCAAAGTAAGCATACCAAGAAAAGTATTTTAGCCAAAATATACCGTCACAAAGTCCTTCAAAATCTTATAAAAACAGGAGAGAAATCAGGTTCAAAGCTTAAAACCTATCGTAGGAAATTAATCTTAGAAGCATTGATGGACAGTGCAATTCTTCTCAAAAGAAATGTATTTATTTTACTGTTAAACAAAATGAAACCAGTAACAAAACTAATAACTAAATTACAAAAAAGACTTCTCAATAAGTGAAATGTCAACAGAAAGAACTTCTTAAGTATCTGCGGAGGTGAATGGAATCACACTATGAGCACAGAACCATATTTTAATGAAGAAGCGTACAAACAAAAGCAAACGAATACAATTGTCATAAATAGCAGTGGTAGAGGTTATGAAAAAGTTAATAATACCATAATGGAACAAGAAGTACTCCTTACAAAAATATGCCCTGAAAACTTAGAATTACCCCTTCATTCAACTGAATCAGAACGTCTAGTGTACAAATGGCCATGCATGTCAATGTGTAACATTCCCAAACAATGTTTCAAATCTTTACACCAATTCCTCAATAAATATGTAGAAAGCAAAGACAAAATCAAAATTAAATTACTGCAAAATATAGATACCTGTCCAGTGCGCAAGAACACAGGACTACAAGGACATTCATTGGCCTGCATTACAGGACCTACTTGTAAAACCACTTTCCATGATATCAAAAGGATATCAACACATCATTCAACTATAAGAAATCTAGTCTATAAACTGTACTATGCTAAAAGTCCTGCTTTAGCACTAGCAAAGTTAAATAACATCCTTCTACATGGTACAGCAAAAGACCTACTTGAAGAAATTCACTATATCCAGAAAAAATATTTTGGAAGTGAAAGCCATTTACAGAATGAAATAGCTTTAAACCAATTAAGCAACAATTCTACACATGGCAACCTTTTGCTAAACACATACAAAAAAGAAATACTAACATTTAAAAGTACATCAGCTGAAGTACCAAACCATGTATGTGTATGTTGCCGTAGAATTTTTTTATAAAAGTAACACAAAAACTGTGGACCTATCATACAAAATAGAAGACAATGAAGATTCTAAATGGTTTGAATTAGCTCTCTACCTTCTAGCAGAAAACAAATATGAAATAACTGGGCCCTTAATACTTTGCAGTTATTGCACTACAAAACTTGACAACAACCAAACTCCTTCACATTCTATCACAAATAATTTGGAATTATACCCAGTACCAAAACCTCTACAACAACTTAATTTATATGAGAGCATCATAATTCAAACAGTACGCCCATTTCAAGCAATAATACACCTTCAACCAAAAACAGCAAAATTACCTCCCTCTGAATTGGTAAAAGGCATTTGTGGAAAAGTAGTTTATTTACCATTAAATCTACTCTTTCCTACTGGCAAAGGAGGAAGGTATGATGATAGACCTATTCAAATATCAGCTTCAGAATACCGCTCATTTCGGATGTATTCTGAAGATCCCAGATTTAGACAAAATGTGGAATACATATTCCACCTACTCTTTGAAAGTGAACTAGCAACTTTATTTAACGGAGTTGCACACATATTAAAATCAGGATCACACTTTCAAAATATGACAGCTACACAATTATTAGAGAAAGTGCAACAAAAGGATGAGGTTTTACAATCAAATATTACAAATCTATTAGCAAATATGCGTGGTACTAAAGAGTACTGGTTTCGACGTCATGGAGATGTACGTTGTATGATCAGAAACCTTGGCCCACCACTTGGTTTGTTACATTATGTTGTGCAGAATATGCATGGGAAGATTTACATGATTTCCTACGCATATCAAATAAAAACAAAACAAACATAGATATTCGAACACCTGGAGAACTTTGTTCTTTGGATCCTGTTAATGTTTCAAGATATTTTCACCATCGCTTCATTGCTATGCTACATTTTATTTGTAATAAAACTATTCCTCCCCTTGGAGAAGTGCAACACTTCTTTTGGAGAAAAGAATACCAAGCCAGAGGAGCACCACATATCCACATGCTTTTATGGATTAAAGATGCTCCTAAATTTGGTCAAGACAGTGATGCCACTGTTTTACAGTTTATTGAATAATATGTCACTTGTGAAATTCCAACAGAAGCCACATATAGTGATCTTCGTGCACAAATTTTACAATTTCAAAGACACAAATGTGGAAAATATTGTCGTCGCAAATACAAAAACAAAGGCAAATACTACACCAAATGCCGATTTGGTTTCCCTAGACCAGTTACAAATACAGGTCAAGTAAACAACCTCATGTCTTCAGTTAGTCATAGTGTTGAAGGTAAGTCACCTAAAAATCATATTACATAAAAAGAAAAGAAGAAGAAAAATATATCAATGATTATAATGCAATCATTGCCCACTTATGGAATGCAAACATAGATGTGCAGTACATTGCAGACAATTCTACTGCAGTTGCACGATATGTCACAGCATACTTAACTAAAGCGGAAAAGACAGAGCTCCAAGACCTCTGGAATGATCTGTCATCAGATAAAACAGTATCTCAGAAATTATACAGCTTGGGCATAAACATGCTCACCCATAGAGAATGTGGATCTTATGAAGCAGCTGATCGTTTAACTGGTACTTCATTGTATGGTAAATCTGAAAATATAGTATGGCTAAATCTTGGTCCAGCTAAATCTAGAAAAAGAGTTCTAAAATCATATGAAGATATAGGAACAATAGCCAAACATGATCCCAACAGCCAAGACATTTTAAAAAACAATTTATTGGACACATACTACCCAAACAGAAGTAATACTTTGGAAAACATGTGTCTATACCAAATAGCCCAAAACTACACATACAAAAATAATATGAAACCTGATGAAAAAAAAGGTAAATATAGAGTGACAGACTGTGAAGGCAGCTTAGTTAAACTCACTAAACCACATTTAATTAATCATATCAAATTGTCATTGAAGACTCCTCAACATAAAGAAGTATATTACATGTCCCTGCTACAACTCTTCAAACCATGGAGAAAAGAAGAACAATTACTAGATAACTATGACTCATATGAGGATGCTTTCAAAGCAAATGAAAGCACTATAACTGATGTAAACTTTACACAGTACAAAACAATGTTGCACAATGAACAGCAACATGAAGAAGAACTTCAAGCCCAACTAGATAAGGATACTCCTGACAGTAGTCAACCTTCTGTAACAGGAAGCCAAGAACCACTGGGATAACCACTAATAACAAATGAGGCAGAATTAGCTATGATAGAAGTAGAAAACACCATGTGTCAGTATGAAGATAAGGAAGACTTAACTATACTACAATCAAAACTAAACAATGAGCAAAGTAGCATTTTTCAAGAAGTAACAAAACAAATTGCACATGGTGTAAAACATGAAAATAAAGAATGTTCCTGCCATAATTATAAACCTATACTTCTGTACGTCAGTGGTGAAGCTGGTTCTGGCAAAACATTCCTAATCAAAATCATTAGTAAGTTCCTTCAACAATTGACAAACAACAAACTGTCAGCTGTTGTCACTGCCCCCACAGGTTTAGCTGCCTACAACATAGGTGGTGTTACATTACACCGATTACTACTATTACCAGTAGAACACCAGAACAAATTAGACTATTACAAACCTTCTGCAGAAGCTGCAATGGAATTACGCAGAGTATTGAAACAAATGAAAATGCTACAAATAGATGAAGTGAGCATGGTCTCCAACCTGATGTTAGCTTTGATTCACCTGAGATTACAAGAAGTACTCAAAACAGACTATGAAGAGCTCTTTACAGGAAAACACATTATTGTTTTTGGAGATCTGCTTCAATTAACACCAGTAAAAGGTGAACCTATTTTTAAAACATTAGGGCACAAACTCTGCCGTAAAACTGTTGGCAGCATTGGAAATCTCAACCTTTGGCAACATTTCCAATACAGAGAATTAACAGAAAACATGTGCCAATCTGCAGATCTCACTTATGCCAACATTTTAAAAAATTTGAGAGTTGGTATACTTTCTAAAGAAGCAGAAGCAACATTGAAAACCTGGCACATTAATGCACTTTATGGCGATAATGCATGTGCTACAGATGTTATGGAACAATTAGCCCACAAAAATGTCAATTGTATGGCCTTAATGCCAACTCTTGCAAGCTGTCTCAAATTCAATGAAATAATGTTAAGTAAAGAAAGGCAACCAATAATGGAAATTAGCGCCACAGACAAACTAGATGTACATGGTATGACACTACCCATGTGTGACCAAGCCACAACAAGACTAAATAATTTAGAAAAATAAATCTCAAACACAGCAGGCTTAGAAAAGATGTTAAAATTATCCTTAAATTGCAGAGTAATGCTTAAACGTAACCTTGACGTGGACCAAGGACTAGTTAATGGAGCACTGGGTACAGTTGTTGGCTTTCACACATACCCACGTGACAACAAAATTCAGTTTGTCAATATACTCTTTGACAAACTTTCAGAAGTAAAACGGATAGGACGCTCAACAGCTAGATTCCTTCTCTTCAAAGATATGTATGTACGCAGAGAACAATTTTCTCTAACTCTTGCATACGCAGTCAGGATTCATAAATCACAAGTTTTTACCCTAGACAAAGCAATGATAGATATTGGTAACACAGTCTTTAAAGAAGGCATGAGCTATGTAGCACTATCACGCTTACGTACACTTGACGGTCTATTTCTAATCAACTTTAATGCAAGTAAAGTAAACGCTGATATTCCTTGCATTTTAGAATATAATAGACTTCGCTCACTATACACTCCCCATCTAAACACATATTCTGTTCCACAAAAAACTAAAACGTTGTAAAAGAAAACTAAATCAAACAGAAATGCAACAGGATGTCACTGCAAATCCTCCAAAGAGAGTAAAAGAAACTAATACTTCATCAAGTACCACAAACAAAAAAGAATCAATTAGAGAAAGTAAACCAGGTACTTCTTTAAAGAAGGAAGACAAACTCCAAAAAAAGCAGTTAGCTACAGAACTACCTGGACCATTTAAATTCTCAAATATAGTTGGTGTAAGTTGCTATGCAAATGTAGCAATGAATATTCTATTTCAATTACCACCAATTGTTGACAACATTTACTTACACAGTACAGACCCATTGTGTTTGCAAATGTTAGTACAGAAATGCAGCAAACAATCCTGACAACACATATAGTGTTTTTGGAATAAGACGACAATTGGACTACTGTGCTGGAATGGTGAAATTCACTATAAACTCACAGGAAGATCCACAAGAATGTCTAATGTACTTACTACAAGTACTGGAAAACAAAAACATACCTATAAATGAAATCTTTCAGATTTCATACATGTGGAAATGTACATGCACTCTCTGCAACAATGTGACACAAGAAGAAATCCCCAATGAACGCTTCATATATATATCAATACCAAATTGTGAATCCATTCCATTTCAGCAACTTATACAAAATGCAAACCATGGTAGATTATGCTCTACCTGCAATTCAGATAATCGCTCCACGTTAGTAATACAAACACATAGTAAATACGTAATACTAATGCTTCTACGTTACAATGCAGATGGTACTGTTGGGTATTTTGTGGATATTTGGGGCTTTGCAGTATTTTCTTACCGCCAAAATACCTTTAGCAATAATCACTCTCTGTATTCGTATTGGGTCACACATGACAATAATACATTGCATTATTTCAGAATTCAGACCTATTTAGATGGTATGCGCGGTAGTTTGCGTAGTTGGTTGGTATAGTGGTTGGTTTATTTGTGGCCCCAATATCCAACATCCCTTGTTTTTTATCTAGATTGTTTTTGATCACTAGAGAGACCTCAGGCCTACATTTTAGGGATACCACATTTTCAGTGTTAGTGTTGTGTGCCACCATGGGCAATTGTGGTATTTTTGTGGTAATTTCCACTACCTCATATACGGTAGGGAACTATGTCCAGAGAGTCTCTCTTCCCGTTGACTCATGTACCTCCAACAGGCTATGCTACAAACAGTCACTCACAACTGTCCATACTGAATAGAATCATGCACACATCTGCTTTAATATGACAATTTCACTGTTTAAAAATCTACCCACGTTTAAACCTTTCCCCATGCAAAATGAAAGAGAAAAATAATACACACTAGCTATCTGTTTTCAAATATTTTTGTATTATAGAAATTTCATTTAAACACAGTTTAACTTTTTTTACAGAAATAAATAAAATGGTACAACATTATTTGTGATAAAATGAACAGAGAGCTGCGAGAATATATTCAATTGGCAACATTAAATATGCTGATAAGAGACTAAGACTCCCTCTAATACACTGACTGAACAGCTTTGCACACTTTCGCACAGCTCCCACTCGCTTCTGTAATTACCTTATCTGTTCAGCATGAGTTTTCTCCAGCTATTCTCTTTCTGAATTTGGCTCCCTTGAAGATCAACCCCAGTGAGAACAAGAGTCTGCCGTTCTCAAACCGGGGTTATTGCCTGGCGATCTCAGCTTTTGCAGCAGGAATGCCCCAGCCAGGAAAGAGATCCTTCTCCCAGCTCTGCAAGATGTCGCTTGTCCTCCCCCTCTTCTCAAGCTTCTCCAGCAAAACTAATCACAGCCTCTATCATGATACTTGCTTTGACGCTGCTCCAATCAGAATCAATCATGTCATCTCCTCCCTCACTACACAATGGCTCACTTCTACAGTGGCAATTGTAACAAACTGATTTCCTGCTCCTTCAAGCTCTTTGCTTCCTGTAGTTATGTGGACAAAGCAGCAGAGAAAAAAAATGAATGTGCGTTTAAAAGTTCACTTTCAGAGTAGGCCTAATTCTGCAGTGGAGACACATTTTTATTAGTGGGTTATGTTAAATGAAGTTTTATTAGTCAGGTTAGTTGTTAATAAGGTTAGTTATTAATTTTCAAATGTGTCTCTTGCAACATAGGCATTTCAGGTGAAAAATAGTGTGCATTTTGAATGTGCAGATGTGTGCTTTCAACTGTAAAAATGGATTTGCATCTTATATGTAAAAATCGTTTTTGACTGAATAGCCTGTCTTTACTTATATGTCCATGTTACTCTGGCAACACATATAGCAATGCACCACACCCATGTAGTGGTGCTGCATAAAAAATGCTACCTGTGCAGTAGTGCTGTACTCTGTGCTGTAACATGCCAAATATCCTTACAGTACCAAAAACAACTGCAAGCTGACTGGATTCACACATGGTCAAATAGCACTTGGTAAGAAAACCTTCACAACAATAGGTATAATCTACCACGCAGGAGCCACAACCAATTCAGGGCACTACAATGCATATATAAAAAAGAAATGTGGATGGTTTGAATGTAATGATAGTACCATTACTCTAAAGCAGAGATTACCAGCAAATCTCACAAACGCTTATTTGATGTTCTTAAAACCAATATTTGTTAAATAAACTGTATTTAAACCTTTAAATAAATTTGTGTTAAAAAAATATAAACTGTTAGAATACTCCAAAAGCTATTTAACTGCTCAAAGATTCTACAACAACTAATCAGATAAATGAATACCACTAAATTAGACCAAAAAATACACAGTTAGAATACGCCAATTGGTATCTAACTGTCCCAAAATTATAAATTTGTGTTAAAATAATATAAACTGTTAGAATACTCCAAAAGCTATCTAACAGCTCAAAGATTCTACAACAACTAATCAGATAAATGAATACCACTAAATTAGGCCAAAAAATACACAGTTAGAATACGCCAATTGGTATCTAACTGTCCCAAAATTTAACAATATCCAAATAGATAAATCAAAACCACTAAAATATATTAAAAAAATAGACAGTTAGAATACGCCAATTGGTATCTAACTGCTCCAAAATTTTATAATATCAAAACAAATGAAGAATCTGTTACTGCTCCAAAAAAAAATACAACAAAGCAAAGTATAAAGCATTGGCCAGAAACAACAAGTGAACACTGAAAACAAACAAACAAATAAAATGTAGCATAACAGAAAAAGGTTTTTTTTTTAATCCAACATGGATTTTTTTTTCTCCCACAGACCCAATGATTTTAGCAACAAACACAGAAACTGAGCAAATTGCACAGTACTCTGATTTGTACTCTACTAAATATGAGGGTCGAAAAAAAATAAAAGTATATTGCTTATACAATGTAATAAGTAATTACAAAATACTAACACTAACATGCTACTTTCTTTTATCACAGAAATGAAGAAGAAAAACTTGGACTCCCATTACTAGACCAAACAGTAAGTATACAATAATAAGGACAACCATAGCAGCATATCACATCCATAGTATCTAATACCTTTGTTCCTTATACATTTGTTTTTCACCCAAAGTTATAAGCAAATATGAATGTGATATGCTGCGGTGGTTGTTGCCAGGGCATAGAGTCTTGGGTGCATGGCCAAATGGCCATGCACCCAAGACTCTATGCCCTGGCAACAACCACCGCAGCATATCACATCCATAGAGTCAAACATTTCAACTATGATCTATGGGAAACTTTTAATGTCCGCGAACAATGTGAGTGTTCTTAGAACACTTTGAACTTGCCAGCGAACAATACGGACACCGTTTTCAGGACACCCCCTACGAACATTTCAGAACAACGCGATAGTTCTTAGAACACTTTTAACTTAACAACAAACAATACGGACAGCGTCCTAAGGACACCCCCTACGAACATTCCAGGACACCGGGAGTGTTCTCAAAAACGTCTTCAGAACACCCCCATCTTGTTTATTTGCGAACATTTCAGGACACCGCGAGTGTTCTTAGGACACATTCAACTTGACACAGAACAATACGGACAGCGTCCTCAGGACACCCCCTACGAACACTCCCCGGACACCGCGAGTGTTCTTAGAAGCATCTTCAGGACACCACCATCTTGTTTATTTGCAAACATTTCAGGACACCGCAAATGTTTTAGGACACATTCAACTTGACAGAGAACAATACGGACAGCGTCCTCAGGACACCCCCTACGAACACTCCCCGGACACCGCGAGTGTTCTTACAAGCGTCTTCAGAACACCCCCATTTTGTTTATTTGCGAACATTTCAGGACACCACGGGTGTTCTTAGAACACATTCAACTTGACAGAGAACAGTACGGACAGCGTCCTCAGGACACCCCCTACGAACATTCCAGGACACTGGGAGTGTTCTTAGAAGCGTCTTCAGAACACCACCATCTTGTTTATTTGCGAACATTTCAGGACACCCCGAGTGTTCTTAGGACATATTCAACTTGACAAAGAACAATACGGACAGCGTCCTCAGGACACCCCCTACGAACACTCCCCGGACACCGCAAGTGTTCTTAGAAGCGTCTTCAGAGCACCCCCATTTTGTTTATTTGCGAACATTTCAGGACACCGTGAGTGTTCTTAGGACACATTCAACTTGACAGAGAACAATACGGACAGCGTCCTCAGGACACCCCCTACGAACACTCCCCGGACACCGCGAGTGTTCTTAGAAGCGTCTTCAGAACACCACCATCTTGTTTATTTGCGAACATTTCAGTACACCGCAAGTGTTCTTAGGACACATTCAACTTGACAGAGAACAATACGGACAGCGTCCTCAGGACACCCCCTACGAACACTCCCCGGACACCGCGAGTGTTCTTATAAGCGTCTTCAGAACACCCCCATTATGTTTATTTGCGAACATTTCAGGAAACCGCGAGTGTTCTTAGGACACATTCAACTTGACAGAGAACAATGCAGACAGCGTCCTCAGGACACCCCCTACGAACACTCCCCGGACACCGCGAGTGTTCTTAGAAGCGTCTTCAGAACACCCCCATTTTGTTTATTTGCAAACATTTCAGGACACCGCGGGTGTTCTTAGAACACATTCAACTTGACAGAGAACAATACAGACAGCGTCCTCAGGACACCCCCTACAAACATTTCAGGACACCAGGAGTGTTCTCAAAAACGTCTTCAGAACACCCCCATTTTGTTTATTTGCGAACATTTTAGGACACCGCGCGTGTTCTTAGAACACATTCAACTTGACAGGGAACAATACGGACAACGTCCTCAGGACACCCCCTACGAACACTCCCCGACACCGCGAGTGTTCTTAGAACAGTTTCACTTTGCTTGCGAACAAAACGGACACATATTGACTCCTTAGAACACCCCCTAGTCAGTTTATTTAGAACATTTCAGAACACCCGTGATGTCCGCAAACAAATCGAACACAAAAAGAACGTCTAACACATAAAAAACACAACTTTCATCCTATCTCATACACTCCCACCCTCCCCAAACACTCCTACACACCAACACACTCTACAAAATACACATTTTGAACAAAGTTTCACCGCGCTGTCCTGGGACGTCCGCGAATCCAAGATGGCGGGCGCTACCGAAAAATCTGACACGCTTCACGCTCCACGCCGTCCAATCAGCGAACACGTTGCATGTCCGCGAACATCACGCAAGACGATTGGCCAATCAGGACACTGTCCGCGGAGCGAACAGGGAAGTGTGTCCGGGAACCGAACACAGATATCACTAATTTTTTTTTACCTACTTTTTGGTCATTTAAAAAAAAACTACTGGATGGATTTTCACCAAATTTGCAAAAGCACGCTTTCGGGACCAAGCCGCTGCTCCTGGTCCAAATTTGGTAGAAATCCGTCCAGCGGTTTGGGCTGTAGGCGCGAGCAAAATTTTTTTCCCATTCACTCTATGGACAGTGAGTATAATGTATACAAATATGAGCATATAGAGGGAAGGTAGAGTAATAAAAATAAAACTATGAGAAAGTGCTGATAACCATAATGATTATCTTCATGCACAGAAAGGATTGCTCTCTTTCAAGCCTTTATCTTCCGCTATGTATATGTTTCATATGATGTGACTGGACCCTAAGTCTACAAATATAGTACCTTTTCAATTTTTACTTCCTGACTGTTACTGAAGAAAACTATGCGGCTTCGATATGTCAGTAAAGGATAAAAAGGGAGAGCCAGCCATGTGATGTCATCAGTGATGTCATCAATGACATTTGTGATGTCATCTTTGATGTCCTGGGTGTTAGTGTTAGCAGTGCACGGTGGCGGGAGTTATGGTTGCTTATGTTACCATAACTGCCGAATTTCAGGGGTTTTTCGGTTTTACTTTGAGCCATAATGTCCCTTTATCAAAGTTTTTTCACTGAATTTTATAGGTTTTTAGTAGCGCAACTTAACCATAACGTCCCTTTAACAAAGTTTTTTCACTGAATTTCATAGGTTTTTAGTAGCACAACTTAACCATAATATCCCTGACTTCATATACATGTAACATAGAACATACTAACCCCCTCTTAGTGATTTTCATGTCCGCGGACTACCGCCATGTCCGCGGACACATTGAAAATCTGAGCGTGGTGAATGTAAATTTAAATAGTGTGCCCCATTTCCCCTTTGAAGTTGGCTCTGAAAAGAGCTGTTTTTTTTACAGATGCTTGACAGACACCTGTTATTTTGTATTTTTTTTCTTGGTTTTTTTTCTTACTTTACTCCTAAAATCTTCACATAACCTTCTCCAAAGCAACC
Source organism: Ambystoma mexicanum (assembly GCF_040938575.1). Taxonomy (NCBI): domain Eukaryota; kingdom Metazoa; phylum Chordata; class Amphibia; order Caudata; family Ambystomatidae; genus Ambystoma; species Ambystoma mexicanum. The sequence goes on from NC_090936.1 coordinate 781,240,915, forward strand.
CTTACATTCCAAAATAGAAAGGCATTTCCCGTAAAAGATAAAGAAATGCCATCTTCTTTAAAATTAACAGCATTACTGGCATCAATATTCTCATTGTTACAGAAGAACATACCAGCTCTAAGCATGAAGGCACACATGCCTCGGTTGATGACACACCTAGCAATATTTTGCTGAGGACAAAAAACTGAACTATTGTCCCATATTGCCCTAGGTAGTAATCCAGAAAAAATTACTTTTGCATTTGGAATGATCTTCATTACTGCTTAAACCAAGCGTTCTAAATCAGCCAACCAAGTAGGGGCACTGACGTTGCCCAATTGGAAAGCACCATAGTGCAAAACTACCACATGCGGACTGTTCATCGTGGCCATATCCTCACAAACTCGTACAATTCCCTGTACATTACAATCAGGCACAGTGCTCCACACCACCTCCACTCCTTTCACATCAAAGTTCTTTGCAACATGCCTGAATTCAGCGTACTGCTGTAAACCATGCACAAACATATCTCCGAGCACCAACACCCTGACTTTCTCCACTTCTGCCATCTTCACCACACACAGTCTCTTTCAACACAATTCCACAACCTCGACATCTGATTGGCTGATCCATACAGTCTTCTTTCCATGTTGGATTTCCTGGAAAAACCCGGATGTAGCACGCCCTGTCCACGAACAGCCGCAGTGTCCGCGGACGGCGTCCACTTTACTCTCTGTGCCATTCCCTCACTGCATACAGCTAAGCAATCACACAATACGAATAACGTCCTCAGAACAACCCCATTTTGTGAATTTTTGAACATTTCAAGACAATTATTATTTCATTATTCAACATATTAACATTACAAATATTATACTTTCATCTTGTACTCTGCACACAATGCTATGTTTCTCCATTAGTAGCTCAGTATACTAGATAGAATCCCATAATACAATGCTATTTATATCAATGCATCGTTCAAAGCACTAATAACGGTATGATATTTATTGCAATATCCTTGACACTTTTTTCGCAACATTATAATGAAAATCCCTACTACACAAATTCCATGAAAAGTACATACACATGTGATGTCATCAGTGATTTCATCAATGACATTTGCAATGTGATCTTTGATGTCCTGGGTGTTAGTCTAAGCAGTGCACGGTGGTGGCGCCAGTTAATTTGCATAGCTTACCATAACTTGCGATTTTCAGGGGTCTTTCGGCTATACTTAGAACCATAACGTCCTTTAAACAAACTTTTTTTAATATCATGCAAACAATATACAAACCTGGCGTGCAAAAACCAACTTCTACAGATGGCTTTACACAGAATGTTGCAAAGTAAGAATTTATGCTCGTTCACAGTGAAGGTCAGCTGCTTCCACAACTTCTACAGATGGCTTTACACAGAATGTTCCAAAGTAAGAATTTATGCTCGTTCACATTGAAGGTCAGCTGCTTCCATTTTTTTCTCGGGCCCCGGAGAGACTCACGAAGCGGACTATAAGGTTGTATTGTGTTTTGACCTTGACAGACAGAGATTGTGATGAAAGACTTCTCTTGAAGGAGTGTTGCTAAAACGTAAGAGAAGATAAAGATGACATTTCTGAAACAAAACCACTTTTATATGTTATATCACTATGCGAAAGATCGTTGGCACACGTGGAGTCATATTTTGGGACAGCACCACTTGTAGACAATGGAAATTTCAATTGTACTGTAAGTAACCCTTTAGATTATTTTATACCAAATATAATTACAATAGCGTAGCATTAAAGACCGCTCAAGTTGAACTTGTTCGTTGAAAGTGGCATAATGTTTTCTACCGCGCACTATCACCGCCGAATTGATCCCCTGTCGTTTAGAGGGCTCTGAAAAAGGCAGACGACACATGGTGGGTTAATAGAAATAATTTAACCGGTCTATAGGCGGTCAAGCGCTCTACTCGCTGTGCCACTTCACTGTAGCCTGTCAAGTGGCACAGCGAGTACAGCACTCGCTTTGACATCCGTGCACAGCTTGCTAACACAAGTTTGAATCCCGGCAAGGCCAAAGTCAGCCTTTCATCATTCCGTGGTCGATAAATGAGCACCACACACCGTGGTTAATAATAAGCACCGCTTAGATACCTCACGGTTCTTAGCACTATATGAATGAGAAAATATTATTATTTTATTATTAACATACTCTGTTGCACTATCTTCGATAGCAAATAGTTTCACGCCCTAATAAATAAAATGATGATTTTTAATGAAGATCGGCTGGTGAGACTAATTTATGTTTTTTAAAACAGGTATGTGGCTCCATTTTGCCTATGTCACGATTTACAGACTCCAGCGGATGGGGTCTTCAACTGCCAGGTGCAGGTCCAAATATGCAACTTCATGACCCTCACCATTTTATGGGACAATCGCCAAGGACCAATATGCCCTTACTCAGTACTAGCGGCTACAAACAACATACCAACCAATAGGGTGGTCTAATGGCTCGTTGTTGGAGCAACCTTCCGATTATCAGAGCGAACATTTACTGCTTTTATCATAAACCAACAGCCTATCTACCGCAAAGGAACAACGTGTGGCTCCAAATAAACTTTTGCTGATCGACAGCAGAGACAATAGCAAATCGCTGAATATTCATTAAACATTTCATGTGAAATAAATGTACTTTACCAAATGTACAATCCTGCTGTTTACTTTTAAACCACAGTTTCATATTCCGAATTGTGGCGCACTGAGTTGTAAGCTGATCTAACACCCTCTGTACCGCAAAGGAACATCGCGTGCCTCAACATGAACTTTTGTGGATCGACAACAAAGACAAATGCAAATTGCTGAATATTCTCTAAACATTTGATGTCAAATAAATGTACTTTACAACATTTACAATCTTGCTGTTTGCTTTTAAATCACTGTTTCATAATCCGAATTGTGGCGCGCTGTGTTGTGACATAATATGTGTTGTCTTCCGGGTTCTGTGTAAAGTCACTTAGGACTGGAGAGAACTGGGCGCGTTCGATGACGCACCCTGTAACGTCACGGAGCGAGGCGGGGAATATGATTGTTTTGATAATATCATGCTTAGGGGAGGGAGATATGATTTAGTGTTGCAAAAGCAAGTCAGCCAGGTCAATAGCGCCAGTCATAGGATTATCACATAATGTCGCCACACACCAGATGGATTTATCGTTTCTTTAGTGGACAAAAAGTCGGTTGACGCCTCTAGGAAATTGTACTATTAGCGGACAAAAGGAGTGGTCTTAAAATACTTTCACCCTGACAACGAACAATACAAACAACGTTCTCAGAACACCCCCATTTTGTGTAATTGCAACCATTTCGGGACACTGCAAGTGTTCTTAGAACACATTCAACTAGACAGATTACAATACGGACAGCGTCCTGAGGACACCCCCAGTTTGTGTATTTACGAACAATTAAGTACACCGCGAGTGTTCATAGCTCATTTTTACCTTCCTTGCAAACAAAAATGACACATACTCCGTCCTCTAAACACCCCACCATTTAGTTTATTTACAAAATGTCAGAACAGCCGTGTTCTCCGCGGACAAATTGAACGCAACAAAAACGTCTAGCACATAAAAAAACAAAACATTGAACCTATCTCATACTCCCCCACCCTCCCCAAACACTCTTACACACCAACACACGGCACTAAATAAAGTTTTTTATCCACGTTTCACTGCGCTGTACGCGGTCGACTGCGAATACAAGATGGCGGGCACCACAGAAAATCTGACACGCTCCACGCCCCTCGCCGTCCAATCAGCGAACACGTCACATGTCCGCGGACATGACGCAAGGCCATATGCCAATCGGGGTGCTGTCCGCGGAGCGAGCAGGGAAGTCCGTCCGCGAAGCGAACACAGATATCACTAATTTTTTTGCCTTACATTTTGGTCATTTTTAAAAAAAACTACTGGACAGATTTACACCAAATTTACAAAAGCACGCTTTTGGGACCAGGCCGCCGCTCCTGCCGCAAATTTGGTGTAAATCCATCCAGCGGTTCGGGCTGTGAAAAATGGGAAAAAAAAAGTTTTGGGACCCCCCTATAACTTTTCCCCCCCTGGACAAATCCTCACCAAACTTTGCAAAATGATTCAGAGTGACCAAAATACTTTTTTTGCAAAGTTTGGTGAGGATTCGTCCAGGGAGTGTTAAGTTATAAGCCGCCCAAAAAGTGCTCTTCCTATGGAAACAGCAACTTAACCATAACTACATGGCCACTACCGTGGTCATGTAATATGTATATATAGTCACAGTTTACATTAACATATATATATATAGGTCATATACAATCAATCAAGATTTACAGTAGCAGATAAATACAGGTGTGAGTCAGAGTAAAGGTAGGAATTGGTCATAGGGACTAGGTATCGTGTAGGGCTGCTACTTAGTTGATTTGTTGCTATCATGGAGCCACAGTTTAGTCTTATATTTGAAGGCGTAAGAGGAAGGTTCGAACCTGACCGTAGTGAGCAGCAAGTTCCATAATTTGGTTGCTAGCACCGGGAAGCTGCTTCCACCTGCTTTCTGCCGCTTGAATATGGGGAGGCCGAGACAGTTGGCTTGGCCAGATCACTGCGGGCGAGTGTAGGTGCGGGGTGTAAATCGATTGGAGAGGTATGTGGGAGCTTGGTTAGAGAGACACTTATGAATGAGTGTCAGGGTTTTTTGTGAGATTCTTTGAGCTACTGAGAGCCAGCGCAAATTATGTCTGCTGTCTGATATGTGATTATTTCTTGGGATGTTGAGGGCTGCCCTGATGGCATTATTCTGGGTGACCTGCAACTTGTTTAGGTTCTGTTGACTGGTCCCCAAATAAAGAGCATTGCAATAGTCGATCTTGGACATGACAAGAGTTCTGGCTAAGGTAATGCAATTAGCCGTGGAGAGAAACGGGCAAGAAGCAGTAATCAGTTTGCACGTGTATGCTGAGGCAGATGTGACGGAATTGGTTTGTCTGGTCAGAGGCAAGGTGGAATCAAGGTAGATGCCGAGGGTTTTGGTGTTGTTAGAGACATTGATGAAGTTGCAGTCAATGATGAAAGACTTGAAAGCAGGATCAAGTTTGCTGAGATGATAGTGTGAGCCAAGGATGAGGAGCTCAGTCTTATCATCAGTAAGCCAAAGCTCATGTTCAGCCATACAGGCTTGTATGACCAGGTAGACACCATTCAATGATTTGGTGTCCACCAAATAGTCTCCAGTGATAGGAATGAGTATATGGGTGTCGTCGGCATAATTTGTGTGAGTGACACCCAGATATTCAAGAATATCAAAGAGGGATTTAGTGAACATGTTGTAAAGTGTGGGAGAGACACAGGAGCCCTGGGGCATACAGCAAGGAACGGGTAAAGGCTCATCGGCCGCGGAGGGGGAGAAGACCTGCATAGATCTATTGTCAAGGAATGATCTAGTCCAGGTGGTGGCAGAGTCAGACAAATTGGTGGCTGACGCTAGATGTTGACACAGGATGCGGTGGTTAACAAGGTCGAATGCTTTGGATAGGTCTAATAGGAGCAACAGAGCTAGTTTCCCTTTGTCTTTGATTTCCTTGATTTGTGTTTTTAAATCAATAAGGGCAGTTTCTGTCCCGTGCCTAGGCCTGAAGCCTTATTGCCTGAGGCCAAGGAGTTTGTTGGATTTGAGGTACTCCTGAACCTGGAGCTAAGCTGCGGGATCAAGGATTATAAGCAGGAAGGGTACCGTGGTGATAGGCCTGTAGTTGATGGGTATACTAGGGTCAAGAGGGGGCTTTTTGAGCAAGGGGATGATCCATGCATCTTTTAGATTGTCTGGGACAATGCCTATTTTGAAAGATGTGTTTATAAAGGCGGTAATAAATGGGGCTAGTTTGTGTGCTGCTTCCTTAATAGTAAGGGCAGGGTACAGGTCACCTTGGCAGTTGGTCGGTTTAAGGTTGTTGATGATGTTTTCAACCTCATTGGTACTGAGTGCTGTGAAGCTGAATGGCTTATGGTCAGAGTCAGGGGAGATGCGGTTGGGGGGAGGTGGCTGGTTGTCTATCCAGAGACAGGATTGTTTAGCATTAATTTTGGCCTGGAGAGTGGAGATTTTACTAAGGAGGGCAGCTTGTATGTTTTTACACCACGTACTGTTCATAAAGCAGGTGTCCGGGGGGGGCTGCAGGAGATTCAAGTTCTTTTAGTATCTTGAAGAGCTTTTTGGTTTTAGATTTGACTTCCATAATGCGAACGTTGAAAGTGTCTTTTTTATCAATCATTGATGTACTTTGATCCTTCTGTTCTTTTTATGCAGTATGTGTTCTTCGGTGATTTGCCTTTGACACTGCATCTAACTGAAGACATGAAGTTGTTCACTTGTCCTGTTACTGAAACTGGTCTAGGGAATCCAAAGCAGCATTTGGTGTATTATTTCCCTTTGTTTTTATATTTGCACCGACAATACTTGCCACACTTGTGTCTTTGAAAATGTAAAATGTGTGCCTGTAGGTCACTATGTGTAGTTTGTGAAGGGATTTCACAATTGCCATATTTGTGAATTAACTGCAAAACAGTGGTATCATTGTCCTGACCAAATTTAGGAGTATCTATAATCCACAAAGGCATGTGGATGTGTGCTGCTCCTCTGGCTTGGTATTCTTTTCTCCAAAAGAAGTGTTGCACTCCTCCAAGGGGAGGAACAGTTTTAATTACAAATTAAGTGATGATGGAAGTACCTTCATACATTTACAGGATCAAGAGAACAGAGTTCTCCTGGTGTTTTCATATCTATATTATATCTATATTTGTTTTGCATTTGTTTGCGATGCATAGGAAATCATGCAAGTCTTCCCATGCATACTTTGCACAACTTGATGTCACAAACCATGTGAGTGGGGCAAGGTTTCGTATCGTACAGCGTGTCGTCAGAACAAGTATTCTTTTGTACCACGCATGTTTGCTAAAAGATTTGTAATACATGACTGTAAAACTTAATCTTTTTCTTCCACCTTTTGAAGTAATTGCGTAGCAGAAATATTTTGAAAATTGGTACCTATTTTCAAAGTGGGTGCAACTTTGTAACATAGAGTTGCTAGTTCACTTTCAAAGAGAAGGTGGCATATGTATTGAATGTTTTGTCTGAATCTGGGGTCTTCAGAATACATTTGTGAACAGCAGTATTCTGATGCTGTTATTTGCATGGCTCTTTCATCGTACCTTTGTCCCTTTCCAGTAGGAAAGAGTAGAGGAAGGGCTTCTGCTTCTACACTTTTTTCCCATATGCTGATTGGAAAGCCTTTGGTAGGTACACCATTCACTAGGATAATCAAAGATTTATCTATTGGCTGTTGCACTCCCAGAGTGTCTACATTTTCTTTGAGATCTAATGGCAAATAAACTAATTGCCACAAATACCTTTCAGAAATTCAGAGGGAGGTAGTTTTTTGTTGTTTTTGGTTAAAGTCGTATTATTGCTTGAAATGGGTACACTGTTTGAATTATAATGCTCTCATACAAGCCAAGTTGTTGGAGTGGTTTTGGCAGTGGGAATATTTCCAAGTTATTATTTAAAGCATGTGAAGGTATTTGCTTGTTTTGAAGTTTTGCAGTGCAGTATCTGCAAAGTATTGAGGGGTTAGTCATTTTGTATTTGTTTTCTGCCATAAGGTAGAGAGCTAATTGGAACCACTTGGATTCCTCATTGTCTTTTGTTTTGTACATTATGTCTACAGTTGTTGTGCTCTTTTTATAAAAAGTTCTGCAGCAACACACACACACATGGTTTGGTACTTCACCAGATGTGCTTTTAAACTTTAGTATTTCTTTCTTGTATGTGTATAATAGAAGGTCTACATCTGTAAGATTGTTCTAAAGATATGGAATTTTGTAAGTGGGTTTCACTTCCAAAATATTTGCTTTGGATGTGCCTATATTTTTGGCTGTACCACATAGACAAATGTTATTTAAATGGTCTAGTGCTAAAGCAGGACTTTTTGTATAGTACAATTTATGAACAAGATTTCTTACAGTTGAATGGTGTGTTGCTTACATTTTGATATGGTGGAAGGTGCTTTTCCAAGTAGGTCCAGAAATGCAGGTTAATGAATGTCCTCGTAGTCCTGTGTATTTGTGCACTGGACAGGAGTCCATAGTTTGTATTATTTTTATTTTTAATATGTCTTTGCCTTTCACATACTGATTGAGGAACTGGTATAAGGATGTGAAAGAATGTTTGCTTATGTTACACATTGATGTGCACGACCATTTGTAGACTGGATGTATTGGTTCGGTGGAATGGAGAGTTGATGTTAAGTTTGCTGGGGATATTTTTGTGAGCAGTGTTTCTTGTTCCGTGATGGTATTGTTAACCTTTTCATACCATCGTCCACTGCTATGTATGGCAATTGGGTTTGTTTGATTTTGTTTGTATACTTCTTCATTGAAATATTGCTCTGTGCTGGTGGCGTGACTCCACTCACCTACACAGATATTTGCAAAGCTATCTTTGTTGATATTCCGTCTGTTGCAAAGTCCTTATTGTAGTTTAGTAATTAGTTTTGTTAGTGGTTTCATTTTGTTCAAAACAAATATAAATCATTTCCTTTTGATAAGGATTGCACTGTCTATGAGAGCTTTCAGGATCAGTTCTCTGCTGCAGTTTTTAAGGGTTGAGCATTATCTGTCCCCTGTTTTTATAAGGTTCTGAACGAATCTGTGGTGAATTTTTTTATAAAATGTTTTTGGTATGCTTACTTGTGGCTACATCAAGATTTATAGGTGTAGTGTTAGCACTAGTGGTAGTTGCAGTCTTCTTAATACCTTTCTGTTTAGTTTTACATTTTGAAAGAAGAGTTAAAATGTATTTCCTGCAAGCTGCTTTAGTTTGGCTTAGTGACTGTATTGGCTGTTTTTTTTAAACGTTTTGTATAAATTCAGCTAGAGGAGGATACCTATTTATTTTTTACCCCTTTAGTTTGATTTGCTCTATTTCTGCCTTGTTTTGTACAGATAGAAAGTGTGGGTTGGGAGGTTGTGCAATGTATGTGTTCACTGTGCATGAGCATATGAGTATATAAGTATCTGAGTATGAGGGTAGGCATGCATGTAGTGGTGTGTGATTGTGGAATGGGCTGTTTCTTCAGGTTATGTAGGCTGTACTTGTATCTGTGTGTTACTATACTGGTGTTCAGATGACAATACAAAGTGTGCACCTGCTGAGGTGCAATCAGTAATACTGAATCAAAGGCTGTAGGGTTGATAACATTGTTTGTTCTACAATACAAAAACACTACACTCTTTGAGCAACAGTCAGAACACTACGACAGTATTGCACTTACTTTGTTGGATGCAAAGAGTAGGTTTCTTCTGGGTTCTGTTTTTTACTTGAGACGCCACTGGATTTGAGGAGTGTGGTCTTCACTGCAATTGCGAAAGAAGGGAGCTAGTACACATGTGTGCTAATGGCACAGTAATTTCACTTGAAGAATAGATTAGTTAAATTTGCAGAAGGATTTCTTTCCAGGACGAGGTACAGTATCTGTTAAATTGCACAGATTTGTACATGAATGGGGATTTTGATGCATCAGCATCATTGCTAAGAGGGTTAGTGGAGTATTTATAAGTGTGTTCAGGAGGTGCAAAGGTGTATGTGTTGCTGTTGCACTATTTAGTGTGGAAGTTGTATTAGGCCAAGCAAAAAGCTTGGAAAGATGTACAGATTGAAAAGGAGAATGTTTTTTGTTTGTGGAATTCCATTATTTTTTTCTGCGCATAGATGCTTGCTACATGAGTGGAGGAAATCTTTCAGTTATTTGATTTATTTATCAACATTTCAAATGGCACGGTTCTGAATGTACACATGTATTTGTTTGGTTTTACAAGAATGGTTAGCGGCAGAAACTCTGTTGCAATGCATGCAATTTATGTACTTGCAATGCTTTGGTAAGAGACAAGCTGTTTTCCTGTTCGTGTGCATTATAGCAATTTCATAATAGTGTGTTGAGGGGGAAGTGGTTGTGAACATGACAGAAGGAAATAAGAGAATATCAGTTTGCACATTACAATGCGTGATATGGGTAAATGAAAACTTGGAAAGCAGACAGACTTGCAAGTCAACTTCTTGATAGGAGATGGGAGAAATTACAGTATGCTTTTTCTGTATATTATTCAGTGTAAGTGGCTGGTACCATGTTTACATGCATTCAAAAACGAGTTTCAAATGTACTGTACATACAATATGCATACCTGTAGTTTGTGTTGATGCATGAAGATGTGGATGAATCTGGAAGGAGAAATATTGATGAATTTTACAGTAGTTTTCGAAGTAGTTGCTTTGCAATCACAAGAGACTTGTACTCAGACTGATGAACAGTACATCTAAAGTGCTGAACTGTGATGACAGAGTTAGATGTAGAGTTCTTGTATGCAATTGATGAATGTTTGTGTGACTGCTTAACAATAACCAATGAGGGAGTGGTGCAGAGAGTGAAATGGAAAGAGAAGAAGGGTCGCTCCTGTGTTACGGGGTCCGCGGACACTGTGTTAGACCGTGGACAGGACGTGCCACATCCAGGGTTTCTCAGCATGTCTGGCATGGAAAGGGGACTGTGGGGATTAGCCAATCAGTTGTTGAGGTTGTGCTTTGTAGGAAGAGAGACTGTCTGTAGTAAAGATGGCAGAGGTGCAGAAAGTCAGGGTGTTGGTAGTTGGAGATCTGTTTGTAAATGTTTTAGAGAGGTATGATAAGTCTAAAGATATGGCTGTCAATTTTGGTTTTTACGGAGTGGAGGTTGTGTGGTCAACTGTGCCTGGCTCCAATATGCAGGCAGTGGTTGGAGTTTGTAAGAGTATGTCCATTTGGAACAGTTCAGATGTAGTGGTACTGCATTGGGGATATTTGATGTAGTCCATTCGGGATACACTGATGTAGTCCATTCGGGATACATCAGTGCTCCTACTTTCTTGAGTGTTTTGCAAAAATTGCTTCAAGCAGTAATGGTGGCGTTTCCAAGTGCCAAGGTTATTTGTTCTGAAATGCTACCTAGGGTAGCATGAGACAATTGTAATATTGTTTGTCCACAGCAAAATGGTGCAAGGTGTTTGGTTAACAACAGCATGTCTGTTTTCTTGTTTAGAGCTGGGATGTTGTCTTGTAATAATGAGAATATTTATTTTGTTAATGTTATTTATTTCAAAGCAGATCTCATTTCTTTATCCATACTGCGAAATGCCATGTTAGTTCAAAATATATGGAATGCTTTAGAGAGGATAATGTAAAAAAATCTGGAGCAAAATAAGTGAAAAAACTAAAGAAAATACAAAATGAAAGGTCGTTCTTTAGAAGCACCTTAAAAAAAGCTCTTTTCAGAGTCACCATCAATTGAGTACGCTGGTTGTAATTTATTTCCCCACCCTGACAGATTGCATGATATGTACATGGACACCGTGGTAGTCCACTGAGTGCACAGGTCATATCTAGGGATTTTGAGGCTGGCAGGAATGGAAATGGGACTGTGTAGGCCAGGGGATTGGTCAATAATGTTTACTGGTTGTGATGTGTAAGGATAGACTTTGGCAGAAGGTCTGTTTGCTGAGAGGAGGGCAGATGGCTATGGCTGTGTCTTTCAGGAGGCAGAGTGTTTGGATGTTGGGAGACTCATGGATAAATTGGTTGCAGGTGCATGCAGAGCATTGTGAAGTGGCATCTTGGATTCCATCATGTGGATATGCACTGGTATGGAGTGCGCAGAATGAAGTGGCTGGATTTGGTTCCTCTTTGTGACACTTTGATGGCACACCATCATCCAGACATTATTATTACTCATTGTGGAGGGAACAGTTTAGGACATATTACTGGAATCTCCTTGCAGTTTGCAATGAAAGAAGGACTTGGGAAAGTAATGGACATGTTTCCAAACTACTGAGTAATTTTTTCTCGTATTGCGCAGAGACAAATGTGACTGTGTTCTTCTTCATTTGGTACGCAAATGGAAAAAGTGAGGTGCAATATCAACAAAGCTGTTTGCGCTTTTTTGAGAGATGTTGACATGTCCTCTTTCCACAATGAAAATATTATGTTTTTTAGCATAAACATTTTTCGCAGCAATGGAGTCCATCTTACTGATGCTGGCAATCAGATTTTTCTGCAAAATATACAAAATGCATTGCGGCCCTTTTTAGAAGTATAGCAACCATTTTTCCAGTAGGTATTGGCCACTTCATCTTTTTGTAACACAGAAAACACACTACAAAAAGGCTATTTTCAGAGCCACCACTTCCTCCCGGGGAAGAGTGCAATGTTTTTGATAGCGCACCACCTCAAAAATGTCATAAGTCAGCGGACTGTCCGCAGACTTTTCAGAATGCCCAGGGCCCTACACCATTTCAATGGCACTTCTATTTTGAAACTATGAAAGATGGCTCTGAAAAAAGCATTTTGTTGGGGTTTTCATTGTTTTGTATTTTTTTGGTTTTTCAGACATGACACATAAGAAAAGGACAGGAAGGTATGGGACGGGCACCAACCACAGGGATAAGAAAGGGCAAGTGGAGAGAGGAATGTATTGGGTGGGCCTCACTTGGGTAGGTGGTACTCTTTCTCATGCTCCCGGACCAAAGCCTCGAAAAAACACTCCAAAATTGTTCGCCCTGCAGAGTACTGCATCGCAGTACATACACAATAAAGTGACCCTCGGAAGGTAAGGGTCTACTGCATCGGGTAAGGACTGTGAGGCTGGTTCAGTGATGCGCTGCCCAACAGAAGTGTCTCTTGTGGTGGCAAGAGCAGATTTTGAGGATGTTGTAGAGGAACTCAACATACTACTTTGTTCAAAGAGGATGACCCTCTGAACTGCTGCCTTGTTGTATGGCCTGAGGTGTCAGCACATGGATGTGGTCCCATTGCTGTACAGACCCTGTTTGCCACGACTGAGCACCATGTCACACTCAGTGCAGCGCACCTTGTCTGCACGTGCCTTGCATACTTTTCCAATGGTGGTAAATAGCCTCCACACAAAAGACTCACGCTGGGTAGCAGTAGTGGGGACTTCCACTATCTCATCCTCATCTTCCTCTTCATCCCTCTCTACATCTTTACGCCTGTTCCACTCTCCAGGCCCTTGGGAAGGTGGTGGTGGTGGTGGTGGTGGGGGTGGTGCTGAGGCAGAAGCAGCATCGCAGTAGCAGCAGCAGCCATGTATGTCATCTCGAAAAGGTGATAGGTTGCATGAGGATTTTAGCAAACTACAAACAGGAAAGCACATTCCAGCAATGAGGAGCAGTGTCTGTTCTGGAAGTGCAAAAACAGAATGAAGTTCAGCTCTGGTCTTTGTTCTTTTATAGGGGTGCTGGGGGGGCACTTTATGGACAATTCAAATATCAAAAAGGGCTAATAAATGTCCAAATCGTAGGGGCATAGTCTGGGACCTCTTCAAGGTTGAGGTTTTTATAGAAAAACATCTTGGATTGCTCAAAAAAAGTGTTTGTTTGCCTTGTTCGTAGGACCCCAAAGGTGGAATGCGCATGTGGACAGGTGTCGGCCGGACAGGGCTAGGGACCCCAAACTAATTAAAGGTGCATCACAACTTTGCAGACACGCGGACAGGGTATGTGTTCTACGGACTCCTCCATTTTGATTGTGAACAGTAGGAACAGGTTACGTGTCCGTAGGACACCCTGATTTTGGTTAATTGCAGAGATTCTGGAAAGTTGCGCTGTCCATGGACTCGCAAACAGGCTTTAAAAAAATGCAGATACATACAGCAACGGTACAAAAATATACACATTATGAAAGAGAGTGGGAAGCAGAAACTGAGACATTACAGGGAAATTGGGGTTTTCTAGAGGTAGGATATTAGGGGAGGAAGGGTTTGAGGTCTCATCATAATGTTTTTGGTGATGGAGAATTTTTGGGTATGGTTCACTGAGACAGGGAGAAGGGGTACAGGTGCACGTGGGATAGTGATATTCAATATTCTCCATGATATGCCTTTGTACAAAATCTTTCAAATCAAGAAAATGTTTTAATAATTGAACCATCTTTTCTTCTAAGTGCACTAGATGATTTTCCACAGTGTCGGTTTGTTGTTCTATATGTTGTTGGAGTTCTACATGATGTACTGTTTTTGGAGCATTGTTGTTATTTTCTGTATGTACTGTTAAAGAAAAAAATGTGTCAGGTACATGTGCAATAATGTCTATTAATTGGCTTACTTTGGAAACTGCAGTGTATACCAGTATTTTCGCTGTCTTCACTCATTTCATTCCGGGGAAAATGTTCGTCAAGCCACTCCAGAGTGCTAGTCATTTCTGTGTAAATAGAGAGAAATTATTATTTAGTGTATCTACTAAAGAAAGTGTATTTGCTATCGGAATTAATGTAGTGTACTTACCAGTTTATTTTTCAGTTTTGATTTGCTTTGTAGGTGTGCTGTTGATATTTGGGGTGCAGTGAGGTAATTCTGCTGGAGGCATAGGTTATTTTTGTTTTTGGTATGATCCATTATGCTGTACATCCTATAGAACTGCATTGTTGGTTTCTTAAGTATACACTTTGTATGTCTAGTTTATTTTTGTTTATAATTCATTTATGTGCTGCTCTTTGAAGAACATGTTTAGTTTGTTTGTTGTATGCTACAAGAATGTAAGATACCCCCTGAGCTTTTAGACAGTGTGGATGTTGCCAGGTCCACAGAGAGTCGCATATTCCACGGACCCTATGGCTAATAGCATGGGCTAGGGGGTTCAGTATGTGGTATGGTATATTTACATAATGTAAGGGTATACTGGTAAATACCTATGAAATTCATAGGGACGTTATGGTTAAGTTGTGCTACTAAAAAACTGCTAAGACTAATACCCATGACATCAAAGATGATATCACAAATGTCCTTAATGACATCACTGATGACATCACATGTGTATTTATCTTTCATGCACAGCCTCTACAAGGGATTGTCATTATAATGTTGGCAGAAAAATATCAAAAATCATTGGAAGAACTTTAATGCGCCAAATAGTTAATTAGGTGCTGCAATGATATAAGTACCATTGTATTACTGACTTATTTCTAGTACATGACCGAACTCTTATACAAATGTAGGCATTCTCTGCAGCATGCACCATAGAGGTGCAATATTCAAAACCTTCCTATGTTTGATAGTAAAATGATGAATCCTTTCGTTTCAGAGTTTTGTGTACTGTGAAACATGTAATAAGTACCTAGCAATGCCTCCCTTTCTGCATAATTATACTACTACACACACAACATTAAGAGACCACAATGCATACAAATATGAGTATATAAAGGGAAAGTAAAGTAAGCAAAAAACCAGCAGCATTAACAGAAAGTGTTCATAACCTAACTGCTTAAGTTCATGCATAGGCATGATTGCTGTGTTTCAAGGCTGCTTCTTCCCCTATGTATATGTATTATATGATGTGAGTGGATTCTAAGGAAAATAGTGTAAGTACATATGAGAAGGGTAAGGTCTACAAACATAGTGCCTTTTTGGATTTTTACTTCCTGGCTGTCAGTGAAGAAAACAACCTGGACTACATATGTCAGTGAACAAAAAAGAAGAGGGAGCCAGACATGTGATGTTATCAGTGATTTCATGAATGACATTTGTGATGTCATCTTTGATGTCATGGGTAATAGTCTTAGCAGTGCACCGTGGTTGCGCAAGTTATGGTTGCTTAGCTTACCATTTTTCTTTCAGTTTTACTTGTAACCGTAACGTCCCTTTAATAAACGTGTTTTCACTGAATTTGATACGTTTTTAGTAGCACAACTTAACCATAACATCCCTTTAACAATGTTTTTTCACTATATATATATATATATACAGTAAAAAAACGTTGTTAAAGGGACGTTATGGTTAAGTTGCGCTACTAAAAACCTATGAAATTCAGTGAAAAAACGTTGCTAAAAGGGACATTATGGTTCAGTTGCACTACTAAAAACCTATCAAATTCAGTAAAAAAACTTTGTTAAAGGGACGTTATGGTTCAAAGTAAAACCGAAAAACCCCTGAAATTCAGCAGTTATAGTAAGATAAGCAACCATAACTCGCACCACCGTTCACTGCTAACACTAACACCCAGGACATCAAAGATGACATCACAAATGTCATTGATGACATCACTGATGACATCACAAGTGCATTTACTTTTCATGAAAACTCTGTACAAGGGATTCTTATAATGCTGACCAAAAACTGTCAAGGATCATTGGGATAAATATCATGAGCTAATTAGTGCATTAAGCAATGCATTGATATAAATAGCATTCTATTATGAAGTTCTATCCAGTATACTAAGCAACTCATGCAGAAACTTAGGCAGTGTGTGCAGTATACTGTCACGATGCCTGCCCCCGGAAAGCCAGACCAGGCCCAGCAACCCCAGAAGCAGGCATCATGCCACTTGAAGCATGCCCAAAAACCCCAGTTAGGGGCTATTTGGCTACAGTCCTGGCGCCTATGGGGCCAGGCTCATAAGAATAAAGTCAGTCCTGGCGCCATGGGGACCAGGCTCATTACAGAAAACTTACCTGAAGCAGACCATGCTGCATACCTACCTGATGCAGACCATGCTGCACGAAGCCACAAGCCAAATGAGGCTTAGAGGGACTATTTTACCTCAGGGACTCCTTTCCTCTCAGGTGGGGCTGTGGAAGAATACTTACCTGGGACTTCTTCCAAGGCTATTTAAGCAACACCCGGACAGCCACACGTGCTTCGTGTTATTCTGCGTGCTGCAGCGTAATGCTCACCGTGTCTTCAGCAGCTCCAGTCTTCAGCCACGCCTGCTTCAGACCTGGAACTCCTGGAACAAGAAAAGGAGAAGGAGAAGAGATCAGAACAAAACCCTTACCTGAATCCTTGTTCCAGCACATCGTCGATCTGGAAGAGAGAAGCCTTCACAGGTGCGTTGCCACGCACCTCGCAGCGCCGCGCTGAACTCACCATCCGGGGCTGCATTCCTTTACTCCATCGCAAACCCAGCATCGCCAGGCCATTCTTCAACACCTGAGGGAGACAAGAACAAATAGGTGAGCAAGGGCAATACAAACCACCCCCAAAGACTTACCTGATTACCACAGGGGGATACTCACCTCATCTCGGGTCGGCGCAGTCAATCCTGCATCACCGCCGCACCCCGGCCCCTAAGGGGAAAACAAGGACAATACAACCTACCCCCAAAGACTTACCTGATTACCACAGGGCGGTGCTCACCTCATCTCGGGTCGGCGCAGTCAATTCTGCATCACCGCCGCACCCCGGCCCCTAAGGGGAAAATAAGGACAATACAACCTAACCCCAAAGACTTAACTGATTTACCACAGGGGGGTACTCACCTCATTTCGGGTCGGCCCAGTTAATTTTGCATCATCGCTGTACCCCGGCCCCAAAGGGGAGAACCACAATAGACTTACCAGGATCTTACCAATTGCCACTTGGAACTCTTCTAGTGGTTTAAATCTGCAACCTGCAAGGAATCTGGCAGAGTGAAGATCAGATTTTTGAACTCTTACGAACGATTGGACTTTAGAGTCAATACTGGAACTCGCCAATTCCTCCACGCCAGTGAAGTAATTGGTTGTCTACGCGCCCCTGCGCTTGACGCAGGATGGAGAGCTCATCTTTCCAAATCATCAGGTGAGATTAAGAGGGGACTTCAGGAGTGTTCTGTGGGCAGACAAGGGGAGTGGGAAGGCGGGTTAACGCTCAGATTACGGTAGGTTAATTCCCCTTCTCCATTGCAGAAAGATATTCGTACGAGTCCAACAAACAAAGCTAAGTGGGTCTGTCCAGTCTGTCATCTCGGCTCTACGTGTTACTCTGGTGGAAGCAACAGCGGGCCAGTCCAGATCGACGCCCCCGTGGGAATCAGGTGAGCGTAACATATACATGATGAAGGTGCAATATTCATAATCTTGACATGTAGAATAATGAAATGATAACTGCTTTCTTTTTAGAGTTTTGCGTACTGTGAAACATGTAATAAGTAGCTAATAAAACCCACTTAATACATAATTACACTTAATACAGACAAAACACAAAGAGACAACAACACATACAAATATGAGTATATACAGAGACAGAGAATTAAGCAAAAAAGCATAAGTAGTAGTAGAAAGAGTTCATAACCTAACTGATTATCTTTATGCGAGAAATGATTGCTCTGCTTCAAAACTGCTACTTACTGTATGTATGTGTATCACATGATGTGACTGGACCCTAAGGAAAGTAGTGTGAGTACAATGTATACACATATGAGCATATATGGGGAAAGTATAGTAATAAAACAAAAACTATCAGAAAGTGCTGATAACCCTACTGATTATCTTCATGCACAGAAAGGATTATGTCTTTTAAGCCTGTGTCTTCCCCTATGTATCTGTTTCATATGATGTGACTTCACTCTAAGGGAATTACTGTAAGAACATACTTGAAGGATAAGTCTACAAATATAGTACCTTTTCAATTTTTAGTTCCTGGCTGTTACTGAACAAAACCATGTGGCCTAGATATGTCAGTAAAGGAAAAAAGGGGGAGCCAGACATGTGATGTCATCAATGACATTTGAGATGTCATCTTTGATGTCCTGGGTGTTAGTCTTAGCAGTGCACGGTGGTGGAGTGAGTTATGGTTGCTTAGCTTACCATAACTGGCGAATTTCAGGGGTTGATCGGTTTTACATGGAACCATAACGTCCTTTTAACAAAGTTTTTTTGATAGGTTTTGAGTAGGTTTTTAGTAGCACAACTTAACGATAATGTCCCTTTAACAAAGTTTTTTTACTGAATGTATATATATAACATGGCAGGAAGAAAACTTTTTGGGTTGCTTATAACTTCTCTACCCCTGGACGAATTGTCACCAAATTTTGCAAAGAAAAGTATATGTCGCACTCTGAATTTGCAAAGTAATAGGGGGGTCCCAAAATGTATTTTTTTTTCATAGACATAATGGGAAAATAAATTGCTCACGCCTACAGCCCAAACCATTGGATGGATTTTCACCAGATTTGCGGCAGGAGCGGCGACTTGGTCCTGAAACCATGCTTTTGTTAATTTGGTGTAAATCGTCCAGCAGTTTTTTTTTTTAAAATGACCAAAATGTAAGGCAAAAAAATTGGCCTCTGATTGGCTGCACTGTCCACAGACTGGCCTCCGATCGGCCAGAAAAACTCAACGACTTTTGCGTGGTCCGCATACAATGGGATGCGGCCGCCGATTGAATGGTAAGAAAACGTGAAATGCATTGGTTTTCCTGAAACGCCCGCCATCTTGCATTCGCTAACTTTTTTCGAGTCTGCAGACAGCACGGCTAAAACATTAAAAAAAAGCAGTAAAGCACTTGTCAAACTCAACAAACAATCTCTGGGGATTTGGGGGGATGAGGATTCGATTGGATAGGGCCATAATAAGCCATAAATGGGTTGTCTGACCCCTCCGAAAAGTCTGCAAATACTCCAGATGTCCTGGGGCGGTCTTGTGGTGTTTGTGGACACTTCAGATGTTCTAGGACATCTTTACCTATTTTTGCATTACATGGTTGGGGAAAAGCAATTTTTGGATTGCTTATAACGTTTGGGCCACTCAATGAAACGGCATGTAATTTTCCAATTCTATTCTAGAACTAATCCTGAATGGTTTTGCAGAATTGGGATTCTGTCAAGAGGGGCAAAATTAGAGGGTGGGGTCCCAAGATATTGTCAAGGCATATAAATGTGGTGTCATTTGACGAATCATCACAACATTTGGCAAAATGATTTTGGATCTAGATATAAATGGTTTTCTAAAGTTTGGTGGGATTTTCTCAAGAGGGGGCGAAATGAGAGGGGGCCTCAACATTTTTTGATGGCTTATAACTTTGTTGCTATTTGACGAATGTGGACAAAGGTTTTGAGAAAGATTATAGACCCAACCTTCAATGTTTGTGTAAATATTTAATGAATTTTGACAAGTGGGGGCTAAGTTATATGACTCTTGTATGTACATACATTTTGACACTTTTTGAAAAATAAAACATGGGCGGATGTTGAGCAAACTCGTGAGGAGCATTGGCAAGGACATTAAAGCATGGTTTTGCAACTGTGGCCGTGTTTTATTTTGTGTAATAACGTAGGAAGAATAATCCTTCCTTCTTACAGCAGGAAGAAACATCTATGTTTTAGCACCCTGGGTTCCCGCTTTGGGAACCAGGGGTGCTAATGGCCTTTATCCCCCATTTCAGGGGCTAAAATGGATGATAATGGTCCATAGCCTTATTTATTTATTTATTTATTTATTCATTTATAATACACAAATGCCCGCAGACATCAGGCTGTGTGGTTACAGTATTTGTTGAGGAAGATTAGGTGGAGAAAGACAGCTTACTACTTGCTGAGAAAGGAATAACCTTTCTGCGAGCAGTGAGGTCATTATATTTGGTGTAGCGGCGCATGGAGGTGGTTCCGTAGGAATACTGTCCAGGTAGTCTGCGACTGAGTACAAAATTGCACTCAGTGCATTTCACTTTGGTAGCTTTAGTCTTTGGTACACTCCCAACAGTAGCAAATAACTGGCACACACACATAATTCGATCTTGGTGCTAGAAGTAGGCACTTCCTCTACCTCATCTTCTTGGTCCTCTTCATTGTCTTTGAAAGAACTGCGCTTTTTGTTGTGAAGGTCCTCCGGCTGGTGGTGGTGGTGGCTCTTAGGGGGGAGGATGGCAATAATGATGCCATTTTTATGATAGATAGCAGTTTTGATAAAATTCTTCGATGTATTTACTGTGTACTAGATTGGTAATGGATAATGAGTACGAAAATGTGTATGGGGTGTGCAAGGGAAATTCTGAAGTTGAAAGTTCCATGATCAGTAGAAAATCTAGTTAAGAACTGTCTGCGAAGGACGGATCTTATCGTGAAGTGCGGATGGGTTCTCGGACATGTCATCATATGTACGCCAGCCTATGGTCATGTGGCACTGTCCGTAAGGTCCACAATAAAGTCAGATGTTCGTAGACGTCTACGGATGCAAAACTTATTGAAATAGTTGCAAAAATGTGTATAGAAGTGTTAAAAATGATTATAGAAGGTGGGAAATGGCAGAGTTTTAAGGTGACACTTTGTAAATTGGACAGAAATATTGTTATATTTGGTTATGTATGATATTAGTAAGTTGTAGGAAAACAGCATGCACTTGTAAAAACCCATGAAATTCACTGAAAAAAAAAACATTAAAGGGATGTTATGGTTAAGTTGCACTAATAAAAACCTATGAAATTCAATGAAACATCTTTGTTAAAGGGACGTTATGGTTAAGTTGGACTAATAAAAACCTATGAAATTCAATTCAAGTTTTTTCAGTGAATATTACACGGCCCACGGTAGTGGCCGTGTAGTTATGGTTAAGTTGCTAATCCCATAGGAAGAGCACTTTTTGGGTGGCTTATAACTTCACTCTCCCTAGATGAATTCTCACCAAACTTTGCAAAAAAAAGTTTATGGCCCACTCTGAATTTTTTTGCAAAATTTTGTGAGGTTTGGGTGGGTAAAGTTACAAAGGGGGTCATAAAATGTATTTTTTTCACATATAGTGAATGGGAAAAAAACTTTGCTCACATCTACAGCTCAAACCGCTGGACAGATTTGCACCAAATTTGCAGCAGGAGCAGTTGCTTGGTCCTGAAAGCATGCTTTTGTAAATTTGGTGCAAATCTGTCAAGTAGTTTTTTTAAAAATGACCAAAAAGTAGGTCTCAAAAAATGTGTGATATCTATGTCCGCTCCGCGAACACATTTACCCAGTTCGCTCCGCGGACAGGACACCGATTGGCTAATCGGCTCGCGTCATGTCTGCAGGCATGCAACGTGTTCACTGATTGGCTGGGGTGAAGCGTGAGGTGCATCACATTGTTTTGATGCACCCACCATCTTAGCTCCGCAGATATCATCAGACAGCGCAGCATCGAACAGGGGGGGAAAATACTATTTTGGGGAGTGTGTTGGTGTGTAGGAGTGCTTGGGGAGGGTGGGGGAGTAAGAGATGGGTCAAATGCTGTATTTGTTTAGGTGACAGGTGCCCCTGATGTGTTTGTCATGCCCGCCATCTTCACGGCTGTCCGCGGACATAAAAAATGCACTATTTTAATTAATATCCTGTATAAGTAGCCCATATACTATAGTTACAATGTTTGATTCTATGGGTGTGTTATGCTGCGGTGGTTGGGGCCAGGGCCTAGAGTCTTGGGTGCATGGCCAACATTTTTTGTCTTTTGTAGGCACACCATTCACTAAGACAATTAAAGATTGATCTATTGGATGTTGCACTCCCAGAGTGTGTGCATTTTCTTTCAGATCTAATGGCAAATAAACTACTTTGCCATGAATGCCTTTCACCAATTCAGAGGGAGGTACTTTTGCTGGTTTTGGTTGAAGGCGTATTATTGCTTGAAATCGGTGCACTGTTTGAATTATGATGCTCTCATATAAATTGAGTTGTTGAAGGGGTTTTGGTAGTGGGAATAATTAATATAAGTTATTTGTGATAGCAAGTAAAGGAGTTTGGTTGTTGTCAAGTTTTGCAGTGCAGTAACTGTAAAGTATTAAGGGGTCAGTTATTTCGTATTTGTTTTCTGCTATAAGGTAGAGAGCTAATTCAAACCATATGGAATATTCATTGTCTTCTATTTTGTATATTATGTCTACAGTTTTTCTGCTACTTTTATAAAAAAGTTCTGCGGCACGCAACACAAACACACATGCTTTGGTACTTCAGCGGATGTACTTTTAAATTTTTGAATTTCTTTTTTGTATGTGTGCAGTAGAAGTTTGCCATCTGTACAATTGTTGCTACTCTGTTGCAAAGCTATTGCATTTTGTAAGTGGCTTTCACTTCCAAAATATTTTCTCTGGATATGCTCTATTTTTTCGAGTAGTTCTTTGCCTGTACCATGAAGAAGATTGTTATTTAAATTGGCTAGTGCTAAAGCAGGACTTTTACCATAGTACAGTTTATGGACCTGATTTCTTATAGTTGAATGATGTGTTGATATCATTTTGATATGTTGGAAGGTGCTTTTGCAAATAGGTCCTGAAATGCAAGCTAATGAATGTCCTTGTAGTCCTGTCTATTTGTGCACTGGACAGGTATCCATATTTTGTAGTAGTTTCATTTTGAATTTGTCTTTGCATTTCACATACTGATTGACGAACGGGCGTAAAGTTTTGAAAGATTTTTTGTGAATGTTACACATTGACGTGCATGGCCATTTGTACACTGGATGTTTTGGTTCAGTCAAATGGAGAGGTAATACTGAGTTTTCTGGGGATATTTTTGTAAGCAGCATTTCTTGCTCCGTTATGGTATTATTAAGTGTTTATCATACCCTAGTCCACTGCTATGTATGGCAATTGTGTTTGCTTTTGTTGTATCCATTCACCTCCACAGATATTTAAGACTTTATTTTTGCTGACATTCTGTTTATTGAGAAGTCTTTTTATAGTTTAGTAATTAGTTTTGTTAGTGGTTTCATTCTGTTTAAAACTAAAATAAATAACTTCCTTTTGAGAAGGATCACACTGTCTACGAGAGCTTCTGAGATTAATTTTCTACAGTAGGTTTTAAGAGTTGTGCATGATTTCTCTCCTGTTTTTATAAGATTCTGAAGGACTCTGTGGCGAAACATTTTTTGTAAAATACTTTTTTTGACATGGTTACTTGCCACTACATCAAGATTTATGGGAGCTATGTTAGCAGTAGTGGTAGCTGAATTCTTGTTAATCACTTTCTGTTTTGTTTTACATTTTGAAAGAGGAGGCAACGTTTCTGTACTGGAAGCTTGTTTTGTTTTGCTTAATGACTGTATTAGCTGTTTTGTTTGAACGTTTTGTACAAATTCTGCTAGAGATGGATGCTTATTTTGGACACTTTTATTTTGATTTGCTCTACTTCTGCGTTGCTTTCTATGGAGTTGCTTTTTGGTAGGCATTCTTTGGGGTCTGTTGGAAAAAAAGAAAGAATGTGTTGGGCTGTTGTGCAATGTATGTGTGCTGTGTGCATGAGTGTCTGAGTATGATGGTAAGGATGCTTGTGAAGGTGTGTGATTGTGCAATGGCCAGCTAGAAGAAGTTGGGAAGGCTATTCTAGTATTTGTGTGTTATTATACTGGGGTTCAGATGGAAATACAAAGTAAGCTAGTGGTGAGGGGAAACACTAATACTAAATCTAATTGTATAGAATAAAAACAGTTCTTTGTTCTGCAATACTAACATTCTTGGGGCTGAATCATGGAATTTGTGGGCCATTCTGCCCACAAATCCCTGTTTTAACAAATGGGGATTTATGGTCAGAAAATTCCATGAATCAGCACCATAGTGTGTTTGAGTAACAGTTAGAACATGATGGTAGCATTTTACTTAATGTTTTGTATGGAAAGAGTAGGTTTCTTCCGCGTTGTTTGTACTTCAGATGCTGCTGCTTTTCAGGAGAGTGGTCTTCACTGCAATTGTAAAAGAAAGAAGTTAGTAATTTTGAGTGTGTATAGCACTGTTGTTAATTTAGACATTGGTGTCTATGTTTTTGTAGTAGTAGTGTTTTTTGATAACTGAACATAGTGTGTACATGCATTTTCCTTTGCCTATGTGCAGCCTGTATGTTTTACTTAGAATCTGATAGTTGAACATGCTTTGAAAATGAGTATAATACTAAGCGTATGAAACTCACTTGGTTTCTTAAGGCTGTGTTATTGGTTGTTAGGAGATAGAAGAAATAATCATATACTTATTTTGCTATTTGTATAGGGTAAATGGCAGAAACTGTATAGAAAAGCATGGAATGTATGCATTTGTGAAGGTGTGAGTAATAAAGCAGAAGGATGTGATGTAGAGGCAATGGTGTTGTTTCAGCTGGGAGTTTTTCTAATGATAGTGTCTATCTGTGTGAGGTTATAAAGATGCATGAACATATCCTGGCTGTGTGTAATTTTAAAATGCACTAGAAAGTGTTTTCCTACAATTATAGTGTCATTTCTACCATCTTTTAATATGAAATTACACTTTTTTAGATAGCTGTTTGTGTAAAAAAAAATGTAGAGAGTAGACAGGTTTGCAAGTGACAGTTTATTATAGTTATAGCAGATGGGAAACATGACAGTAAGTTTATTTTGTAGGTTATACAGGTTAAGTGGTAGTTACCCTGTTTATATGCATTTATACAAGAGCTGTACATGTACTGTGCACAAAATATGCATACCTGTAGTTTTTATTCATGCATGTGGATATGCATGAAGCTGCAAGTAGATATCTTGGAGACTTGTACAGTAATTTTTGTAGTAGGTGCTTCCAATGACATGAGACTTGTACTCAGAGTGATCAACAGTACATCTGAAGTGCTGAACTATGATGATGGAGTTAGATGTAGAGTTTGTGGATGTGATTGGTGGATGGTTGTGTGACTGCTTAGCTGTATCCAATGAGGGAATGGTACAGAGAGTGAAGTGGAAAGGGTAGAAGGGATGCCTAAGAGTTACGTACTCCGTGGACACTGCGGCTGTCCTCGGACAGGAAGTGCCACATCCAGGGTTTTACAGCAATTCCAGCATGGAAAGGGACTGAAGGGATTAGCCAATCAGGTGTTGAGGTTGTAGATTTGTGTTAAAAGAGGCTGTGTGTAGTGAAGATGGCAGAGGCAGAGAAAGACAGGGTGTTGGTGGTTGGAGATATGTCTGTGCATGGTTTGGAGCAGTATGCTAAAAGCAGGAATCTGGCAATAATTTTGATGTTAAGGGAATGGAGGTGGTGTGGAGCACTGTGACTGATTCCAATATGCAGTGAATTGCACAAGTTTGTGAAGATATGGGCAGGATGAACAGTCCCATGTGGTAGTTTTGCACTGTGGTGCTTTGCATTTGGGGTATGTCAGTGCCCCTATTTTGTTGGAAGATTTGGAACACTTGGTTCGAACAGTAATGAAAGTCCTTCCAAATGCCAAAGTATTTTTTTCTAGTTTAGTACCTAGGGCAATATGGGAAAATACTTCTGTTTTTTGACCTCAGCAAAACATTGCTAGGTGTGCAATCAACCGAGGCATGTTTGCTTCCATGCTTAGAGCTGGTATGTTCTTTTGTAATAATGAGAACATTGATTCTGGTAATGCTGTTTATTTGAAAGAAAATGGCATTTCTTTATCTTTTATGGGAAATGCCATGCTGTTTTGGAACATAAGGGTTGCTTTGGAGAAGCTTATCTGAAGATTTTAGGAGTAAATTAAGAAAAACAAAACACAAAAAAATACAAAATAAAAGGTGTCTCTCAAGCATCTGAAATAAAACCCCAAAAAACAGTTCTTTTCAGAGCGAACTGCAAAGGGGAAATGGGGCACCCTATTTAAATTTACATAGATCACGCTGAGATTTTTCGATTTTTGTCCACGGACACCACGGTTGTCCGCGGACAACACGTATGACATACAGGGATTTTGGGATTGAGAGGCATGCAAATGAGCAGAGCAAGGGTTTGGTCAATAAGGTTTACTGGGTGTGTTGTGTAAGGAGAGAGTTTGTCAGAAAGTCTTTTTCCTGAGAGAAGAACAGATAGCTATGGCTTTGTGTTTCAGAAAACAGATTATCTGGATTTTGGGAGACTCATGGATAAATTGGTTGGAGGTGCATACAGAACGCTGTGGAGTGGCTGCACATCTTGGATTCCCTCATGTGGAAGTGCCCTGGCATGGAATGCGTGGAATGAAGTGGATGGATTTGGTACCTCTCTGTGCTACTTTGATGACGCAGCGTCATACAGACATAATTATTATTAATTGTGGAGGGAACAGTTTAGGACATGTGTCTAAAATGTCTTTGCAATTGGCAATGAAAGAAGAACCTGGGAAGATCATGGTCATGTTTACAAATTCCCAAGTAATTTATTCTCGTATTGCGTAGTGAAAAATGTGGCTGCTTTCTTCTTCATTCGATCCACAAATGGAGAAAGCAAAACGCAATGTCAATAAGGCTGTTTGTGCCTTTGTAAGAGATGTTGTCATGTCCTCTTTTCATATATATTATGTTTCGTAGCACAAACATTTTTCGCAGAGGTGGAGTACATCTTACTTATGCTGGCAATCAGATTGTCTGCGAAATATACAAAATGCATTGCAATCTTTTTTGTAATTACATTATTACATTTTGCAGTGGGTGTTAATCATTTGAAGTTTTTTAAACACAAAAAAACACCAAAGGCTCTTTTCAGAGCAACCAATTCCTTTCAGAGAAAAATGCAATAGTTCTAATAGGGCAGCCCCTCGAAAATTGTAGATGTCCGCGGACTGATGTCATCAATGACATTTGTGATGTCATCTTTGATGTCCTGTGTGTTAGTCTTAGCAGTGCACGGTGGTGGCGCGAGTTATGGTTGCATAGCTTACCATAACTGGTGAATTTCAGGGGGTTTTTGGTTTTACTTGGAACCATAATGTCCCTGTAACACATTTTTTTCACTGAATTTCATAGGTTTTTAGTAGCGCAACTTAACCATAACATCCCTTTAACAAAGTTTTTTTTACTGAATATACATATATACACTGATGCCTCTAGTTGAAGAAAAAATAACATAGATATGATCAACACAGTAAGGAATGAGCTGTTGGAAATGACAAACAGGGTTCAGAAAAACAAAGTGATACAAGTATGCTGAAAACTGACATCAACATTGTTTTGAAACCCAAACACAAAAGAGGGAGGGGGGTGAACTGAGTAATCACCTGTGCTGGGCCTGTGGTTATGAAACATAGTATTAAATGGTGCTACCTGCTGCATGTGCATTGGTAGGGGCTGGCATGCAGATATATGGTTCAAGTGAACCTTGTGGCTGGTGGGGTGATCATTTGCATCCATGTGATGTCCAGAGAACAGAGAGGCCCACATTCCGGGTCTACTCTTTGTGATTCCATTGTTAAATAAAGTGCTGCATTGATGCATGGGTAGTAGTTGAGACAACTGGTGGGGGGTTGCCCCATTTTACCAACTATGGTGGCCTCTGCAGTCCACCAAGTGGCTTGGTTAATTCTGTTGAGGACCGGTCTGAAACATGTTTTAAAGCACCTCAGATGGTCTATGGCATAAAAAAGAGAACAGAGCATGGAGAAAGATGAAACCTGAATTCAACTATGTCAACAGTATAACTTTTGAGTTGAGTCGAGCTCCGATCTCAGTGAAGGTTAGTGGTGGGTGTCTCACTGGCTCTAGATGCTGATAACTGGTTACACATGTGTCTTTAATGGGCATGCAAACTTTGCAGTTCTCTGCAAAGTCGCATTGGTACTTGTCCACTAGGATATGGATTTAGGCACGGGCGTGTGTTACCTGGAGCAGAAAAATATATCAAATGTGTGTATTCATATGAGGAGGAACACTCTAGGGAACCTTACCATGACGTTATTCCACAGTGAGCAAGAATTACATCTAGGAGTGTGCAGTATGATTAACCTTTCCGTTTCTGGGTTATTTTAAATGTTCAGAGAGTTCTGTAATGAGACAACGTTCACAGAATGTTAAGATAAGAAGAACCTCAGGGGCTGGGACCAATAATATGTGGGCACAGATGAGGAGGAGCACACGTGAGTTGCAGACCTTACCAGAGCGTGCCCGTGTCATGCTCATGTTTGGATAGCCTTTCAGCTTGGAGCAGTTCTGCTCTGCGAAGTCAGAGTACGCTGCCACGCTGGCTGAAGTTATGTTATAATGGTCACATGATCAAATTTATGTGAGCAGTCGGGAAGCCAGCACGTGACGTGCTGCCAATTTTAATGGATTAAAAAGCATGATTGCATGGACATATTGGAGTA
Organism: Ambystoma mexicanum; assembly: GCF_040938575.1. NCBI lineage: Eukaryota > Metazoa > Chordata > Amphibia > Caudata > Ambystomatidae > Ambystoma > Ambystoma mexicanum. The sequence goes on from NC_090936.1 coordinate 781,269,724, forward strand.
GTGTACGTTGTGGGGCTATATTATCACAATATGCTGTAGCAATCTTTTTTTAAAGTAATACAGTATTAAGGGAAGATGGAGATTGTGCACCTGGTTGTTTGGGATTGCATATCTGAATTAAAAGTGACACTTTGGTGAGTGCAGTAGCGACAAAAATGTGTGGGGAGTGGCCAATGCATTACTGATTCGTAGTAATGGGCTTAAATGTCATGTGCTTGGATTTTACCTTAGTAGCAATTGGCAGATAATGTGCACAATACATTGATGACTGCAATTGTGAAAGTAGATAAGTCCACCTGTTCCGTGAAATTCACAGGTGGGTGATTGGTCAATGTTGGCCAGGCTTGGTAAGCCAGCATGTTATGTTTGGAAAAATAGAGAGGTTTTTATCGGGACAGTAGGGTGGTTCCAGGTGGGTACCATGTTGGTGCAAGAGACAATTAGGAGAATCCCAGAGCCTCGAAAAATGTTATGGGAGCGTCAAGAATATACACGGTTAGTTCACATTATAATACCAGTCTAAGAATACAAGTAATTATTGTAGAATAACTATTTGATTAACAAATTGCCTTTGGGATCGGTCTTGCTCATTGTGTGTCAGGACAATCCGGTGCGCATAATTCATAACAGGGTGTGTATGAACACTTGAGCTTTTAGGGCCTCATCTCAACAGTTTATGAGTGGGTAAAGGACTGCTGGAGGCCTACAAATTGGTGTGGCCCATTACTGTTATCACAATACAACACTGGAAATATCAAAGGAGTGGCATATAGATAGGAGAAAGCGAAAGACAAGAATTTACAGGAACACACTAAATTTGTGATGCGAGTTGAGTCTACGAGGGACAGTTCTGTATCTACAGAATCTAACAGCATCATCAAAGCCTACTCTTCACCACAATCGTCTAGTCAAATCCTGCACATAAGCACTAACAGTGCATGTTTTTGTTAATGGAAAATGTCTGAAAAAGAACTCATTACACTGGCAAAAGTCACCAAAGACTGCTGGGCCGGGAGGTCTTCTGAATTTGGTGAACATTTGTTTTGTAATTGTCACACTTGCCACATGTGACCTCAAGAACACACCAACTCCTGCAGGAGGTGCAAAGATGTGTATTAAGGTCTCTGCAAGAGGGCTCACTAAGGGTCATACCTCTCTCTTTCTTGTGTTCCATGGGCCTTTACCTCCCTATCCCAGGGATCCCTAAGTGCCTTCCAATTACTCAGACTTCACTTGCCCTTTCCATTCACGCCCTTGTGCTCTCTCCCTGAATTCTTCCTTTTCCCATCCTCCTATTTTGCTCCCTGCTATTCCTCCCACAGTCTCCCTTTTCTATCAACCACACTCCCTCTTCTGCCCTCCAATGTTCCCCTCTCTCCCTCTCTCTACTCCTTACCTCCACCCTCAGATCTTATTCCCTACTACTCTCAGCACCTCTGACTAATCTCCACTCCTCCAACTCCTCCCACTATTCTCCACCCTTCCCACTCTACTACCACTACACTGTCCACCCACTGCACTCCACTCCACTCCACTCTTGCCACTACACTACATTCCTCCTACTATGTCACCCCCAGTCACCTTCCCTTCACTGTCACTCTTCTCAACAACCTCTGTGATACCCTCTGATTCTCTCCCTTAATCTCCAGGAGTCACCTTGCATGCACTCAAACATGCAAGTAACTTTTTCTCTCAGCAACCAATATCTCCTTCCAAATGTGCTTGATAATCCTCCTTCACAGTCCTTCCTCTGCCTGTTTTCTGGGTCCTCCTTCTCCTCCCTTGACCTTACCCAAATAACCCACACTGCCTTGGTCACACTGCCCCTTTTCCCCAGGGTAATAGTATTCATACTCAGAGTGTCTTTCCTTTCTTCACTTAAATTTACCCCTGAGGGTTGGCCCTATCCAGTTTCAGAGACCTTTTCCCCAGGGGCCTGGTTACAATCACCAAAGCACTTATAATGAGCTTTAAGCCCACCATGTTTTCATGCATGAGTTTGACAGCTTTTGAAAAAGGCAGACTGTTCCAAACAATGCCACTTTTGAAGTTCTGGTCCAATTTAATTTGAGCATTTGTATTGCTGGCATGGGTGTTTCTAGGTCTGGAAACGATCTGGGGCTATGCTAATGTTCAAAAAGTCATGGCTCGGGGCTAGTTAGCCTTTTGGTTTTAGCCCCTGAGCTTCTATCCGGGGCTATGGCCAAAAGACCCGGGTCTATAGCCCCCCTCTCCCACCCGCAGTCCTCCTCAGCAACGCCTATGATAATTTGCTGGTGGGATGTGTGCAGTGTTCCCCAGCTGCTCTGCTTGCCACCACGTCTCTACAGTGAGCTGATTATTCGGGTCCCTGGCACTAGAAATCTACGTATATGTTACCTGTAAGAAAAGTGAGAACACTAGTGAGCATTGTGCACAACAGATTTGGAGCTGAAAGAAACAGTACTGTACAAATTCAGCCAGGCACATGTAAAGGTACCAGAAACTGGTGCCCTCTCAACTCCCACACCCCACCCTGGGGAAGGACTGGCTCTTGAAAATCTCCTTTATGCTGCTTTCCACAGGATCTGATGGGTCCCTGTCCCCTCTTGACAGGTCAGGTCCCTGACCCTGTCACACATCACATGAGCAGAACATTCCCTCTGTGAATTTCGGTAAAATAACACTTCCCCTTCTAAAGTTTACCCTCCCTCATTTATCAGGCATTACCCCAATTAGAAAAGTTGCAAAATGAACACATTGGGCCTCATTACGACTCAGGCGTTAAGGGGTTTACGGCGGCGTAAACAGCGCCGACCCTTACCGCCTGAGTACGAGGTCCCTTAGCGCCATGGAGGTTTTAACACCTGCTTTTAGCAGGTGTTAAAATCCATGGCGCTAAGGGACCATGGAGTTAATTACGCCACCGTAATTTACGGTGGCGTAATTAACGCCTTCCCCACTCCCATTATGCCCTATGGGGCAAAATGGGAATGGGGAAGGGTAAATGGGAAAATGGGGATTTACCGCCCCGCCAATGTTGGAATGGGGCGGTAAATCCGCCAACCACCATGGCGTAAACATAGTTTACGCCATGGTGGTAAAGTCACGGCCCAGGCGGTAACTTACCACCTGGGTCGTAATGAGGCCCATTGAAATGCAGCTTTAAGATAAGTGAAAACGTTGAACAGGATATTTACATGTTGAAGCAAACGGGGAGCGGTGAGAGTTACATTGATGGAAATAAGTTATCAAACATAGTGGTTGTATTAAGAGTGACATAAGAAACAAAGCCATCACAATGCGACTGTCAAGTTGAAATAAGAGAAAAAGGTACTTCAATTAGCAGTATAATCATAATGTCTAACAGTAGGCAATAATATCTCACAAATGTGAGCATAATACAGTTTTGTGAGCATGAAGTCTGTTTCCTGAAACTTTTCCCCTGCTTAGGCTGTTCCAACTCATCAACAGTCTAATCAGCTTTAATTCAGGCTTGATTACTAATAAGCACCTCTCATAAGAGAGAAATAAAAAAGGCATCTTTACTTGAAAGCTCATCAAACCGAAGCTATTTACAAGGCTGGCACTTATAATTCACCGTTAGCTATGAGAGCAAGTATGAAGCTTGAACATTCAAAGTGATCATTCAAACTTCCATAATTAATGGACATTTTCCAAACGTCTCAGAATCCAAGGGGCGGGCAGTCTCTCTTCCCTAAGGGGATAACTGGAGAAAAACAAACTGTACAGTCATCCTGTGACTTGCACCATTAGGATGTCATAATTATATGTACAAGTTATACATTCTATTTACAGAGATGTGTACATCATAGGCAGAACATGTGTACTTTTTTGTATAACAAGCTGTCTGACATTGTATTTCTCACCTCTTCCTTGTGTATGCTTTTCAGAGTAGCCTTCGTATTACGGATCCCCACGTCTCGGCGAGAGTGCAGGGCTGTAATTGGCCCTGAATACCATCCAACGCTGGCGGTGATATCTATTCCGAGCATGGGTCTCTGTCCAAGGGCAAATAGTTTTTTTTTTTTCCCTTGAGAGATGGGCTCCGTGTATTGCACGAGCCTACTCTCCCATCAAAAAATAAATAAAATAACTGGTACTTAATCCTTTTTCTATTTCTATGGTTGGCGTCGGATGATGGGAATGATGATCGGCAAACAACAAGAAGCACAGGATGATGTGGGGATCCGGGAGGAGGGTCAGGGCAAGAGGAGGTGACAAGAACGGACTGCGGTGAGCAATCACTGAAAAAAAAGGTGGCATCTGGGGAAGGGGATTGGGTGGCTGTTGGAATGCAGGCAAGAAACTGGCAGTTCTTGCCACTTTTCGGCCACTTAATTGACGCCCCTTGCTGGGTGTGAATTTATTTTTAAGACCATTTTTTGTGAGCTAAGGTAAGTCATGGATACAATTCTGCTCTTGAAGTCTATGAAAGTGTACGAAGACCGTGTTCTAATATTTGCCAATTTAAAGTACATTAAAAGGGTGTGAAACGAGCATTTCACAAAAGTGTGGGACGTGAGGTGTTCTGGTAAAGTGGGGAAATGTGGGGCACAATGGTTTTGTACTCTTCTTTTTTTATTAATGTGATCTTTAATCTTTTAAATTAACTAGATGGTACTTTTAACTATTGAAAGTGGATGCATCCTAGTTTTTAATTTATTGCGGTCCATCTGATTTCTGATTTTTGAAGATTTCTTTTCTGTTGACATATGAAGGTTACACGTACATTGCATTGAGCAGTGCAATTGGAAATTATAATGTCCAATAATAATTTACCACCTTCAGTTTTAGGTGATTTACATATCTATCTATTTTGTAAATTAACTCTCTGCTTTTATTCACATCTAACTAACGTAAGTGCCCTAAATTGGAAGCACTTGTACAGAAAGCCTGGAGAAATGGGAGCTGATGGCAAAACGTTCCTGAAGGATTTCTTCCAAATTCCCACATCTTGTTGCTGTTTGATTTACCCCAAGGCTGCCAACTGGTGCACAAAAGCAATACTCTCTGGAAGAAAGCAGTTTCCTAATTTCCACATGTTGCTGAAAAATGTGTAAAGTAGTATCATACTGGGAGACTGTAAAGCACACATATTGCTGAAACTAGTGGAAAGAGGAGGAGACTACCGTGACAAAGCCACTATTATGACCCTGTCGAGAAGGAGCTTGCCTGGGGGAGGGGGGGCTGCCACAAGCCACAAAAGAGCCAATCCTGGCCCTGAGGGGAATAAACAGCTGGAGGGGACCCTATGCTTGCTACTTCCCTTTGCCCCAGCGTGACAGGCTGCAGAAACTCTTTGCTTCAAACCATGCCTCTTGTCCACGATACTTGCCAGGGCTTTTTTTGTTTGCTTCAGAACATAGGAGAGGCAAGGAGATTAGATGAACCAGCACCAGACATCATAATACACCAGGATACAAAGCCTGCAAATACGGGAGGTAAAGAAATCCTCCAGGCACCCCTGGTGCCCTCTTCATGACCCACATGCCACCTCAGTGCAATTTATCGAACTAGGAGTTACTAATGGGATTACTCCTATGAACAAGGAACCCGATAGTGTTGTAGGTTATACTACGGCAGAGGTAAATATGGCGGTATCCCAACATTTTCTAAATGAAGTTCAGACAGGGGGTGTGTCAGCTTCAAGTATGGATATGGGGGCTGTTGAGTCGATGTTTTCAGTGTCCTGGTGTCTGTTTAAGGAACAGATACTGTTGGATATTGCTTGCACCAACATGGAAGACTTCCAGAGGCTGATGTTGTCCACTAGCTCTAACAAGTGCATTCCACTATTGTATCACCTACCCAAGTAGCACCAGATCGACCTGAAAACCTAACTCAAACTTTCTCTTCCATTTATGGGGACCACCAAAGCAGCCAAACGGACGGTGTAATGTCTTCCACATCAGGCTCCCCCCGGCAGGAGGGGTCTGTTTTACCCGTCTCTTCCTTGGCGGTCAAACCTCTACGGGACGCTTACAACTTACTTACTCCCATTCCTAGTCGAATTCCCGTTAATCAATCAGTAGTGTCGAATGTTAAACAGGTGACTTTTCAAAGTGTACACACAATGAAGCAACTCATGCCCAATATTGAGAACTTGGGTATTAAATCTTTCGTCCTGGATCAAAGGAACTTTGTAATAACTAACGTTAAGAAAGTGGAGTGGAGACTCATTGCGTAATAAGGTACTTGCCTGGCTACGTCAAAGAATGGAGCCCAGAGTGATCAGAACACTGGACCTGAGGTTTGTGTGAAGGATTGATCTGAGCAATTGGTGCTCATTGCAATCTAGTGACTGTGTATTAGTGGGTTGCGAGATTAGTAACCTTCCTTCCTATCTTAGACTATTCAAATATATACCATGGGGTAGTACAAACTGTTTGATATTTTAGGCTCCTCCCCCCTTGGGTACTCCTTGATTTTATGAGCTTTGGCGGGTTATCTCTAAACATATCTGGACAGTTCTAGTCTCTTTGGCTTTCACTACAGCATTTGTGCACCTGCTAATGAGTCTCCTCTCTCATCCCCTTTGTTATTTATTTATGTTTTATGGTGTTAAGCCTTTTCTGTTGGTTTGTCTGTACGCGCCATCATGCCTATGTGTCCATTGTGAGCAATATAAATAAATAAACAAGAAAGAAAGAAAGAAAGAAAGAAAGAAAGCAAGAAAGAAAGAAAAAAAGAAAGAAAGAAAGAAAGAAAGAAAGAAAGAAAGAAAGAAAGAAAGAAAGAAAGAAAGAAAGAAAGAAAGAAAGAAAGAAAGAAAGAAAGAAAGAAAGAAAGGAAAGAAACTGAGCCCGACCAGGTAAATGATCAGACAAGAGGGACCTGCAGGGGAAAGCCACGAGCTGACAGGGCAGACAGAGCAGCTGTGCGGTGCCACTGGGAAGCACCGGGGAGCATCCATGTGGTAAAAGCTATTCTAGACCACCAGAGACTTGGGAGAGAGAAACCCCTCTCCCTGTTTCAGCACCATACCATTTTTCGATTTCCCAAACGATCATTTCACAAAAGTGTGGGACGTGAGGTGTTCTGGTAAAGTGGGGAAATGTGGGGCACAATGGTTTTGTACTCTTCTTTTTTTTATTAATGTGATCTTTAATCTTTTAAATTAACTAGATGGTACTTTTAGCTGTTGAAAGTGGATGCATCCTAGTTTTTAATTTATTGCGGTCAATCTGATTTCTGATTTTTGAAGATTTGTTTTCTGTTGACATGTGTAGGTTACACGTACATTGCATTGAGCAGTGCAATTGGAAATTATAATGTCCAATAATAATTTACCACCTTCAGTTTTAGGTGATTTACATATCTATCTAATTTGTAAATTAACTCTCTGCTTTTATTCACATCTAACTAACGTAAGTGCCCTAAATTGGAAGCACTTGTACTTGCACAACATCGTACATGGTCCATCCCGGACAGCCATTAGGTTTGATTTGCAGTGACTATGCGCAGATAAAGTGGGTGGGTCTTAGCCCCCTTTGTATGCATTTTGCAATGCACATACATTCTGGGATGGGGAAGACAAGGCCAGATTGACCAGGGGAAGCTGGTCACAATCTGGGAGAGGGAAGAGTACTTAAGCAGGGGTCAGGAAATAGGAAGTCAGGGATTTGCGCCAGGTCAGCAGTGGGAGTGGAGGTGGACCAAGCAACCATCAGGAGAAAGGAGGAAGACGAGAACAGCAGTTTACAGCCTAGGGGTTATAACTCCAATGCACCACAATTGCAGACATTTTGGTTAAGGAGGAAATCACACGGGTAGCGAGAGAGAGATTTTGTGAGCCCTAGAGCCCACAACATGTTGTGTCTATCTGTGCCAAATGTGACACTAGTCATGGGCAAACCACCTTGAGAAAAAGTGCCTCCTGAATTTTGATGAGCTTGATTTGGTTGAACATTTCAAAATATTTCTGTTCAAGATTGAAGTAGAAGAAGTAAGTGTGTCTGACCATAGGTTACCATAGTTCACTCTGTCATGAGTTTGGTGAGAGACTAGGCTAGGTTGGTGTAGCTCATGCAAATGTAGGGGAACATAACATTAAAATAGGGGTAGATTAGTATGAAAATACAAGTAGGTGTGTGTATTATGAAAATTATAGTAGAACTTGATATTGATTAAAATGTGGCAACTAGGAGTTGGGATGCAATGCTGGTGCATATTTTTGCAATAAAGGATCACATCAAAGAGAGAGATACAAACACACCCATTGATACATGATTGTTGGGTGCAGGAGAATACAAAATTATACACAGTGAAGGCGCCTGGTCCCAACATGGCACAAAATCAAACCAAATAAGGACGCACCCCAGTAGGGAATGAGACCAGAAGATAGATTGCAAGTTGAACAAAGTTTATATAAAGTTGTGCACGCAGGGAACTATGCTGCCCTGAGAGCACTCTGCCAAACATTACATGAGGAGCACATTATAAAGGGAAAAACTGTTGCATGTGATATCATATTATTAATGCACATTCGAGAGAAACAATTGGGTTGATTCATCGATACTATACAGAAATGTCAGAGCTGACCACGTGTGGAAACAGAAAAATAATATGAGGCCGGGAAGCCTAACAAGAAACACACCAACACAGGTTACAAAGAACATACAAGTGCTTAATTTAAAAGCTACAACAGTTACCAAGTCAATTGACAAACGGATAGCTATTCGGCTCTCAAAGTAACGTAACAAACTTCAACGAGGGTTCGATGCGTTAGTGAGAGACCGCACATTGGAATACTTGACCCTTTTATACAATTTGTTCAGCCCTTGGCCAACACTCTCGAGGGTTAACCATTCTATGAGCCGGGCCTATGGGTTCCTTGCCAGGTCAATCCTGTAATATATGCATTTCGATTGGTTTCACTGATATAGTTGTACACTTACATATAGGTCAACGGTAGGACACGGTCTCAGTTTGCGACCCCGACAAGTGGCCTGCAGGCATATTAATTATTCATGTGTACGGAGGTCACAACAGCCAGAATCTTACTCAGAATGTCATTCGGCCTCCATTTTGATGTTCCGGGTGACTTCCATATGACAAGAGAACCTAAAATGGCGGCTTAATCCAAGATGGCGACTTACATTACTTTCTCTAAGGCAAGACCTTGCCGTGGAGTTTATTCGCATATGATGTTTAGACAACTTGGCGTAGGCCAATACACATACAATTGTTACGATAGGAGGCATAATATTGTTTCAATTCCGACAAACTCTCCTTTTGGCCTATGCCAAGTGCTAATATCATTTCTAATATCTTTGTAAATAACTCCATGCATTGTCATCCATACATCCTGAATCATTGTCTGTAATATCTATAGCCATTAGGTCGTTCATCAGAACCTCTTGTAACACAAACTCTTTAAATGCTGTATCGTGGGCGAGCCTTAGAGACTTCCAATGTACTAGCTATGAATACCCCAGGTAACAGGATTCCTAAATAACAGGTTCCCTGCCAATCCTTGGGCAACCAGGGAAATGCAAAATTACCGCAAACGAAATAGACAGTCCCCCCTACATACAGAGGCCTGTTCTCCCCGGTCAAATTTACAATGTTCACACAACCTTCAAAATCTCCCATTGACCGAGTGCCATTTCTTTGTACACAAAAGGGGACTGAATCGGGGCTATGATTAATAGAGTACGATGGAGGCACAGCGTCCTTATTGCCTATCGGAGCCATTTTAAAGGAAATTAAAGTTTGAAAAGGAAGAGATAGTTTATCAGATGGCCTAATAGATGCAACATTAGGTTTACTTCTATTTGCAAAAAGCGAGCATCCCAGGGGAGTCAATTCACGTTTCTCAAAATCATTTAAATTAGTTCCATCAAAGTTCCCTGAGATGCTATCATTCCAACGGCCAAAGAATAGTGCTCTAAGAGAGGCATAGCAAGCAGTCGTTAAAGGTAAAGGGTGAATATACCATCCTAGCCCCTTGTTCCCATGCTGCAGTAAATGGGTGCAAATCCAGCAATTACTCTTATTAAAAATGGCATGCGTTTAATTCATTATTATCATTAAAGTGTTATTATGGTACTTTAATCTATGCTAGGAGTCTCTAGGTGACAAAGTATGAAGGTGTACAGAGGGAGTCAAAGCAGTAGGTACAATTTCAATTGGCAGTATAGGTTTTAGAGGGTAAATTTCTTTGAAGTACCAAAGTCCCACAGCAGTAATTATACAAATTCCTATTACTATTAACACAACACAGCAATACATTTTCGGGGCCCAGGCACATTGTTCGTTGTCCGAGTTGGTCACCCCCTTATTTACAAGTCCAATGCGAGCAGCAGCAGTGGAGGTGCAGGCATCGTAGTTTCTCAATCGACGACCCCAATGTTCGTTGCTGGTGACACTACGGTCGCGCGACTTCTTAGTCCTTCCCCAACCCTAGCCAGAAGAATCCCTTTTTTCCTTTTGTTCAAAAAGGACTTTCTTTTACAAGAGAAAACTTTCAATCACTTCTTCTTTTCAGATGCACAGGAAAAACCTGTGCCGTAGTTCTATTTTCTTCGTCGAAGGTTGTACCTGTGGTACCCAGTACTGTTTGATCTGGAAATAGGGTAACGCCACTTCCTGAGGGAAGCAACGTATCGGAGGCGATGGAAGTTGCAGAACTTGAAACAGTGTTTTCCGGAAGTGACCTTTTCAAAGAGTGCAGAGACGAAATGGACTGTTCCCCAAGCTCCACGGGCTCAGAGAAATTCTCAGACACACTCACAACGCTATTTGCTACTCCAGGATCAGAGATTGTAGCATCAGCGAGGGGTTCTGCTTCTTCTGTAACGTGTGGCGTCGGGTGAGGAAGTTTCTTGACATGCGTTGCATGGATCCAATGTTTCTTTCCAGCTACCCGCACTGCTGTCTGGGTCACCAACAGCACCTGGTAGGGTCCCCGCCACTAGGACCCAACTTCCAGGCTGAATATCGTGTCCTGGGCCCGTAAACCGTACAGGTAAAGCTGATTGGACCTGATGATAAATGAGATACAGATTTTTAGTCAACTGGTTACAGTAGTCTACAAGCAATACATTTTCGACCTCCCTCAGGGCTTTGGGTGTTTCGGAAGGCCCCAAATGTTAGCAGGTCTCCCCATCCCTACCTCAAATGGAGAGAGCCCAGTCTTAGTTTGAGGTGTGGTACGCATGGCTAACAATACAATAGGTAAGGCATCTGGCCATTTCAGTTTGGTGCCGGCACATGCTTTGGCAAGCTTATTCTTTAGGATACCGTTATGTCTCTCTACCAACCCAGCACTTTGAGGATGTGTAGCTGAGTGAAATCGCTTTTCAATGTGTAACGCTGTGCATATCTGCAAACTTACTGCTGCAACAAAATGGGGACCGTTGTCCGACCAACTTACCCTTGGAAGCCCAAATGGTGGAAAGAATTCTTTTACCATAGTCTTTGCAGTGGTCATGGCAGTAGCATCCTTAACGGGGAAAGCCTCAACCCATTTACTAAAAGCACAAATAATCACAAGAACATATTTTAGATTGTTACACCGTTCCATCTCAATAAAACCAAAGTGGATGACCTCGAAGGTAACAGAAGGGGGCCCAAAGCTACCCCTTGGAGTTACTGTCCCCTTCCCCACATTGTGCTGTAAGCAAATCATACAATTCTGAACATGTCGTTGTGCAATCTTCAAAATGTTATCATTCACCCAGACTTGTTCTAACATTCTCGTGAAATGCTGAGCACACACATGCGTAGGACCGTGTGCCATTGTAACCATCGCCAGCACATATGAATCAGGGAGCAACCATTTCCCTTCAGATGTATCCACCCAACACCCATCGTCATCTAGTTTCCCCATTCCTTCGGCCCACTTTTTAGACTCTTCTATTGTGGCGTCAGTTTGGATATCTTGCACAGACCCGATACCCTCATCCATTACATAGGCATCTTTTGTTTCCCTTAGAGCATACATTTCTGTGCTAAGGTCTGTGGCCGTTTGCCTGGCTATCTGGTCAGCAAAAGCGTTCCCTTTTCCCATATCATCTATGACCTTACGATGTTGCGCACATTTCATGATCGCTAACCGACTAGGGAGCGAGAGTGCCGAGAGCAATTGCACTATAAGGGGACCATACTGAATCTTGGTCCCATGTGAGGTTAGGAACCCTCTTTCCAACCAGAGCCTCCCAAAGTTGTGAGCCACCCCAAAGGCGTACTGGCTATCAGTATATATGTTTACTGTATGCCCTTTGGAGAGTTCACAAGCTCGGGTCAACGCTATAATCTCTGCGGCCTGCGCAGAGTTATGTGGAATTCTCTTAGTTTCAACAATCGTACTCAATGTAGTAACTGCGTAGGCAGCTGTAGATGTACCATCGGGGAGTTTGAAGCAGGAGCCATCACAAAACAGCTCCCCTTCTGCATTGCCCAAAGGAGTATCTATAAGGTCTATCCTGCCCTTCGTTTCCTGTTCAGTGGTATACAGGCAGTCATGTAATTCTTTGTCACCGCAAACAGTATTTTGCGGGAAAGGTAGGAGTTCAGCCGGATTAAGAACACAACACCTCTTAATTTGAATGTGAGGGGAAAACAGAATTAATTCATACCTCGTCAGTCGCGCAGAGGTGAAGTGTTGCGTTTGGGTTTTATTCAATAGAACATCTACAGAGTGAGGTACCATCAAAATTAAATCATGGCCTAGGACCATTCCCTCACTCTGTTTTACAGAAGCGGCAGCAGCAGCGACAGCTCGCAAACATCTTGGCAAAGCGCATGCGACAGGATCAAGAGCGGAAGAGTAGTAGCCGCACGGCCTATTCTTCCCTCCTTGTTCCTGTGTTAACACAGCCAAATCACATCCATCACATTCATTCACAAACAATACAAAGGCCTTGTCATAATTTGGAGCACCCAGAACCGGTGCAGAGCATAACGCAATTTTGAGAAGCTCAAATGATCGTTGATGTTCCGATTTCCATGGCAGCGGCAAAGAAATGCCCTTCTTTGTCAAAGCCAACATCGGTTTTATCACTAGTGAGAAGTTTGGGATCCACAACCTGCAGTAAGAAGCCATACCTATTAAGGCTCTGACTTCCTTCTGTGTATTTGGAACAGACATGCCAGAAATGTGTTTTATTCTTTCAGGTGTCAATCTTCTCCCCTCCTTTGACAGGAGGTAGCCTAAATAGGCAACCTCCTGACAACAATATTGAAATTTCTTGAGCGAAGCTTTATGACCGTTTTCAGCCAGATGAATAAGCAACAATACAGTGCCTTCTTTACAAGCACTTTCAGAATCTGCAGCTAAAAGTAAGTCATCGACATACTGAAGCAATGTACAAGTAGGTGGCAATTCGAGGGTATCAAGCTGCTCTTTCAAAGCCCTACTATAAATGCTTGGACTTTTAGTATACCCTTGAGGTGCACGAGTAAATGTGAACGAACAGCCCCCCAAGGTGAACGCGAACAAATATCTACTCTCCTTGTGTATAGGAATACTAAAGAAAGCATTCTTTAGATCCACAACACTAAAGTGCGTAGCTGTAGCAGGGATCATTGTTAGTATCGTTGTTACATCAGGCACAATTGGAAATTGTGGGGCGACAACTTTGTTAATAGCACGTAGATCAATTATAAAACGGTATGGGATTGCATTGTCGCCTTTCTTGTATACAGGCAAAATCGGGCTGTTACATAAACTACCTGCAATGTCTTCAATCACTCCTCGATGCACAAAATCGGAGACAATGCACTTCAAAGCACGCTCGCCCTCAACTGATATTTTATATTGCGGAATGTGTGGTAGTTTAACTCCATGTTTCAAAACTATTTTAACGGGTTCGATCTGTAACACCCCGACATCATTGTCATCAACAGCCCACAAACATTCCGGAACAACGCTAAACTCAGGAGGCAATGGTCGAGTCAGAAACTGAAAATTGGGAAGTTGCTGTGGTGAAACCGTCAGTCGCACTCCGTCAGAGGAACAATTAATTACTGCATTCAATTTCTTCAACAAATTTAACCCCAGCAAATTTTCTCCACAGTTCAAAGTCAGAAGGAAGGGACAATGGTCCGTGAAGGGACCCAAAGAAACAGACACCGGCGAAGAAACCGGGCAAGCAATTGGTATGCCAGAAAACCCTACAGAAACATTTGTTTGCCCTGACAGTGGAATGTTTGGAACCCGGGAATGATCAATGGAGCACTTCTGTGCTCCAGTGTCTATCAAAAACTGATGTTTCCTATTCCCCACTAACAATTCAACGTAGGGACCTTTCTGATTAATGGGAATAGGTGAAGGTTCCAAACCCTACTTCGGGCAGTCCTAACGAAATAATATGTCATCGGAAGGAAGCTCTTCAGAAAGGTAGGCAGCAGAAGGGTGATCAAATATGTTTCTCGTGTCCACACTCGTAGTCTGATTTTCCCGTGAAAAAGGTTGCTGAGGATCTTGTGAGAACTGACCTCTATCAGGGCCCCCCGCTCCGGGGTGACCTCTAGGTCGTCTACCCATACTCCCAAATGTATTGTTTGACCTTTGGCGAAGGACGGGGCACTGTGCTCGCCAATGACCTTCCTGGCGGCAATAGGCACATTGATTAAAATTCACAGGACCCAAAGGAGCATTTCCTTTCGGGACATACTGACCTCTGGTCTGCGAAATACCTCCTCTGGGATTTTTAACAATTTGTTGTAACAATACTTTAGTCTTTAAATCTCCTTTCCTCTTCTCTATTTTCTCTTTTTCACTATTAACACGGTTCTCATAATACTGAGCCATGTGCAAAACTTCAGATTGGGATTTCGCCTGCCAAGCGCTCTCAGAGGACATAATCTGTGACTGGATGTCGGGCAACAATCGACGTACAAATTTGTCCACAAACAATCTTTTTCCAGACTCTGTGCCCAAGTCCTGTGCACTGAAGTCAGAGAACACCTGTTCGAATCTATTAAAGAACTCGGTGGCACCTTCAGTTTTTCCTTGAACACAGGCTGTAAGCTTGTCCCACATAATTCTTTTCTCAGGAATTATGGTTTTCAATTTTGCAACAATTCTATCAGGCAAAGTAAGTATTACCTGAGGTGGTTTCTCACCAGCTGGTCTTTCCCCATCAGACCTTTTAGGGAGAATTCTCTGTTTAGGCTGAATTTCCTAACCTAGTGAGTCCCCCAGCAGCTTTGCTGGATTTCTGGAGTTTGTTTTTTCCATCCTGCCAAGAGTGAGACTCTTTTTCTCCCACTCTTGGATGTGAATGTGTGTAATTCCTTTGAATGTCAATGTGTTCTATGGGCTATGGGGTCATTTACTCCATAGGGTCTCATATGTTTTTCTATGTGTGTTACACCGCACCCTCCGTGCCGTAGCACAGGGGCGTCCTAGCGGACCTCCATCATAGACTCATACACGGGGACGGACTACTGTCTCCCCGGGAATGTAAAGTCACCATTGGCTTTACTAGACCTACATTTACTAACAGAACTAGTACAAACCATCCTATTGTGGACGTACTAGTAGGGGTAATTCGATTACTCCTGGGTCTGTTATTCGAGGGGGCACTGTCCCGTCCCCCCTCGTCGAGTTTTGGCTGGTGGCAGTGGAACCTACTTGTTATATTCGACCCCGGATATAACCCTATGGGATTCTTCCCATTGTTGGAGGTTAATACTTTTTCTCGTTAGTCTCTCACATACCACCGGTTTACTTATCTTAAATAAGTATATCGGGTGGTATTTTCTGCCAGAACTCGGTTTTTAAAATGGCGTCTGTGTTCGTCTCTGTGACTCCTAAACCAAAGGTTGAGCCTTTGTTCCACTTTTGGCGGGCTCCTGTACAGAGACCCTCCAAGGTGGTGCCATTCTGTCTGGGTTACCACAGGGGTGTGGGAGGGGGTTTAGGCACCCTGGACTGAGTTGCCTTGCCAACTCCAGTCGCACTCTGGTGTGATTGGCCCAAGTGGTGAGCCTCCCCGCTCACCACTTAGCGTGTTTTGATTGACAGCTAGGCTGAATGAATGGGGGTTTTCTGCATAAAAGCAGGGCTTTTGGGACTGGATCTTCAGAAGTCACCACAGGACCTAAGAATCCGACGAGGGCAAAGCTGAGCTGACCTGCAACGACGACACCTCCGGTGGAGCCCTGTTGAACCGACTCACCACTTCCCGACGACAGAGGAGATCTCCCGGCCGGAGAGTCTCTTCCCCTGACTGGTGGGAACAACGAGTCGCCTTTGCTTTTTCTTCGCTCCAGGACGCAGTGGTCGAATTGCCCGTGCAGAGCACCTCGCCAACCGGATAGCCACTACCCCTGTACCGCGACCAAAAGGTGGTGCCTTGTGATGGAGCACTCTGCGGCTGGTCTCTTCCCTGGTGGTGCAACGATCTTCAACTTTCCTTCGACTACGAGATCATCTGTTCTCTTGGCAAAGACCCGACGTGCACCCACCACCAGGAACCACTACCCCCAACGGAGCTGTCTCTCCAGAAACAAGGTACTGTGTCCGCCTGGCTTCCCTTTCTGCCGGATAGAGTGAGGTGTCTTAATCCTCGCCTTTCCATTGGGTCGCCTTCAAGCTTTCTTCAACTTTCTGTTCTTAACTGGTCCAAACTTTCCATAACAATTTGCGATAAAGACTCGAAGCGCATTTCCACTGAGACACTTTTTGGTACATATCGCCTTGCCTCTCTCCGAGTGGGCCTGGCCTCTGAACTTTGTGATCTGCAGTAGACTCTGCCTTACTTGCCTTGCATTTGTCAATAAAGTATTGGTACCGAGTTGATTTCATAACCTGCCTTATTTTTCTTTCCCGTCCTAACAAATACTAGAGTGCCATCTAGGTTAAAGCATACACCTCTGTCTGCAAATAAGTGATGCCGGTGAACCTAGACTTGTCGAACTATTGTTAGGGGGATTGATCTGTTTCTTCGTATAAGTAATTGTGATTGAAGTTGTTTGCCATATTAGTGTCAGAGTGTTTTCCATAGATGTGCTGTTATAAATAAATACCTTTATATCTTTACACCGAAGCCTTGTTCCGTGTTTGCTTGTTCTACTGTGTAGATTGCCCTATTTTATATACTCCACATACTGCCTAATTCTTCTTGAGGGAAGTCTGACTGCTCAGCCACAGCTACCAAGTGAATCTGTGTGGTACAGACTGCTACCAAGTGGGTTTACTGCCAAACACCTGTAGTCCTAAATCTTTTGCAGTGGTCCCAGAGGGAACCGCACAGGTTTCCGCCTAACACTGGTGTACAGCGGTGGGATTTGTATCGAGTATACAGTTTAGAGTGCTTTTCGACACTTTAGGATAACTAACCACAAAGCTTAGCACTAAAAAGCAACTTTTAAAAACATGTCTACTATGGAAGTTTACAGTCAAGAATCCTTGTCAAGTGAAAATACTGAGAGTTTACGAGCTCTCTGCAGGCAAGAGAATCTTTCTGTAAGAGGCAAGAAGTTAGAACTGATAGCGAGATTGCTGGAAAACCAAAGTATGGGTACTGGTTCAGAGGAACCAACTTCTCCAGCAAATGTAGATAACAGCATGGTGTTGATCTAAATCAAAGTAATGATAGTGATGAAGAGGCTGAAGAGGAAGGAGAGGCTAACAAAACTGTCTCCCTTGCTCCTCTACCTGCCTTACCAGCTGTACCTACTGGGCCCAAACCAGGTCCCACATGTAACCCTGCTTATTTTGAACTTGAAAAAATGAAGCTCGAATTAGAATACAAACGGTTCTTGGCTCAATCTGAAAGAAACCAAGAGCTCGAGTTCAGACGGATGAATGCCCAGGCTGAGCAGAAGCAAGCTGAGTTAAGGCTCAGGGAAATAGAACTTAATCACGAGTTGGAGATGAAAAAGTTGTCTGTGGAAAATGCTTCTCTCTCCTCTGGTTCCTCTAGGAGCTCCAGTCCCAAAAGACCCCGGATGCCGAAGGAATTAGTGGGTATGTATGAACAGAGATTGGATGTGTTGGATTGGTTAAAACTGTTTGAGTACAATCATGGGCTCCAGGACATCACCGGGAATGATTTACTTCCCTGGTTGTTCTCTAGGCTCCCGCCTGTTGCAACTGATGTGGTAATGGAGTTGGGGGAGGCGGATAAAACGGATTACGAAAGTGTGAAACTAGCTTTGATAGCTAGATTTGGGAAGACCCCTTCCCAGTATCTTAGGAGGTTTAGAACCCTCAAAAAGCATGATGGTACCCCTTGGGCTACCTGGGTGAGTGAAGGGTTGAAAAACTTAGAGGGATGGATTAAGGGTTACAAAGTGAACACTTATGAGGGTATGAAGAATCTTTTTATGTTGGAGTCGATTTATGATGCCTGTTCTCCTGAGCTCAGACAGCACTTGGCTGATTCGAAGGAATTGGATTCCCGGAGGCTGGCTAAGGCTGCTGACTTATGGGTTGCCAACAAGGCTACTCATAAGGATTCTGGGGCAACTCAGAAGAATGATGAGGGAAAACAGCCTAAGAAAGACTCAAAAGAGAATTCGAATAACCCAAATTCCAAAGAGGGCCCCAAACAAAACCAGAAGGGTAAGCCACAAGGAAAACCGCAGCAGAATAGTGTGTCTTCTGGTGCCAAACCGGAAGGAGGACAGAACAAGCCACCATTCCAGAAAGCATTCGGTAAATGCTTTGTTTGTGGCTCAACTGACCACGTGAAAGGAGATCCCAGATGTAAGGGTAAACCTTCCGGTGTCCAGCTTGTCTCCTTAGCCTTTGCTCCAGAGGAGGAAGTCCAAATGGCAAGTGGAAACTTTCTACTGCTAGCTGATGAACCCATTTGAGTCTCAGCCATCGTTTCTTTAGTATCTCTGGGGTTGTGGGAACAACAGAATTTAGATGTCTATAATTCTATCCCCGATAATACTAAAGAGTATTATAAGGACAGTGTCCAGGTGAATGGTCAGGAGACTCCTGCCATTAGGGACACTGGGGCCAGCATAACTGTGGTGGATAAATCGTTTTTTCAGGCTGAGGATGTTGCTAAGGCACCCAAACGCCTCACCAAGTTAGCTGGAGGGCCTGTGCAAATGCTTCCCCAATTACCAGTTCTCATCCAGTGTAACGACATGACTGTGAAGATACCTGTCAGCATACAGAGTGAGGTACCAAGACGCGTACTGTTGGGTAACTATTTGAAAACTCTCGGAGTTGTATTGCATACTCCCAGACCTCCTAGTAAACGGTTACAGGAGCTAACCAGACCTGCAAGAGAGAGGACCATGCGCGGTACTCTCCAGGAGATGATGAAGAAAGAAATCACTCCTGCTCCACTGGAATTGTCGGCCGCGGTCTCGAAGAAATCAGAAGCAAAAGGGAAACCTAAGACTTCTATCACGAAACCAGCAGCCAGCATTTCAGTGCAGCCCAATAGGACTTCCCCGCGGTTATCCAAAGTTACACCCGTAACTCCACCTCCAGCTGAGGCTGAGAGGGAGGTACAACCCTGTGTGGTAGAATTAGACTCTGACAAAGAGCTAATGGAAGGCCAGGAACTCATTGGAGATCTGGATCCTGTTGACCATCCTGAACTGCAGTCTTTACTGGCAGAAGGTGGACCCAGCAGGGCAGACTTCAGTAAGGGACATAGAGAATGTCCAACTCTGGAAGGTCTTCGCCACCAGACAGAAGCTCAGGCTGAAGGGCAAGAGCCTGGGAAATACAGGTTGCACTGGGAAGATGGCTCTGTTGCTTAGTAAGCGGTCAGAGTTACCTATATCTCAGTTGCCTATGAGAGAGGTTCCTCCGACACTTGTCCCAAAGGTTGAGATTCCCGCTAACGCTGGGACTGGTGCACCCGCTGTGAACATCCCTGCACATTATGTATCGCAATTTGTTCACGTCCCGTTTTCACGACAGGAAGTGAATTACCGCCAACACTTCATTGTGCAGACAGATGCTTCAAATGTAGGGATAGGTGCCGTACTCAGTCAACTGGATGGGAAAGGTAGGGAGCACCCCGTTTGCTTCATCAGCCGCAAGCTGAAGGATCCTGAAACAAGGTGGGCAAGAATCGAAAGAGAGTGCTTTGCTATCGTGTGGGCTCTGAAGAAGTTTAGGCTGTACTTGTATGGTTCTACTTTTGTCATTCAGGCTGACCACCAACCCTTGAGATGGTTAATGCAAATGAAAGGGGAAAACCCAAAACTATTGAGATGGTCGATCTGCCTGCAAGAGTTTGATTTCACCATTGAGCACAGGTCAGGGTGTCACCACCAAAACGCTGATGGTCTCTCTAGGATGTATGTCATCGACTAGAGGTATGAGATTCATCCAGGAGTGGATTAATTCCTGCTGTCCCTTAGTCTGGGGGGGCAAGTGTTAGGGAGAATTCTCTGTTTAGGCTGAATTTCCTAACCTAGTGAGTCCCCCAGCAGCTTTGCTGGATTTCTGGAGTTTGTTTTTTCCATCCTGCCAAGAGTGAGACTCTTTTTCTCCCACTCTTGGACGTGAATGTGTGTAATTCCTTTGAATGTCAATGTGTTCTATGGGCTATGGGGCATCCTTAGCGGGTCCTGCGAGCAGAACAGACCTCGTAATGAGGTGGTAGGGGGTTAATGGCGCTGGCAGCTCTATCGGCGTCATTAACCCCCTACCGCCTGGGTCATAATGAGGCCCAGAGTCTGCATGTCACGTCCCTTCCACTCAATCTTCTTGGTCTCACAACTTCTCTAGTGGGGAACAAGTTTAAGAGGAATCTCATAAATTGTGCTAAGAAATACCAGTTCGGGAACAAATGAAAGTATTTTGGAAGTGTGTTTAGCTTCCTTGTTTCTTGCTTCTTGTAGAGGTTTACCATATAGTTAGTATGCTTGTCTCTCTTCCTGAGTTGTTATCCAGTCCTTCATATAAAACTTCTTTTTGATCTTGTCAGTGTTCTCTACCAAGGTTTTATCTGATTCACCCAGGTCTATAAAAATTGCTTGGCAGATAGACCTCCATTCCTCTAGGGTTCTTTCATTGTTTCTCTCCATTGCTTTTTTACCACTGCAAATCCTCCCCTGGGGTTCATTGCAATGCATTTTCAGTAGAAGGATAGAGATTTCCAGATCACTATGCTTTCATTGATGTTGAATCTAGTTCCATCCTAACTTCTTGAATTGGTTTACTTTTCGGAAGTCGGAGAACTCTTTTCCAGAAGATACCTTCCCGTTTTGGCCAATTCTCTGCCAGGAACGAGAAAGTTGTTTTGGCTCTGTATGTTAGGATTGGTAGCACCTTCATACTGTAGAAGGGGATTAGTGGCACCAATAGGATGCCACAATATTTGTTGAGGAGTAGCCTACCCTTAGCCACCAGATTATTTGCCTTGTTTCTCAGGGCTGCCACTCTTGGTGCATCTCTGCTCTTGGTATTCAAGCGGACGCCCAGGTAAGTGAAGGAATTTAACTCTGGAATATTTTTGCCCCTTAGGGACCATGAATGATATTCCTTACGGCACCCCTTGGCCTCACCAAAGGTCACAATCCTTGATTTTTTGGGATTAATTTGGAGTCTGTTTGCCTCAACATATTTTTGTAGACCCTCCAGCTGGCGCTGTAAGCCTATTGATGTTTGGTCTATCAGTACAATATTTTCTGCGTATAACAACCTGCCACTAGTAACCCCAGCTATTTTTGGTCAAAAACATCTGATGTTATCAAAGGCCTCTTTTAAATCCGATATAAAGGGGTTGAATAATTCTCGGGCCAGTGCACATCCTTGTTTTAAGCCTTTGTTGGTTGGTATTGGGTCGGATAAGTGGCCTGATCTATCTAGCCTCACCCTTTTAGTTGCTCCTCCGTCCAAATCCTTCATTGTATCAGAGATGGCTTTGGGGCACCCCCAACCTCCAACTTCTGCCATTGCTCGGGCCGTTTTATGGTATCAAAGGCTGTGTCAAAGGCCTGTGTTAGATCTTTGTCTCCTTCTTTCTCTCTGCCCGGGCTTTTAAGATGTTGATTATAAAGATGTTCAATGGAGTCCCAATCACCTCAACAAACCCTGCCTGCCGTTTGTCTCTATGGCCAGTCGAGATGCTCCATTTCACCAGTGCCCTTAGGATCAAATCGGCAAACACCTTGCCAGCCATGTCCAACAACGTGATCGGTCAGTAATTATTTGCATCTGACCTCGCCGCTTTTTTAAAGATGGGAATTATCACTGCTGTTTTCCATGTCATTGGGACCCTTTGTGATTTCAAGATGAATTCGGACAGTTTGTTCAGAAATATGGCCCATTGCTGTGGATCCTGCTTCAACATTTCGTTGGTCATCCCATCTCAACCAGAGGCTGAGTTGCTGGCCTTGCCAATAATCTCCTCAATAGATGTTAATTCTATCCCCAAAGTCTCCAGTGTATTATTACTTTGAGCAAAGATGGATACCTCCTCTTTGTTGATGTCAAACAATTTAGAGAAGTAAGTTACCCAGGTGTTAGCCGATAGAGGGTTTGTGATTAAGGCATCTTGTGGAGCTTTCATCTCATTTATTGTCAGCCATATTTCTGCAGAGTTCTTAGAGCTGATCTTTTGCAGCATTGCTTCAGCGTCCCATTGCAACAGCCTCTTCTTATGCATGTGTGTCTAGTTGTGGTATTGCTCTTTCAATTTTTGGCTTAGTGAGCTGGCTTGCACTTTAGAGATCTTACTAACTGCACTGATATGGAAGTTAAGGATTTTCTTCTTTCTAGCCAACTCCTGATCGTAAATGTGGTGATGACACATGATCTTTTTTTTCCCCTTGTCTTTCTTAGTGGCAAATTCTTGCAGCAAGATAGAGTAGGTAATTACCAGCCCACGTTCCTTCCGGTTTAGTTGTAGTATTGATAGTTTTAGTTTTTTCATAAGCCTATCGATTTTATCCAGGCCAATTCTCAAACTGTTTCTACCTGGGGTTACTCCTATAACCCCCTATTATGGGTCCCATTGCTGGTTGCTCAATGGAGCGCATGTCAGTCTTAGCAGATTGTGGTCACTTGATGATATTTCTTCTACTACCATAGTCCGTGCAACCAATGTAATGTTGCAAGACATGCTTATGTAATCAAGAATGTGTCCCCCCTTTTTCCCTTTTCTTGTTATGTTTGCTGGTATGTCTCCCTGGATGCTACCATTCAGAATGTCAATGTTTTTAAAAAGCAAGATGTTTCTCCAGGATTGACCTCTTCTTTCAGCTGGAGTCATCAGTGGCATGTCATCCTCAATGTGGGCTCTGTTTTTATCAAAGTAGATGCAATTTAGATCCCCACATATGATGATCCATGGATCTTACCACTTTCCCATTTGCTGGTCCACCAGATCTGATATCTGTTCTGGAAGATCAAGGCTTTCCACAATTTCCGTATTCTAGGGCATATTAACAATAATCAATGTATTTTGGGGCATTTTTTGCTCCTTTTCTTGTCTTTAAGGCTAACATCTGAATGTATGGTTTGGGATGTAGCACTTGTAGTGATGTAAAATGGCAAGATTCAGTTAAATGGTATAACCTTCCAATACCGGGATCTCCCTGAGCCATGTCTCTTGTAGGCATAACACGTCGAAGGACTCAAAATGCAGCTCCCCTTTATCAAACAGGTGGGCAAATCCCCAGGTGTTCCAACTACCAAATATAAAATCGTTCTGGTCAGTTGTTTCTTGGCATTATGGTTTACTGATTTCCTCTGCAAGTAAACCCACCAGCCACTTCCAGTTTTCTTCATTTCTCTCTTTTTTTGCTGTTTGGTTCTCAACCCCAGGATTTTTCTCTGTCCTCAGACCCTTCCCCATAGTTTTCGTTCTCAAGGGCCCATCTATATTTAGCCCCTCCTCTTCGTCTTCTTCCCATTGCGATTTTGAGTTATTCGCTGCTTCCACTTGGCATTTTCCCCAACTTTCTATCCCTAATGTTTGGGGTTTTTGATCCATTAAGTCGAAGCCCATTGGCCGCAGTCAATACCCCTCCTCCTTTAACAGTTGTCTTATTAAGGCTGAGAAGGTATACAAAATCACCATTTCCAGCCTTTCTTCCTCTGGCAGTTCAATGATGTGCAGTCATCCGATGTTAGAAGTCTTAGATTAGGGACATGGGGAAGGAGACAGACTACATTTGCCCAATTCAGGATTAGTCCATCGTTCAGGTATAATATTCTTTCTAACACCAGGCCATCACTACGAGATGAGTAGCTTCTTTGCAGGACCTTCTTTGGATATTTGCGTGTTCGATGGTTATACTTGTCCTGGCTCTTGGCCATTGTGTCCGTCCTCTCTCTGTGCACCAATTCTCTTCTTCTTTCCTCCATTATCTTAGGGGCGGGGGACTCGCGTGTTTCATCCTATTCCACTACCCTTCTTTTCTCCATCTCCCTTGATTTCCCTTGTTTCGTGGGCATCCCCATTTGTGGGGGTCTTTGTTCTATTGCCCCTCTACACTTGTGGCCTTCTTCCAAGTTCTCCAGTGGCCTGGGTATGTTGCTTTCTTTCTTTACTGTTTTTGGTCATTGAACCTCTTGCCACCTCACACGGAAGGCTAGGGCAGAACTGACCTTCTCTAGTTCCCTTTTTCAAGCATATCTCTTTTTGATTTTCAGGTCTTTGTGCGGTCTTAGTTCCATCAGGCCTTTTCCTCAGCCCGGTGCCAACTTCCTCTATCACACCCTTCTCACTCTCTTCGATATCCAAATCGCTTTTACTTAGCTTGTTCTATCATCTGCTGGTGTCTCTGAATTTGTCGCCTTCTGACACTGTGTACGTTGAGAGATCCATCAGGTCCATCAAATCTGTGTCATCCCCCTCGTCCAGTTGTTCTGATCTCTCCCGTTGGGTGTTCTTCCGTTGATTTTGGTTGCTCTTATCTGTTTCCTGAGTCTTTGGTTTGGTCACAGTGAGAGTTTTAGTAAAAGACTTATTCTGGGGTGTGGTTAGGTTCCTGATAAAGGCACAGCTTCCATTTGATTTCTGCTGTGGTAAGTTACCTCTATTTTTACTGTTTTTCTTGAGGTCTTCTTTAACTTGGGCACATTTGAGGGTTTTTCCTTTTATTTCCATGTATTCTGTATCACTTTTACTGGACCTTCCTTTTGGTCCTTCTGATGTTTATTGAAAATTTCACAGACTCTCTGTGGAGCTTTACCTCTCAGCTCTGTGTTACCCTTTTTTGGGCCGTCTATAGTAGATTCTCGACTTGACATGATGTTAGATTGTCTTTCAGCATCCTCTAATAGGGTGACTGTGATACTCGTTTCATCTCCTTTCTCAAGCTGTTCTTGCAATTTTTCCAAATTCAAGTGTTCGGCTGCCCGCATTTGCATCTGTGCTGTTGCCAAACTCACTGTTATTAGGGCCTCTTCCCTATCTGGTCGAGTTGGTTGAGCATTAATGATTGCTTCCAGGGGGAGCTCCGTATCTGCCTGGATTATGCAGCCGTTGACTGCTTTTTGGCCCACTGGATTTGTTAACGGTTTAGCCATCACTCCTGAGGCTCTGGAGGTCCTCTTATTCATCTTGTCTTTGATAATGGGCTCCAGTATATTGTAAAGAAGATTAGAAACCCGGGCTGCTCTGTTGTCAAGTTTATTTTGGATTCCCGTTATAAATCCTTCAACAAAGACCATTTTAGAATGCATCATGGCTATCATGGTGGTCTGATATTATAATTGGTCTCCTATGTTCTTATAAAATGTCATAAAAGGGGCCATTGTGGATGCTAGAGCCATGAGTGTTGAGAAAATGATTTCCTTTGGCACCCCTGGTGTGACCTCTGTGTGTTCTATAGTAGGTGGTCTTTCAGTTATCTGCATCGTCATTGTGGCACAATCCCTTGTAGTTATTTCTGGGAACAAGCATTCTTCAGCTGATTCCATTCTTCCTCTTTTTTGATGCTCAATTGACTTTTTTGGTATGAGGTACCATTCTTATTGGTTCTTCTCTTGAACCATCCATTGGAATGGTGATTGATGTAGTTAGGTAAGCATTCTTGCTGGTTTTTTGAGCCGCCTCAGCCAGATCAACTGTCCAGGTCCCTAAAACTTAATTTACGAATGCGCCAGCCCCTTTGGGCCTCAAGGATGGTTCTCTTTGATTTACATCCCCTTCTATTTGTGCGCTCCTTTCTTTTGCCTCAGATGGTAGGGAGTGTACGCCCTTTTCTCCTTTGTGTTTTTAGTTATTGTCGAGGTTTCCTGCCCTCTCTACCAACATGGTGTTATCTAGCAGGAGTTGATCTGAGATCTCCCCCCCCTGATTCCAACTTCTCAACTGTATTTCTTAAAGTTGGAGTTTGTTCTGTGGGTGACCTCACCACTGGTTCCTTGTAGAAAAAGTGATGGTTTGTTGATAGACACATCGGTGCTAGCCTTGGTAACTTCCATATATTTTTCTCAGGTGCAAGGTGCTCATTTATCTTGTTCCGGGCTATGGCAAGAGCTCCTCTTCACAAGAGATTGCCATTGGGTGCTGTTTCTTGTAACATTTGTGGGTAGCACCTCAGTAACCCAGTGGGAGTGCTCGAACAAGTCAAACTCTGTACCATAGCTTGCTCCATAGCTCGATCTTTGCTGGTTGTGTTCACTGCATTGAACAGATACAGACTAGTCAGTTCCGTCTGGTTCATGTTTGTTTCCATTTTATCAGACCTTTTAATTGGGGTGGCAGGGCACATCTAAATACTTCCAGTGTTTCCCACCATGAATAGTGGGAGGTACAGGGGGGTGTACAGGAAGACTGATGTTCCCCGTTACATTTGTGCTTAAAGCTTTTGTTTCCTACCCCAGCTCTTGTGGTCCAAGCTTCTGCAGGTATCCGCGTGCCTTGTGGCCAGTGATAGTCTCTGTTCCGATGTGACTCCCTTATTCATCCATAGTCATGGGCTGGCATCTTCCTCTGGAAGCCTCTTGTTGTCAGAGTCAGTGGTGCTTGGAGTCGTTGGTATCTTGGGCCCGTTTGGAGGGTGATTATCCATAAATAGTGCTGTACTGGCACTGATAGAGACTTCTACATTGAAGGGGCAGGTGGGGAGTCCCCCTGCCCCTGTGTCCTTTGGAAGTGAACAACCTTCTCCCTATTGGGGTGCACTCACCTCCGGGCCTGTTGATGTTAGTAGCTGGTGGTTCATCATGCTGCTTCAAACCAACTCAATCCCAGTCTCCATCTGCATTGTAGGTACGGGGTCAGGGGGCTGCTGATGAGATCACAATCATCTATTGCGAAACATCGCTTTCCTGTCATCCCACTGCATAGGCTTAGCACAGATTTAGCCCACACTGCCAAGACTGCCTTCACCTCTGCTACAGCTCTGCGAATGCTCCGCGTTGTGGGCTGGTTTCTGAAGCACACTCCTCCTTGCAAAAATAAAAAATGTAAACTGCAGACAGCCTGGAAAAGGACAGAAAGGGGCTCCTGCCAAGACTGCCTTTACCTCTGCTACAGCTCCAATTAATTTTTGATTGACAGGGAGCTCCATTCCTTTTGCTGGAAGCCCTGATGGTAGTGCCTCATCAGAATAAGTGGATAGTTGGTCATGGTTAAGAATGTTGTGAGGGATCAAGAAGACTCAGACACAGTGGCATTTTTGGTGATTATCTAAGACTTTTATTATCAAAAGAAAAAGAGGGGTTGGGGAAATCCTACCTATCCTAACCTAACTCTATGAGGGGTTTCCCTGCCTCAACAAAACAAAAGAACGCCTGTGTCAGGATATCTAAATAAAAAGAGTTCTCCGTCCTATATCCCAAATCCTAAGCTGACCTTCCCACACTAACCTCTCTATATATAATGTGAAATGGAAATGTCTTTGTGCTGAACACCAACAGCTTCGTACCAAAATTCCAAACATAAAGGGCCTCATTACAAGTCAGGCGGTAAGGGGTTAATGGCGCCGGTAAAGGTGCCGGCGCCGTCAACCACATACCGCCTGATTACGAGGTCCCCTCGCGAGACCCGGTCTGCACGTCTGGTTTCACCAGACGTGCAGAGCGGGTTCCGCGAGGGGAAGAGGGAGCAAACAATGGGCCGCTCGTAATCGGCCCGTTGTTTGCTCCCTATGGGGGCTGAAATGGGAATGGGGAAGGCCCGAGTAGGGTTCCCAGAGGGAGGAATTACCGGGCCCTCCGAACTTGAAATGGCCCAGTAATTCCTCATTCTGGGAACCCGGACCCGAAGTTGGCGGCAGCCATGCCGCCAATATGGGCATGGCTTCCGCCAAAATTGTAATGAGGCACAAAGTCTTGAAAGTGAAGAGAAGAACATTTACTGAAGGTACCATCAGAGAAGGGTACTCCCCTTCCCCTAGCATTTTTCTTGGTATTCACAATGTCACTTGAAAGAAAAATAAACAAGGTTCCATCATAGAAGTGTCTTTCCCTTCACCCAGAGTCTTTCTGGTTATTCACAATGTCACTTCTTGCATATTTCATAATCCCCCAGGATGATGGTTCTTCCCTTGGGTTTTCTCTGTTTAAACAAATAATGTACAGTTCTTTCTCTGGCTTTACAGAAAAGGTCTATGGCTCTTCTCTTTTGATCAACAATACAAAATGGGAGGGATCTCTTTCCTGGTTTTCTCAGCTTTCCACGATTTCTGGGTGGTCTCTGCCAGGGTTCTCTACTCTCTGGTTTACTCTCCTGCCATGGTTTTTACTTTGCTACTTGCATGCGGGTCCCAGACTCCCTGTGTGCCTGGATTACTCCCATGACAGGGCTTTTTGCCATTTTACTTAAGTGTGAATTCCAGACTCAGTGAATGTCTGGTTAACTCTCCTGGCAGGGCTGTTTAAGTCATTTTAATATACAAGTGCAAAAGCCAGCTTTGTTCTCTTCACTTGCATTTGCTCGCTTCTGTGGATAATTATATTTCTTATATTTCAGGCCAAAGGACCTTTCAATAGTTATGCTTAATATCTCAATTCCTTTGTGTGAGCTTCAGCTTATTGCCAATGGTACGCAGCGTTCATCCTGAAGCACCCTGGTGTCCCTATATCTTTCTCTGGGCTTCATGATTGTCTTCGGCAGCTTCAGTGTCCCTTGCATCTCTCTGTTTCCTCTGCAGTCTGTCTGCTGACTGGGTGTGCATCTTAATGGCCTCTTGGTTCCCGCATTGCCTTCAGCGTTCCCTTCTCCCTTTTGGGATTTCCAACAACTTTTGAGCTCTTTCTGACAATTCACACTTATTTGGGTACTTGTCTCGATGTCAGTTGTTGTTGAACGTCCTGGTGCTGGAAAGAATCCCACCTTGGCTTCCTGTTCCCACCACAACTTCTCCCTCTCTTGGTGGCTTCTTAGGCTTAACACCACTGCTGCACTATGTGGATGGTCTGCACTTCACCTCTTCATGTCTTCTCCCTCTGCTGACAGCGCTCAGCAGTCATGGTTCTCAGTTCTGCCAGCTCCTTGGTTTCCCTGGCTGGCGGAGGGTGCTGAGGTTGACTCCCTTTCTCGCCACCACCTCTTTCCTGCCCACAGGGTTCACCTCCAGGTTGGAAAACTGTTTGCTGTGAACTATACGCTCTATCTTCTCTCTGCACCCAAGCCAATGCATGGAACAGGTTGCTTGCTCCATTTTCCTACAGCAGCTGATTTAAACTCCTGCCTCGAAACTAGAATGTGTTTTGGACCAATCACATTCTTCCCAACACTAGACTGCATGTCGTGGCTCACATTGTTTTTCATTAGCGTTCTATTCTTCATCTCAGTACATGTTGTTTCAAAAGATAGAAATGTTCATGAGTATTGTAATCAACCTTTGCAGGATATTGAAGGGACTTCTCACAATATGACATTAAGGCATGGAGAATGGAGGGATATCCCTGAATAGAAAGAGGGATACCATGTCACATCCGATGATGTCAGAGTCCTTCTCTGAGAGTCACCTCCCCTTATGTGATCCTCCCTTGTATAGCCACCCCTAGGGCAGGATCAGGTAGGGCTGTCGTCCCCTGGTCACACGAGTAAAGGCTACCTCAGGGAAAGGAGTGATACCACAATTTGATTTTACTCCATAGTCTCACCTTGATGCTCGAGGTTTGTCCTCCCTCATGTGGTCCAACCAAAGATAGGCACACCAAGGGTCAGAGTCAGGTAGCTTCTGCCTTTCCTTGGCCACATGAGGGGGTTGCCCTCAGAGAAGTTGTGACAAGCTTGCTAGATATGTCACAATGTCTTCCCCTTGGAACTGTACAACATCCTTAGGTAGCATAAAATGATCCATCAGAGATTTAAGATTTGTGGGTTTAGGGTCTGATTTTGACTTCATTTGGGGCAATTTACTCAATGCAGATTCTTCCAACATAGAGGGAATCTGAGCACCATTTTCGACAAATACCATTAGTTGTGTTCTCTTTTTTTTAGGTAGGTTGGTGTTTACTTGAGGCATTTGCAGCAGAGAGTGTTTACATTTTGTATAAGAATTTCCTTAACCTTCTATTTTTGGCTCCAAATAAGTTTTTCTGATTTTTAGTTTTCGTTCTCGGATTTAAGAGCTGCCCACAAAATCCTTTGACTTTTCTATCAAGAGGACACAGCCTTCCTCCATTGTAATATTCACGTTAGGAGAAGGTGTTAATCTGCTTGATTGGGATTACTCACAGAATCTGTGGTAACTTGGCCAATACAGGGCCACCTGTATTGACTAGGTAGGAGGTGATCTTACTTTGGGCTTTACACCAACCATAATATTTTTGAGGGTGGGGGCGGTGGTGTTCCCCTTGATCTTCTTAGTGCCATCCAGGACTTTTTGTCAATGAACAAAGTAGCTGTGGTGAAGAGTCTTGAATACTACCCTTCACCAGCACTCCCGATTTGACAGAAGGTTTGCTAGGTAATGCGTACATTTGAACTGATGGAAAGTTATGAAGACCATAATAGAAGTTTGAATTAACTTACAATTGGAGTGAGAGAGTGGAAACAATTCACTCAGTGGATGTTGTCTGTGGTGGCTGAACCACGCGCAAGTGTGACTGCATGGCTAGAACGAAGTGGAAATCCAGATGTTAAATGGAGTAATGCACCATTGTGACTGTGTTGGCCCGGACCCTCTGCTGACATATAATGTTGTTATTATTTTCTTGACTGCCTTCAGTACCAGCAACAAAGGCATGTTCACGTCTTTGCAAGATGTTTCATTTGGACTGCATGTGCATTCAAATCCCAGAAAAGCAAATACAACCTGTCATTACATATAATTGTGGTGGGTCCAGTCTGAACGGAATGCATTTATGGTTGCACTATAAGAACATAATTTGAAAGGTTTCAGCTACAAGCAGAGAAACAAAACTAATAACCATATATATGGCATCTTAAGGGCATGGCATTGATCTAAACATGATATACAAGTGTTTATGACCCAGAAAGTGAATTCGAATGATGATGGTCGAACAGTCAGGGTCTATGGCCAGGAAGGTCACTACCTGGGAGAGTAGATAGCCCACTGGAAGTGTTACAATGTTGGTATTTTTTCAAGATCTCAGCATGAAACAGAGGGTATTGTGACTGGGCACTGCACGAAAGGAGATCAGAGAAAATACAGAAACAATTGCTTCCCTGACCTTAGCAATGAGATTCATGAGAGGCAGAAAACAATTTGACTGCGCTGAGAAAAAAAGTGTATTGTACAATAGTATGTTCGTGGAGGCCTTTTTGGCAAAGGTGTTTGTAGAAGAAATCAGAGAGGCACATCTTTGGAAATTGAACAATGTGCAAAATGTGTGATTCTTAACAACTGATCAATTGTTTTCCATCCTTTAATGGAAATGCTGTGGTAATTAATGTTACACTTGAGAGGTGTGGCCCTCACAGTCTGCCATGTCAGGAAAGGAATGTTAATTTATGTCAAGCGAAGGCACAAGGCTAAATGAGTTTCCACTGCTCACCTTTCAACACGGTCATTTAATCAGTATTTCTTATTAAGACAGCTGGAACATGTTTAATTTCTCATTGATGTGAATGTTCAAATTGGAAGGATTTCAAGATTTAGAAAAAAATGGATTTCTGAGAAAACTATTAACATAGGCTTATAGGAAAATATGATTGGATTCCACACAGCTTATCAGACATAAGGGCTGTCCTTCCTTTTTTTTTTTTTTTTTAAATCATTGTAACAAACAAGTTAAGCCATCGTTCACCTTCCAGCTTGGGAGTGGCAGCTTCTGTGAAAGAACCAACAATTACTTTGAGGTCAACAATTTAATTTAGTCTGTTACAAAACGTTTTTTTAAAAATTGTTTTAGGTATATAATATTAATAGGTTATGTTTCTTGGCATTTCGACACTGCATATGGTAGTGCTGCACTCTTGTCTATTAGTATTGCAGGCAAGAACCCACTTGTGTTGTTGGAGGCTGGTGTGGTTGATCTATTTACTGATCTATTTACATGTGCTCAGATCATAGCTGTTTGATTTGGTAGAGCTGAGCCTCTCCTGCTGAAGTATAGCAGCAGGTGCTTAAGGTGGTGTAGTGTGGCTTTCACCCCCGCTGTGGGGGGCGGACATGGCTGGCAATGCCCTGCCAGCCTGTTCTTTTGCGAGGGCCTCAATGTGGGCAGGGTCCGTTACTGGCCATGCCCCCCCCCCCCCCACAGTGGGGATGAAAGACATTCACACCCAGGGTTTATCAGGGGTGCAAATGGTTTAATTTTTATCCTTGGGAGAATGGCTACGCATGCAACAGCAATCTCCCGAGAACAAAAAAAGAAAAATGGCCACCATGGGAAAAGGGAGTAAGTCCTTTTCCCATTTCTAGCGTGGTGGCTAGGAGCAGGTGGAGCACCGGGATCAGAGCACAAAGCTCCAGTCCTGCAGGTAAGTGGGGAGGCAGGAAGGGGGTGGGGAAAGAGTATTGTTTGTTTTGAGTGGCTCCCCGTTGCCTCCCCATATTAAAAGAAGAAAAAGGTGGCGCCACCTAAAGAAGGGCCTCGGGTGGCTGGAAACAGTGGGCAGAGAATCTGTATTCTCCCCACAGTTCCAGCCACCTGATTGTTTAAGTACCTTTGCCCGGGTGCAAAAGTTGTTTACATGTTGTGTGAGTTAGACAGTAAAACCATGTCCTTATGTTGAAGAAGGGATTTGTTCCCTAAGCAAGGAAGTGAGGTCATGGGAAAGGGATCAGTGAGTGAGAAATGGAGCATGAAGAATAAATATGTACTATTGAAAGAATCCCTGTCCGGCTCTTAATTCCAGCTAGGTGCAGTATGGATTGCACAACACGATAGTCTTCACAGAGACTTTACATTAGCAAGGAGCGCGGACATCCTTCCCATGCTCTGCCATGCCTGTGAGGTACAAGGACTGGATTGTAATATTAATTGGTTATTTATAATGCGCTTAATACCCAGAGGCTTCTAAGCGTGGACCTGTGGAGCAAACCTGTGTCGCTCCACACAGTCTTGTTTCCAGGACAAGTGCATTGCCCCTGAGCTATCCTCCCGATATCCACATTGACCTGGTTTGAGATGCACTGCAATTTACTACCTCATTGCAGGGGTCAGGGATTCACCCTTTGTTCTCTCCCGCATTGCAGAGGAGGCACTGCCCACCTACAGGAGCTATTTTGTTTACCTCACCTCATGCATGCAAGGCTGTTGATTATTGATTTGAGTCACCACTTGCACGCAGAGCTGATGACTGCTGATGAGAAGTAGGGACACCTGCATTCTATTGCAGTGACCAGCAGGTGCATATATGTGATGACTGTTCAGATGTTCATCATCTTACTATTGTTACAAAATTCATGTTCTTCAACACTGCAGCAATCTAGTGGATCTGGAACACAATAGAGAGTGTTCCTGCAAATAACATGCTATTCAGCACTGCCCCACTTATAAAGAATCCTACCTCCATAAATAGATACTTTCGGTGGCATCAGATGTCACACCACTTTCTTCATACAGCAGAATGTTGGGTGATGATATTCCATCCATCATGAACATGTCCACGCCCAGGATGTTCCTACCAACGCCATATGAATCCTTGTCCTTGTAACTACCAAGTGCTATAGACTTGACTGACACCAGCGATCATGGTTTGAGGTGAGCAAGATGGCTCTGTGACTTTAATGTGCAAATCAATGCACATGGTCCACTTGATGATCACAGGAATACACGTTTACTTACCCTCGCAGTTGGCTCATCATCTATGAGTTTCCAGAAGATAGGACCACATTTGACCAAAAAAAAATGGCATTGTCAGAATATTTGAGTCCACGTACAAATGTGGACTATGAACTTCATCTTTTCTATCATACATTTCAAAACAAAGGTGAAACAATGGACAATTGTGTGATGCAGTTACGCTCCTGCCTCAAAACTGTGCTTTTCACAGATACTCCCTCGAAGAAGCTCTACGGTCACAAATCAAATCAGGCTTTAAATTGTCAAATTTTAGAAAATAATCTATTACAAAAACCGAGATCATTGGAACACATTTTAACACTGTCATACACTGACATGGCTGTCGAATTACACATTCATTCAAAGGACAAACTCAAATGTCAACCTACACCACAAGCTACGGTCCATAAAATAGCAAAATCTCAACATTCAGAAGCACAGGCAGATAGGTTTTACTTCAGCTGTGGGTAACACTTTCCGCATGAAGGGACATGCCCTGTGATAGGCCGATTCTGCCCAAGTGTGTTAGGGAAAACTATTTTAAGACTGTATGCAGAACGTTGAGACATCCTCCTGGTGCAGTGACCCCTACCATGCCTGTGACACAATACAAGGAAAGGCCACCTGGGCAACCAAACAATGGTGCTAGAAACAGGACTCAATCTCCAGAGGCAAGAAGAAAACCCTGCAGACACCCTCAACAGTCATTTGAACCCAAACAATGGAGAAGTACAAAATACCATGTGAAATACTTAGAAGTAAGATCGCAATCGTATAGTTACTCAAGCTCTTCACAAGACAGAAGCAGAAGGAACAGCAGTGTTTTGCACTGGTTAATCAAACTGCCCTGGACCCTAGTCTTACATTATTATTACAAATTGACATTCACCAGCTGAGTTCCCAGTAGACACAATGAAGACATATATAACTGCCTCCCAGGAGTGCCATCATTATGCTCTTCTGAAGTAGACATCTACCCATACGGGTCGCAGAAGCCTTTACCATGCAAAGTTACTTTCTCAGCAACGTCCCCAAATAAATTTCACTCAGCTCATTTACAATTAGACGCCATGGAAGTGGCTGTGGAAGGAAATAAGTATCCTAACACGGTAGACAATATGGATCAGGTATACCCCTCTATGTTTAAAGGCCTGGGTAGATTAAAAAACAGACAAATACACATTGTCATAGATGAATTGATCAAACTGTTCGCTCAGCATTTCAGGGGACTATCCAACAACAGATGGAAAATGAACTTCACAAGCTCATACAACAAGAAATCAAAAGGCACCAAGCTCCTTGAACCACTGACATGATTCACCTACTCAATGGAGCTACAATATTCTCAAAATGTGATCTCAACAAAGGATACTACATTTTAGAACTGGCACCAAAATCCTGTTATATCACAACATTCATCACCCACTTAGGCTTAAGCAGATATAAACGCCTTTGTTATGGTTTCTTGTTAGCAGATGAAAGTTAACACAATGGGCCTCATAATGGTTGGGTTAGCACTTGAATGTCACGGTAACGGTAATACAGGCATATAAAGGCTGCCCTGATCACTAGTTGGGCGCTAAATGGGCTGTGTCTCCTTTTTCTGGAGGTAAAAATCCCATTTAGCGCCCTGTTTTCGGCACAATTACTGTCAGATTTGTTAGCATGCAGTATTTGTACTGAAAATGCCCCATTCGGTCAAATAACAGTTGGGCGGTATTACCGCTGGGATACCACCCAACTCGTGATGAGGCCCAATGTCATAAAACACATCACCAACTGCATTAATTAAAGCGATTATATTCTTATATTTGAAACAATGCCTGAACATGATGACACAGCGCTGAACAGGGTATTCATGGCTCTAGAAGTGGCCACCATCATGCTAAACAGAGAATTCCTTGCACACATATTCTCAGAACAAGGTATGAGACCTGATCCTGACAAAGTGTCTGCATTAAATGACACTCTTCGTCTTGCAAATGTATCAGATCCTCGCTCTTTCTTGGGGCATGAGAGTCACTGCATGAGATACATTCAGGATTATGCCACCACCAGTAAACTCACAAAACAACATTCAAAATGTAGTTGGTCACTGGAGTGGCAAGCTGCATTTACCTCTATATGTCACAGAATAACATCAGCCAACAACCTGGTATATTTCAACTTGGAACACGCTATGGAACTGACTGTTGATTCAAGTCCCATGGGGTTAGATGCTGTATTAGCCCAGTATGATGCTTCAACGTTAACACAAAAACACATTGTTTCATATGCAAGCTGTAGTTTGCCCTCCACTAAACAGGCATATTCATAAGCAGAGAAAGAATGATTGGCCATGGTGTGGGCCTGCAAGCACTTTCACCTACTCCCCTATGGAAAAGCATTCACAATTGTAACAGATCATCAGGCCCTGCTGACCATATACCAAAATCTTAAAGCATGCATGCCTCTGAGGATCGGCAGGTGAGTTTTGTGTCTTCAAGATTACGTCTTTAACATCATTCACAGACCAGGGAAAAAGGAAAACAACACTAATTTCCTATCTTGACACCCTGGTCACTTGTCACATGTTGAGCCATCTACGGCAGGCAGATACATTAACTGCATTATGCATCATGTTTAGATCTGAAAATAGTCCAACAAGAATTGGAAAATAATCCAACGCTTCACATGGTTTTAGGACAGAGTGCTAAACACTCTAAGCAGAAGGCTGCCCATTGAACGATAGACACCAAAAATGATGTTGGAAACTTTGCTTGCGTGAAGGATTACCTATCCAGGATAAACAACAGCCATCTACTCACGGGCACAAAACGTGTTATGCCAGCGTCACTAAGGTATAAAACTATTGACTTTGCACGTGAGGCGCACATTTTCTTTCAACAAAACGCGTCTTTAGACGAAATGTGTGGTTTCCCCATTTTGATGCATTAGTGGAATACACATTAAAAATATGTTCCACATGTTGCATAGTAACTCCACAAGGGAAAAGTGAGCAACTACACATTGCTCACTTCCCCTAGCAGTGTGCATTGTGGTGGCTGTTGACGTTTTTGGACCAATTCATGATGGCTTCTACATGCTAGTCCTAGTTGTGATGGATGAAAGGTCAAGATTTCCAGACACGAAGATAGTAACATCCACTACAGCCTTCGGTGTCATTCCAGAGTTAGACAAGATATTCATGGGATATGGGGTGCCGCAGATTGCCAAATCGGATAACGGACTCCCATTCATGAGTTAAGATTTCAAGACGTTTGCAGAATACATGGACTTTAAACATCACAGAATCACACCATTATTGCCACAAGCCAGTGGGAAAGGGGAGCATTTTATGGCCAATATAAAGAAGAATTTAGAAATATCTCACCTAACAATTCGATCACTGGAACAATTCTCCTATCAACTTCTGAGAGACTATCGCACAACAAAAAGAAGAAAAGTGTCCACGGGCTGTGGAACACTCGCGTCCCCTGCACACTCGGGATATTGCCAGTGGCAATCAGTAGTTCAAAAGAGTCTAAATCATGTTCTCTGGGATCTATTTAAATGTTCAATTTATAAATTGCTTGCAACGCAATGGGAAGATAAGAGTACAACTAGATAAATACATAAGTAGCTGGCTAGTTCATCACTGAAAAGTGGTATACTCAAAAGATCATAGTCACTTAAATTATTGTTTAATGTACTTGGTTAGTAATCCTCAAATCACTTGATTGTTGATTTTAAAAAAAACAAAATTTTATTAATGCATGCCAGTCTATATTCAACAATATTATCAGTTGTTGGTCATCATATAGTGCCATGTATTTAATCAAAAAGTATATACATACATTTTAAATACAGTAGAGGCCTAACTACTGTCTGGCTAGCTCAACGCGTTTCGGGAAATGATATCCCTTCTTCAGGAGCTGAATATTCTCTATTATCATAAAACAGGGTTCCTTTTTCATAATTTCCCAGTTTCACAATTGAAGTTCTTCCGGACACAACGTTTCCCTTGAAGCAGAAAAGATAGGGATATTTTTTTAGAACAATGTATCTCAAATTTCCATAGCAAAAGTTGCATATTCAAACCAAAGGTGACTCTACCTCTCATTGGTGCCCCTTTAGTGTATTTCTGGAAGGAGTATTCAGTGTTGCAAAAATAGGGAATCACCGTAATCCGGCAAACAGATTTTCAACCAAATTTGGGGAATGCTAAAAAAACACAAAGGTATATATACTAAATTAGTATGGTGTCATTCAAAAAAACACACTCTAGATGAGTCATTAGGGACTAGCGATAATCAATTATTTTTCTAAATAATTTAGGCTCACAATTACCGGAGCACAACCCCACATAATACTGCAGAGAAGTGTCCATGCTTTTAAACTCTGTTCCCAAAAGAACTGCTTGGTGAGACCATTGAGACAATTGGTTGATGGGTTGAAAATAAGTTTTCATTTAAAATGTGGGAAGTTGTAATGTTGTTAGCATGTTGTGCAAGTTAGACAGTACATCCACATCCTAATGTAAAGAGGCAGATGAAAATCTCATCTATAGAGCCCGCCCCCTCACCTCCATCATACTGGAAGAACAGCAAGCAAACACTGTGCCTGACACCTGGTATTATCCCAATACCACATCAAAGGTATGAGAGACGTTATGCACTCAGACAACTGTACCAAATGAATCCTGAACTGATACGGTAGATGTGAGCTTGCAGACACCACTGGATATAGAAGAACTATAAGTAAAGTCTGACAGAAGAGAAGTGAAGCCACAAAAGAGAGAAGACACGTCAGTGCACTAAACCTAACATATCGATGTCTGACGAATGAAGATTTAACTGAAGCAATGAAGTAAATGTATTTGCGAATATGAAAAAAACCATATACAGGTAGATGTTAAGTGACAAGAGATGTAGTAGATGTATATGGATAGAAACGCAAGGTAGATGAGACAATGCAGAAACTTACTGAAGTAAGAAATATAACACAATTAAAGCAGCCATATTGAGAAAATGGACATCAGCATTGTATAATAGTAAGCGAGAAATCTCGAGGAGAGAAACCAATGCTGCAGAGCTGCCAGGCGCCGCAATGCAGATCTGTGCAAGAAAAAGGGGTATTTGCTTGGCTCAGGATCAAGGATGCCACAGCAAGAAGTAACTGCAAGGAATGAAAGTAGTCAAAGAGGATAATCTATGTGGGTAAGACAATTTCTCTTAGATTGAGTAAAGGAGTGAACAATTGTGAGTGCCAAGCATTGAATAATTAAAGATGCAGAAAGCACATGCAGGACGGAGCAACCAAGTCGCCAGAGGCCAAGAGGAGTAATAACACCCAATATAAGAGAATCAAATAGCACTAAATACAAAGACAGAATAGACAACATCATGGTCTCCTCACACGTGGTGTAAGACCAGAAAATATGGCCTATTCATAAAGCCATAGACGAAGATAGCAGTGTACCTTCACTCCCTATTACATTCTGAGGAAGAGAGAAGTCAGCAAGGTTAACTACAAAGAAGAAGCTTTGGCTTAGGGCCTAAATGATGAGAGATGGTTGGCTATTTAGCTAAGAAAGGCAGTTGTCTGACATTGTTCCCTTGCACCTGGGTTTTGTTGCTTACATGCTGCAAAGAGCCGAACGTCCAAGGTTGGTAAGAGAGTGCCAACCAATCATGAGGGGCTAAGTAATGATGTACCATACATTTATGCAGAAGCCTATTTAGAGGTTGTTAAAGGTGTGCCTACCAGATAATACCTCCACCTAGTAGATTTTACCATTTGCCACATTAGAGGATGTCATAGCTGACATATGATGAGGTATAAAACCCTTTGTGTAACTGAAAAGCGCTGAGAGTGTGTGAGCTACAATGTGTTTGTTCACCAGTTTTCCCTACCTTATTGAGTTGATAATAAAGTAGCATTTTGGCATATTCTATTAGTCTGTCCTGTTATTTGGGCCTGAGATCATTTATAGTGGTAATCCCATTCAACACTTGGAATGCTCCAGGTGCTATTGCACATTTGGTAGCAGTGTAGATGTATTAGATGCAGACTCTCAGATTTTTTACATCATCCACCATTAGCCAGAAGATCACAGAGTTTCCTTTGGAGAGTGTAAGAATCAAGCATGTAAACCAAGATGGCCGGCAGGTGCCTCTTTGAAGAAATTCATGTCCGCCCCCATGGACGCCCATTGGACTGAAGGCAAAGTGGTCGATTGGGGAAGAGTCGATACAGAAGCCCTCAAACTGAGCAATGGACATAAGTAGAACATCAAAAGTGGCAAATAAAAGGGGAGAGATTGTATTTTAAGTGTAAATATATGTAGTAAGGATACGTGAATGGGATTTGTTTTAAGAGAGAAATTGCCTTGATTCCTATTCTCAAGGAGATAGAAGGTAATGAATTACACTCCAAGTGGGGTATTTCTTAGAGAGAATTCCTGAAGCAAGGCCCACACGAAGAATGTGTTAGTGGCTCCAAAATGGCATAAAATGGAGATGAGATACCTTTACTAGTGAAAGTGAAGATAGACAATTGTAGACATTGTTGTGCACATTTGTTTGGGGTTATGGATATGTCAGTCTAAAAAGTTGGGTTTGTTTGAGTAGAAACATAGAACAATAGTAACAATTTAGCTGTTTAGCAGACCTTAAAAAACAACCAACTTGCCTCAATCAATCAATGATAGGAGGGTAAGTGTTGAGGGAGGAAATAGAGTCAAATAAAATTCTTAGGTTGTCAATAATAAAACAGCGGGGCAGTGAGAATCGATAGAATTATAATAAAGGAGCAAAGAGAATATCATTGTGTATGCTTTTACATTGTTTGAATAATTGTTTTTTTTTTTTAAATGGGTGGCAATTGATGGTGCTTTCCCGAATCGATTATTGTGATATAATTAATTAAAGTAATAGCAGGATTAAAGGTCTGGTAGGTATTGACAGTAAAAAACAACTTGCCATCATGGAGGACACTCCTTTTTTACATTTGAGCAAAACATTACCTAGGTACACACCTAATATTAGGAAATAGCATGCTGAATGGGTAAGAGACACTGCTGACAAAATGTTCATTCCTTGGCCTAAAGATGGTTCCCTTTCAAGAACAGTATTGCAACATATGACAACATACTTGCATGCTGTGTACACAGGGAAGAAGCTATAAAAAAGGTTAGCGGTTTTAGAACTATGGAAAATGCATCAGAATGGGAGAGAAGATCCACCTGAGTGGGAGTGGATGCTTAATCAGCATGAAGTAGAGGGCACATCATGCTCAGCGTCTCTTTTTCCTTCTGAACACACAAGTACAGACACTGAGAAAGAGGGATTCTATCCTCTAAAGGAGTTCAAAACAGCAGCAGGGTATATTAATCCAATATATGCACTCCCTGCTTAAAGCAGTGAAGATAGTACAGAAT
The DNA here is from genome assembly GCF_040938575.1 of Ambystoma mexicanum. Classification (NCBI taxonomy): domain Eukaryota; kingdom Metazoa; phylum Chordata; class Amphibia; order Caudata; family Ambystomatidae; genus Ambystoma; species Ambystoma mexicanum. Next base: position 781,311,192 of record NC_090936.1, read on the forward strand.
AAAGTATGATTAAAAAACTTGAATATATGTTCGACGTAGTAAGCATAATGAGCGTAATGAGAGAAGGGACAGACTGATAGAAATAGAAGAGACAAAAAGGAGAGACATAAAGCTAGTGATATAGCAATTGTACAGAATTAATGGATGAGAGGACAAATACTACTCAAGTTAGGCGAAAAAGGGTATCAGCGAAGTGAAAGAAAGAGAGCAATAGGAAATAAAGGAAAAGGAATGAAAAAGTGCATACAATGATGAGAAGGAAAAGAGAGTAAGCGAATGGAAGAACAAAGAAGATATGAAGAGCAGGTAAACGAGAGAGAGATTGAAAGAAAGAGATTGAAAGAAAGAAGGGGAGAGGAAGAAGAGAAGAGGGAGATGAGAAGATGGGAAGAAGAACAATAAAAGGAAATGAGAAGAAGTTGAAGAGGACGAAATAGGTCACATCATTAATAGATGTGTAATACCAGTTGAAGAATGAGAACGTTGGAAGAAATAGAGAAGGTCACAACAGCCCCGCAGGGAGCTGCATGAGATGCCTAGTGCACTGACATCTGCTGATGAGCATGAGGCAGAAGGCATAGTGAAAAGGAATGGGGAATTATATAGACAGATGAAGAAAGAAGATGGTTATGAGACCATATGGAGTATCGAAGGATTTCCACCATCAGAAGCAAGAGATAGATCGGATGATGCAATGATGTACAAGCATAGAACATCCTCCCTAAGCACAACAGATTTTGATGATGAGGAAAGAGATAACAGCCATAGCATTTGGGGTACAATGATGTCAGACAAAGAAAGGGATGAAAATGAGAGAGCACAAGGAGGGGGAACACATGGTGCTTTTCGATAGGTCTAGATGTAGGAAAAGGGTTGAAATGGTCAGAGTTAGGAGAACCAGAAACAAAAACAAGTGAACCTATATCATAAACTGAATGCCGACAAGGACAATTATATAGTGTAGGGAAAATGTCCCCACCTTATTTAAGTAGATTGAGGTCATTGCCAGGACGAAGACGAGCGGCAAAACTAGCCCCACCTGTAAGACGGAAAGCATGGTTGGATATGATTGTAGAACAGGGTTTACACAATGCCCATTAATGGAGAAAGAGGGAGGACGACCACAATATATACCATGACTGCAGATGAATAAAGATAATTTGAAATGCAAATTACTTAGTTTGACCACAGGAGCAGGTAAATGGTTTCATAAGCTAGAAAGAATGACGGCGGGAATTACATTAGCAGTGGGTGAAGTAAAAGACCTACTAGCAGCTATTTTATGGGAGAGAGCTGATGACTTTTGGAGATGAGCGGGATATGCAAGCGTGACAACACGACAAACGATGGAGAGCTGTTTATTAATTGCAGAGCAGACGTATGGAGGGCACTTAGGATACAGTACCCTGATATATCAGACATTGGCGTGATCATGACACAGGAAATGGGAGACAATAAAGATCCTGTTGCTTTTAATTCAGAACATTCAAGAATTTTGGAGTATTGAGACGAGAGAAAGTGGGATAAAACCATAGTAATATTTAATCACATTTTATGTCATGGATTGCCGGAGCCAGTGCAAAGGCAGATGAAGAAACAAATAGGGATGGAAGCCAGAAATACAGTTTCCTGTCGTACATCATTGTCGATTGTTGCAAGAGAAGAATAAGAAAAAAACAAGAATCAGAAGCTTGAGGAAGTAAAGTTGGATTATAAATAATTGTAAACATTTGACACAGAAGGAGCAGTACTCACAAGCTTTGAAGGGGTGGTTACACAAGAGTTACCACCTGCAAAGCCAATCAATGCAGAGTACCCTATAGATCAGGACATGTACCATTTTTGGCCACATGGCAGAGGGAATGGACCTACAGGAGGAGGAGACTGATTTAAAAACTCTCAAGGGGCAGGAGGCTTTAATGGAAGACAACTGCAGTAATGCTAGAATTCTGGGGGGAATGGGACATATGGCCCCCACATGTAGAAGTAGAATGGGCATGCAGCAGAACTCGAAAGCTTCAAGAGGCTATTTCCCACTGCATAGTACAGAACCATGGGAATATTATCCCCAAGATCACACACAGTATAAGACACATGCGCTGCAAATGAAGCAGACGCAGCAGATTCTGCTGCAATCACATTCGCTACAAGGGCAACCCCAGCAAGCACCTATGCAAACACAACAAGTACAGGCACAACAGGCAACAATGCCACAATGGGATGCGAATAGAGGAGTCCCAAAAACACCTACAACCAGGATAGGGAGTGTGACAGTGGTGGGAGGTATTCCTTCAGTTCAGTACTATCTGTGACACCAGACACCCAAGAGTAACTGAGGGTCAGGGTATTGATAGGAGGTAAGACACTTTCATTTCTTGTAGACACAAGAGCATCTTGTTTCTGTGTTTGAGAGGGAAAATACACAATGTTTGGCATAACCACAAATGCGCAGGGATTCTCTGGGGCTATGAGTTTGGTTCCTTTTACTGACAAATTACCAGTTTCAATCAGGGAACATGACATGTCCATGCCACTATTGTATTCTCGACAGACAGCAGTTAACATATTAGGAAGTGACTTAATGACAAAACATAACATGACAATATCCTTTACTGACAAAGGGATAATGTGTCCCACTCCAGGGACACATTACATGAACGGAAGAGAGTGTATACTAGCATGTAAAGGCCAAAATGCATTGCAAGGAGTTCCTTTAGATCCAGAAGAATGTCGGAGGACACAATCCCTTTGAAGAACAAGTTACTTCTTACCTTGTAACGTTCTTTCAATGGGATGTTCCTCCGACGTATTCCTTAACTTAATAGATCACTTCCAGCTTGCTGGCCTCGGAAATGTTTTTCAGTAGAGGGCACTGCGCGTCGACGTCCCTCGAGTTGGTGTCCCTCGACAGCCTCCGTTTCGGTGCTGATGTAATTGTGCATATATATAGACTCGCGCAGTGTCCGTTGCTCAGTTCCGTTTTGAAGCTTAAGAGTAGCTGTGCATGAATTGGTTATTGACCTTGAAGGAGTGTAAGCTGCAACTACAAGGGAAGTTTTACTGAGGGGATGGATGGGAGGGGCGATAAGGAATATGTCGGAGGAACATCCCATCGAAAGAACGTTACAAGGTAAGAAGTAACTTGTTCTTCGAAGGGATTGTGTCCTCCGACGTATTCCTTATCTTGATAGACTGCCATAGCAGTGGTGTGTAAATGGAGGTGGGAGTAAAATTGGAATATTTCTCTTTAAGAATGAACAGAGTGTAACACAGCTTTGCCAAATCTTGTCTCCTGGCTAGAGGAGAAATCCAGATTGTAGAATTTTGGAAAGGTATGTGCGGATGACCATGTGGCAGCCGCACATATGTCTCGAATCGGTACCCCTCTTGGGAGGGCCGAAGAGGCTGCGATACACCTGGTTGAATGAGCCCTAATGTGTTGAAGGGGCTCTTTCCCTAACAATTTGTAGCATTCTAGAATGGCTAAAATAATCCATCTGGAAATGGTCTGTTTTGTGATTGGCAATTCTAATTTGTGTCCTGCATAACCTATAAACAGTTGGTCCCCCTGCCTAATCCTAGCAAGTCTGCTGATATAAAAACTCAAGGCTCGCCTTGGATCCAGCCTATGTAGCCTCTCTTCCTCTTTCCCAGGATGGGGAGGAGGATAGAATGAAGGTAAGGTTATCTTCTGAGTGATGCAGAATTCAGAGACTACCTTTGGGAGGAAATTAGGCTTCACTTGTAGTACAACTTTGTCTTTGTGAAAAATTGTACGAGGTGGTTTGCAAGATAAAGCTTGTAATTCGCTCACTCTTTTGGCAGATGTCAAAGCCACTAGTAAGACTGTTTTAAGGGTGATAAATCTTAATGAACAAGAACGGAGTGGTTCAAAGGGAGTACCCTTCAGGAAATTTAAGACTAGATTTAAGTCCCACAAGTGAACTTGGAATGGCTTTGGGGGATAGACATTAGTCAACCCCTTCAGAAATTGGATTACTAGGGGTAATTTGAAATATGATGGGTCCTCTGCAGTGCGCTTGAAGATCGACAGCGCTGCGAGGTAGCCCTTGATCGTACCAACTTGAAGACCTGAATTCGCCAAATAGAGCAAAAAAGATAACACCATTGGTGTACCGCATGAAAAGGGTTTGATATTCTGTTCTCTACACCAGCTTCAAAACTTGTTCCAATGGCAGTGATATAAAGTCTTTGTTGCTGGCCTTCTAGCCGAAAGCAACACCTCCAAGACGTCATCTGGGAGGTCCCAATCCTTGTATCTCAACCTTTCAGAAACCAAGCGTGAAGGTTGAGAATTCTGATGTCTGGATGGAGAACCTGACCTCCCGTCTGCGAGAGAAGATCCTCCCTCTGTGGAAGACAAATCAGAGGGCAGATGGACTTGTCCAGAAGGTCCGGGTACCACGTTCTCCTGGCCCAGTCTGGGCCAATTAGGATGATAGTCTTCTGGAATCTTCTCAACCTCCTGATCATCTGAGGAATGACAGGGACTGGAGGAAACGCATACAGAAGTGGAAACTCCCAGTCCACTACAAATGCGTCCCCTGGAGCTCCTCTCGGGGGAAATTCCCTTGAACAAAACTGATCACACTTCCTGTTGATACTAGTGGCAAACAGATCCACTTGAGGGGTTCCCCAAAGAGTGAATATCTCTTGAAGGACTTCCTGAGCTATCTCCCACTCGTGGAGACTGTGCTCTGCCTGCTCAGAGTGTCCGCTGTCAAGTTCTTCGCTCCGGCTAAGTGAACTGCCGATAGAGAGATTTCTTCTTGAATTGGCCAAAACCAGAGCTGCATCGCCTCTCTGCACAGTGGTAGTGATCCTACGCCTCCTCTTTTTTTGAGGTAGTGCATGGCCACTGTGTTGTCCGTCATTATTAGGACAATTTTCCCTTGTACATATGGCAGAAAAGCCTTCAGAGCTAGTCTGATAGCTCTCAGCTCCAACAGGTTGATATGTAATCTGGACTCCGATGGAGACCAACGACCGCTGATGGTCAAGTCGTTGGCATGGCTCCCCACCCCGTGAGTGAGGCATCCGTGACTACTGTTATTTCCGGCCATGGTTGTCAAAACAGTTCTCCTTTCAAAATGTTCTCCCGACAGGTCCTATACTGAAGGTCTCGAGCCACTTTGTCCGGGACCTGAAGGAGAGCTGTCATTCTTCCTGAGAATTGCGACTGCTGAGTTCTTAGTGCCCATTGGAGAGATCTCATTCTCAGGTGAGTTCCGGCACAAAGAAGATGCAGGATGCCATTAGGCCTAGCAACCTCAAAAAGTCAAAGGCTGGGAGACGTTGGGCATTTTGAAACTTGGTGATCATCTGCAGAATGTCTTGAGCCCTCACCTCTGTTGGTGAGGCTTTCCCCAGGGAAGTGTCCAGGACCACTCTGATAAACTGGAGTCTCTGTGATGGTATCATCTGTGACTTCTTTAAATTGAGGGAGAAGCCCAGTTTGTGAAGGAAGTGGCAGACATTATCTAGTTGGATCTGAGCTTGTTCCGAAGATACGGCTCTGATCAACCAATCGTCTAGGCAGGTGTAGACGTGGATCCCTTCCCTCCTTAGACTTGCAGCCACTACCAACATTAGCTTGAAGACCCTCGGGCGAAGGTCAGCCCAAATGGCAGAACTCGAAATTGATAGTGAGAGTTGCCAATTGCGAAACTCAGGTATTTCTTGTGTTTGAGATGGATTGGCACATGGAAATAAGCATCCTGAAGGTCTAGAGATACCAGCCAGTCCTGAAGCTGGAGGGCCTGAAAGATCTGAGAGAGAGTCACCATCTTGAACTTGTCCTTCCTGAGGAATTTGTTCAATTCTCATAAATCCAAGATGGGTCTCAGTCCTCCATCCTTCTTCTGTACTAGAAAATAGGGGGAATACCAACCCTTGTCTCTCTCTGCTACAGGTACCGGTTCTATGGCACCTTTCTCTAGCAGGTCTAGAATCTCCTGCGAAAGGAGCGGAACTGGAAACTTCAAAGAATTGTTCCCCGGTGAATGACTCTGAGGGGTGCGTAGAAAAGTCAGGCAGTAACCTTGGGCAACTGTCTCCAATGCCCAAGCATCTGATGTTCTGACGTAATAGCCTGCCATTCCGTCAGATGTTGAGTTAACCTGCCCCCTACTGGTGTCTTGTGAGGAGAGACCTCAGAGTGGTTTAGAGGCGGCTGACGCAGATGCCGAGGGCAAGGAGGCACCTGCTGCTGATGCGACTTTTGTACTTTTAACCCGTCCACCGCGGGTGAATCGTTTTTGGCACCTTTGAGCCGGCTGTCCTCTGCCTTTTCCGAATGCATAATAAAAGCGAAAGGACCTACCCCTCCAAGATGTTCCTGAGGGGGGCGATATGGAGTTTGACGGATTGCAGCTCCAGGAGATTTCGCTGCTGCCTTGGATGTTTGTAACTTCTCTAGGCTGTCATCAGCCTTCTTACCAAACAAAGAAGAGCCGTCAAAGGGCATATTCAAAAGTCTGGCCTGTACATCTGGAGCAAAACCAGACTTTTGCAACCATGCAAATCTGCAGATTGTAGTACTTGCCACCATGGCCCTGGTGATACTGTCAGCAGAATCAATGCCATTTTGAAGGGACTCACACATTGCATCTTTACCATCTTTAATGATGTTCAGAAATGCTTCCCTTTCCTCTCATTCCGGGAGACAGTCAGTCGCAGATGAGGCATACTCCCAAAGTGTATGGCTGAATCTTACAAGCGTGCAAGTATCATTAATGGATTTAAGTGCCATGCTACATGCCGAGAAGACCTTTTTTGACATAGCGTCAAACCTTTTATCATCCCTGTCTTGTGGAATAGTAGGGTATGCAGATCTACTGTTCGATGAAGTTGCTGCTTGTCCAACCAAACTCTCTGGGGTTGGATGTTTGCTCAAATATTCAGGATCAGAAGCAGATACCCTATATTTGGCAGATAGTTTTTTGTTAACTGCTGGGATAACCTCAGGGGATTTCCAGTTGACAGACATTTTTCACTGCAATGCAGTATGAAAGGGAACCACAGGATCTTCCTGTGGGCCTTTAAGTAAAATGTCCATAAGATCATCCTGTTGAAAAGAAGGTGAAGGTGTAGACCACCCCATGAACTCTATTATTCTGGCCATTAAGACCCTATAAAGGGTCTCAGCATGTTCCACTTGGTCTGGTTTAGCGAATTCTACTTCTGGAGAAGTATCTAAACCACTTGCCTCATGCAAAGAGTCTTGAAGGTCCTTCAATCTATTCTCTTCAGAGATAAATTCCTCTGGTATAGGTGTAGTGGTCCTCTGTAACCCAAAGGGTCTTTTGTGGTCAGAATCCTCCCCTTCCTCATATATAGAGGACAAAGCTCTGAAATAATCTGACCTTGGGTATGGTTTAAAACCCATTTCTAAAGCAGAAGTGGCCAAGCTTGTAGTCACCGGTTGAGAAAACGTTGAAGTTGTCGACGCGGAAGTCAAAGGCTTCGATAAAACTGAAAAAGGCATCGAAAAAGTATGAAGAGGCCTCGAAGAACTTGAGAGGACCAGAATCTTACTCGGAGTCGTCGGGGTTATTGCGACATCCTCGAGGTAATGGTTGAACCCCTCGGTACGTCTACTGACTGAGTAGTAACAGCAGTAGATCTGTCCTTTATCGGTGTCGACAGCGGCGTCGAAGACGGCGTCGATTCGACCGGTTTGTTTGTCGACAGGCCCTTCGATAAAGGCATCGCTGACGCAAATTTATGAGTCGAAGGAACCGTAGACGACGGCGTTGATGACACAGTCTTACTGCCTTTGCTCGAGGGTTCATGATGCTCTCGGGCAGTTTCTTTCGCCGGGTGCAACGACTCGCGGCGTTTCGATTTTTCGGGTCTTTCACCCAGGGTATCTCCTTTAGCTGTCTCCAAAGGGGTCTGGGCCGTTTTCTGGAAGACGCTAAGCATTTTATTTCCTCCCACTTAGCTAGAGAGCTGTGGTTGGTGGGGCAGGTGACCCTTTCTGGAGAAGTAGAAGGCGAAGAAGAGGGAGATCTACAACGCCTTTTTTTCGAATGTTTAGATCTCAAAGACTAATGGGAACCGCTTTGAGACCTTTGGCGAGAATGTTTCCTGTGACGGCGAGGAGGCAAATGTCTCGACTCTGCCGAGGAAACTTTCAAAGAAGTAGAAGTTTTAAGAGTCTTACCTCTTTCTAGCTTCCCCTTACGCTCCTTCAAGGCTTTCGCCGTCATGGACATACAGTCTTCGCATTCCGAACAATGATGCTCCGATCCCAGGCACCACAAACAGATCCTGTGAGGACCCGTCAATGACATTTTCTTCCCACAATCTCGACACTTTTTGAAGCCGGACCGTGGTCGACGGTTCAGAAGAGGAAGCTGTCGAATGAAGAAGATATCTTTGAGGAATAATAAGAAATACTTGAAGAAAGAAGTGAGCAACACAATTCCGAGGCCCACGAAGCGCGGAAAAACGGAACTGAGTAACGGACGATGCGCAAGTCTATTTATATGCACTATGACGTTGGCGCCGATATGGAGGCTGTCGAGGGACACCAACTCGAGGGACGTCGACGCGCAGCGCCCTCTACTGAAAACATTTTCCAAGGCCAGCAAGCTGGAATTGATCTATTAAGATAAGGAATACATCGGAGGACACAATCCCTTCAAAGTATTTTTACTAGTGATCCCTGATGATTTTTTTTTTTTAGACTGCAAATACCTATGGATGACGAAGAAGGGCAGGTTATTCCCATCAAAATAGAAGCAGCAGTACTAAGAAAGGAAATGGTGGTTGTTCATGCAACAGATGATGAAAGAAGAGCATGGAGAACAGTAATAGCTCTTGACAAAGATATAGACTAACAGACTTGAAAGATGAAGAGTTTTTCAGAGATGAGAATTCAGACAATGAACTAGAATTTTTCATAAGCCCTACCTATTGGATAAAGGTTGGGAATAGGGAAATATCACAGCGAATGCCATTGGTACAACAAAAATTGTTATTTTTCAAAGAAGATTTAGAAAATGTGCCAAGCATCTTATGGACCAGCAGTCTATATGACGTGGGTCTATTGAGTGGAGCAGGAGCAGTTAAAATCAAGCTCAAGCCAGGAGCAGTTTTACTACGAGCAAAACAGTACCCCATGTCCAGAGAAGCACAAACAGGTATATTTGAGACTATGGGCCTCATTACGACCCTGCCGGTCCAGTAACAATGGTGATGGTAGGTTCACCACCACCATTGTTACCAGACTAGCAGAGTACAAGTCTGCAAACCGGATGCCTTTCCACCCACCAGGTCTGATCTGCCGGGCGGGATGGCACCGCTCGCAAACTTTGACAGAATCACTGGCACTGTTGCACACGGTGCCGGTGCTTCTGTCCTCCCCATTCCCATTGAGTCCTATAGGACTCAATGGGAATGGGGAGTTACTTTTTCCGGCACCTGGCTTTGGGGACCGCCGGGCTGGAATGCCCCAGTAATTCTCCAAAGACAGGCGCCGGAAAAAAACACAACTCTGGTTGAAGCCGTGCCATTTTTAACGGCACGGATACCGCCAGCGTCGTAATGAAGCCATATGTCTGTTTTAATACAGCATGGAATATTGGTACCATCAGATTCTCGATGTAACTCACCTGTGTAACCTGTTAAGAAATCAATGGGGGATTGTGGAGATGTATTCAGGTTCTACACCCCTAAATAATATTGTCAAAGCAGTGTTCTGAATCCAGCTACAGTATTATGTAACATCCCAGCTACAGCTAAGTATTAACAGTAGTAGATTTAAAGAATGCTTTCTTTTCAATACTCCTTCATGAGGACTCCCAGATTTGACCTCAGTTCATATAGAAATCAGCAGTGGATACATGAAAGATTACCACAGGGGTGCTGTGAGTCCTCATAAATCGTTAATATTGTTCTTCAGATGGACCTAGGTAAATTACAACTTGAGAGCACAATAATTCAGTACATAGATGACATATTAGTGTGCAGTGAGACAGAAGAAAAATGCAGAGAAGATTCAGTCCAACTAATGACATTATTGGCAGAAAAAGGATATAAAGTGGACAAAGAGAAAACAATGTATTGCCATGAAGAGGTCCTGTATATAGGACAGATAATTACTGAAGGGACAACATTTGACACCTGAAAGAGCAGAAGCAATCATGAAAACGCTAAGAAATGAGACCGTGAGGTAAAAGCAGCAATGTCTAAGCTTATGTAATTATTTTAGGGCCTGGGTTTTTGATTACAGCATATATATTAGACCACATTTGAAAGGGCCTAAAGAAGCACAAACAGATAAAAGTGAGTTAATATGGACAGACAAGATGACAGAAGGTTTTGAAGAGTTGAAAAAAGGCTTTTTGTACAGCTCCTGTGTTAGGGATTCCAGATTATAATGAGGAGTTTTACTTATTCTCACATTCCAATGGAGTGGTAATGACAGCAGTCCTTACAGAGAAGACAAGGTTAGGACATTGACATAAACCATTGGCTTATTACAGTGGGATATTAGACCCAGTAATTAGCAGGCATTACCCTTTCGAACAAGCATTAACTGATGCTGATTTTGCAATTGAAAAAGCTGCAAGTATTACAATGTGGTTCTGAAAGGCGTTATTTGTTGCGCATTCCCTATTTGCAGTTTCGGAGAAACCTAAAACCATGTTAATCACACAAAGAGCCTCAGGATATGAGGTGAACATTTCAAACTCATCAATCAAAGCTGTTAGATGTAGAAAATTGAGTCCAGTGACATTCAAAGCAGAACCATTACGAAAAGAGGTTTATGTACATGATTGCACAACGTATACTGAGTTTTATGATGATATTCCCCGACCTTGAAGAAAATGCTCTAGGAGGTCGGTAATCCTATTTGTTGATTGTTCTTCAAAAATAAATGAAACAGCAGGCAAAAGACATACATGATCAGCAACAGTGAAGTTAAAAAAGAATGGTGAATCTGAAGTAGTGACGCGTGCAAGAATGCCTTCACATTTTTAGCACAGGCTCCAGAATTGGTGGTGCTTATTGACACACTTTGGAGATATGAGGATGAGGAAGTAACAGTGCAGTCTGACTCGGCCTATGTGACGTCAACAGTACACGCAGGATTGTCACGCTGGAAAATGAGGAGCTTCTTCCATGTAGACAGCCCACCAGTGCAACATGCATCCCTATAGGGCAAACATATTAGGTACTAAGAGGGCAGACATGATTTCTCGTGGTAACAAAGCCACAGATGTTGAACTGGAAAGAGCAGCATATTTTCCCAATATTTCTAATTTTGAAGTAGAAAGTGTTAAATAAAGGTCAAAACGGTGCATGATGATGAAAGACGGTTTTAATATGTTATCCGTTGTACAGTTAATTGAGATGTAAGATCGAGCTTAACAGGAAGAACAAGATTTATGGAAAAGACAAGGGTGTTCTCTATCCCCCACAGAGGTTATATGGAGACAAGATAGTGCTAGAAAGCCACTTATACCTCTAGCATTATTGAGAGTTGCGCTGGATCAGCTTCACTATCCTGCACTTATAACCAAAGAGAACCTTGCTGATCACAGAAGACTGGTTTTCGGCAAATTTATTAGAACACAATGCACATTTTATTGCAAATTGCATTATCTGTCAGAAATTCACAGAAGGGCAAACCTTGCGAAAAATGAGAGGAGCAATACCCTACCATAATGGTCATTGTCAGCATCTACATATAGATTATGTGGATATGTTGTTAGTAGTAGTATGTCCTTTTTCTTGATGGATTGAGGTAGCTCCATGCATGCCCCCCCCCCGATGCCACATGTGCTGCTAAGTTTCTCACTTGTGAGTTGTTTCCTAGATGGGGTGTATCCCAAGTCCTGCGTCTGGTAATGAGCTACATTTTTTAAATTAGATGGTCGAGCAAAGCAATCCTCTATTAGGCATAAAGCAAACATTTTTATTTGCTTATCACTCACAGGCGAATGACATTTGTGAGCATTTAAATTGACTCCTTTAAGAAAGGATAGCTACGATAAAGAGGACTTTGAAGAAGACTGGACGATGCATGAGAGTACCCCTTACTCCTCCCACTAGAATACAAAACGATGCCCATAGTGTAGCAAAAACATTAGGGGATGAGATGCATGGTTATTTGACAAATACGACCGCTAGTATTTCTCTTTTATTTCCCAACAGATAAGAAATTGGAGGGAAGGATCGAAGAAGATTGAAGAAGACAGCATAACGATGAAACTCACTGAATTATTAAAGACACCTAATTTGTATCCAGGGGACCAAGTGTTGTCAAGAGTTTTGTTCACACTTGGAATACGTCCCGTTTTGAAGGACCGTACCTAGTAGAGGAGGTCAACCCCACTGCGGTGAAAATCAAAGGAAGACGAACTTTGTTGCATCTGAATGACGTAAAGCTCTACAAAGGAGAGACCCTTACCGCTCTGACATCCATGGACAATGAAGTAAGAGAAGAAGTTCCTGGAATGGAGACTAGATCGGCTACCAAGAGCCAACAAGAATCATCAAAATAAAAACAATTTGAACTTTTGATTATTCCCAGGTTTTTTAATGAAATAAACAAACATTTCAGTGTTCACAGAACTATTCCTGTTAGGTTAAAGAGACAATGTTTACTTATAACGTTGCACACATTATTGTATGTTGTTTTTACATATATACTTCAATCCTATGCAACTCTAGTGAGATGAAACATTGATATTGTCATCTTTTTTGGAAATCCTAAAACAGCCCCTATTATTCACAGGATCATCATTGCAATACTATTACAAAGTGTGATTATTAAAAAAGTAACAGGAATTAAACATTAAGAAAATTGACATGTTCCAGTTTGTAAAAGACACATAGCTAGTAAGAAGATGGAATATTACATAGAATGCAGTAAGGCACACACATTCTTTTGACCTTTTGACCTTTTTCTTGTTGCTACTTTAAGGAACTCATGGTGGCAACAAGTAAGATAGACACAAGTGATCACATTTCAAGGGTGTTTATTGAACAATGAATGCTGTATGCAGGTTGAAGAAACACCTAAATCTAAGATGAGAGCAAGCACCGACCATGAAATGAAAAATAAAGAAGTCCTAGTGGTGTTGTGTCAAAAAAGGGCCTATACTAAGGAACCTATTGCTAAATCCCACAACTAATACAAAAAGGGTTGTGTAATAGTGCACCAGAAAAGAAAGACATTTTCTCAAACAATATGTCAGGATGCTGGATCCTGGGGCTCCCTTCCCTGCGTTTTTAGCACGGGGTAAGGTGGGATCGTGGAGCATAGCACAGTCTCGAGCTTTTCCAGCACGAGATGACAGTTGAGCTTTCAGCTATCAGGGCCATCGATGGCACAAGTCTCGTTTTACTTGAAGTCTCTTGCCTTCGAGGAACTGATGTCTTCAAAATAATAAAACAAAAGTTCCTTGAACAAATTAAAGTATGTTTCTTGCTTTCACTTAGGGTGAGGATTCCCCACCCTTGGATCTACCTCTTCCAGGCACCAAGCCTTCTCAATTTCTAACCACAGTTCATGTAGGGTGATGGCTTCAGCCCTAGGTCTCCCACTTCTGGGCGCTGACCCCCCACTTATCATATTATTCAATTTACTTATGAGTTATTTTCTTAATGAGCTTTTTGGATGATAGCTTCACCCCCGGACCTCCCTCGGTCAGACTTGGATCCCACTTGACTGCAAGTACTTGGATGATGGCTTCTCCCCTGGATCTCCTTAATTCGGGCTCGGACCTCTCTCGACTGCCAGTACTTGGTTGATAGCTTCACCCCCGGATCTCCCTCAGTCGGACTCGCTCGGATCCCTCTTAAATCTCAGCCTCCCTCCTCCGGGTTCACTATGGCTTTCTCTTCTCTTTAACAGGATTTTTCTTCCTTTAATTTCTCAATGTCTTTTCAAACAGTTCATAGTGTGCATCCCTCGGCCGGGTTCACGTCTGTCAAAACACTGTTTCCTGGGACTTTAGACTTTGCCCCTCTCACTGGCATCCCTCGGTCTGGTTCACTCTTGCCATCTCTTTTACTCACTGGCATCCCTTGGTCAGGTTCACTCTTGTTGTTTCCTTTACAGTTCAATGTTGGTTGGATTTGCTTTCCTTATTTCCTCTCACTGCGGGATTCATTTCCATTTCTTTAACACAGTTTTTAGATTAAAGTCTTTCAATTGTACAGTGATTTTGCTTGACCCTCAGTATGACTACTTTGACCTATTTCAGTGGCCCTCTGTAAAGACTGGAGGGGGGGTCTATACTTTGGCTCTCTATATGGTAGAGGAGAGGCACAGAGGACCCCAGCCAAGATTTTCTATTATTGGTAACATAGTCGAGCAATCAACACCTAGCTTCTCAGGAGGTGATGCAGGCTGGTTCTTAAGTACAGTGTACCCCCCAAACACCCACACAGGAATCTCTGCACACTGTATTAGTTAAAACACAGTCTTTATATAATTAATATTCAAGGTTATTTACAATATCATGATAACTCACTTTGTACTCGGTTATCTATAATGGCAAATATACAGTTCTACGTGGTACCACAATTACTATTAGATCTCTTTAAAGTGCATCAACTGTACGGTTAAATGTCACACAAATCAGTTTGTAAAGGAAAACAACAATAGATATAAGAGGAAAGCAGTTGGTTAGACCAATTGGCAGAATACTGGCCCCTACCATTAGACACAGTTCTGTGTGGAGATCCCCCCACCTGGGCAACCTGTAGAATAAAGATATATCAAAAGCCCAGTCCATATATTGTTCACAAGAGTCTTCCCAATAGTTCAGCAACCCCAAAGTACCTAGCGTTGTGGCGTTTCACTTCAGGGAATCGACCTCCCTTCTTGAGTGCCCTCCCTTTATGGCAGGAGTCACGGGTCATCGAATGTCCGTTGAAGAACAGGCTGAACTATGGCGGTGAAGTGGCAGCTTCTTTCCTATTGGTGCTCGTTGATGAGGAAGTGTAAACATCCTGCAAGGAAGATGTGTGCGGGGCACCTCGGTGTCGATATTTCTGGACCACAAAGAGTGTGAAGAACTGTGGCCCTGCAACGGCGTCGAGTCATCAGTGTCTCTGTGGTCTTTGGGTGGCGGGAAACCCACCGGTGGATGCTCCTTGGCGCGTCGACGGCCTGGCCTTCTCCGATGGGATAAGGCGGGCAGTGGTGCGGACGAGGGTGTCCGTGAATCAAAAGTTCTTAGGCAACGGTAGCACATCGGCTCCGGTCGGCGGCGGCGGTCGCCGACAGTGGCCGACAATAGTCTGGATGCTTCTCTTTGGGATTCCGCGGCAGTCCCTGTCTCCGGTCGGCAGCCTGTTGTAAGTCTGTCTACCAGGGAGCTTTGGCAAAGATCAGCTGGTGCACGATGGTCCATTGTAGCTTGGGAAGAGGGCGCCTTACCAACTCCTCTCTGGGTCAGTCTTTGGAGACACAGCCACTTTCAGATTGATGAAGAAGAGCAACAGCAATTCTTCTCTTCCGGCAGGGCTTCCAGGTCAAGCTTCAGTTTCACTCTAGTTGCTCTTCATAGTTTGGACTTCAGCTTCTGAAAACCAATTCTAGCAGTGAGAGGCCCCCATATATACTAGATGATCCCCCATTCATTCTGCTGGGTCACACTCAGGCAACCGATCGGTCAGAAGGGAATTCATGCAGGCAGGCAACCAATCAGGTGCATAGTGCATTCATGCCATTCACTTCTCTCCAGACACTCACAACAAGTTATGTGTATTGGGACAAGTACCCAGCCATTCAACACTCCACACTGCATTTATACCAGTTTCGGGCAGGGGTGTCTCAGTCATTGTGTCAAACACCAGAAACTAGAAATCAAATCCAGAACAAGAAGTGCAAATTGGTCACACACTCCATTCACCCAGGTCCCACCCACAGGTGTACCCACAACATAGGGTCGTTGGGAAGGCTCCAGCCAGTCTGGTCAGCACTTCCCCACACTGCCATATATGGAACTTCTACCCAACAGCCAGTCAGGGGGAAGGAACAGAGTCAGGGCTTCCTGGGACTTCGGGAAGATCAAGGTAACAGGTGATGGAGGGCAAGAGGCCACAGGGGCCATCTTGTCTCCGTCAGGAATCTACTGATTCCAATTACAGGGCCTGGGAATCCCAAAATAGAGGACACTCAGGGCACCTGTCAATTCAGCACAGAGCTGCCACCAGCCCTTACCCTGCTCTGTGGGCCACCCTCAGGTGCCCAAAAACATACACTAGGGGCACAGGGTTGTACCACCACCCATAGGTGCCATAAGGGTATCCCATGGATCTGTACACCAAACCAAAAGAGAGAGCTGCACCGCCAGGAGTCCCACATGAACTCCTGCATGGAAAACACGACAGAACACATGATAAAAAGCAGTAAAGGATAAGGATACGGAGGCCCTGTCCCTCCGATGCATTTCAGTCATCACAGTCACCCCCCCAGACTGGGGTTAGCGTGCCTAATCTCAGACAAGATAGACACCCTCATCCAGATGGTCAACATACCTTCTGGAAAGGCCATCTGCATTATCGTGACTCTTCCCTGGTCTATGCTCTATGGTGAAGTCTAGCCCTTGCAAGCTAAAGGTCCACCTGAGCAGTTTTGGGTTTTCACCCTTCATCTGCATAAGCCACTTCAGGGGCTTATGATCTGTTTGGACCTTGAAGGTAGGACCTGTAAGGTAGGACCTAAAACGCCTAAGGCTCCAAACTATACTGAAACATTCCTTTTCAACAGTAGCCCACCTAAGTTCTCTACCCTTGAGTTGTCTACTGATGAATATGATCGGATGTTCCCTCCCTTTGTCATCTAACTGGGATAAGACAGCTCCAATTCTGGTATCGCTGGCATCCGTTTGGACGATAAAGGGTTTGCTGTAGTCAGGTGCACACAAAACAGGTGCCCTACACAGAATTTCTTTCCAGCCATCAAAGGCCCTCTGACAGTTTTCAGTCCAATTAACCTTCCTAGGCTGTTTGGGTGAAGTCAGAGCTGTCAGTGGTGCAGCTGTGGTTCCATAGTCTGCCATGAAATTGCCCAGTGAGGCCCAAAAAGGCTCTCACCTGGGTTTGAGTAGTGGGAGTCTCCCAGTCATGTACATCCTGTACTTTACTGGGGAGAGGTTGGATTTGACCCCCTCATGCCTCATGACCAAGATACATGACTTTCCCCTGAGTTATCTAGCACTTGGTGGCCTGATAGTTAGGTCCAAGAAGAAATTTGCCGAAAGAACCAAAAACACATAACAATGAGGGCACTCACATGTACTCACGAGAAAGACGTGACCATTATCGTCGCTCCTCAAGGCATAGAATACCTGAAGAAAGATTGGCCAATCTCCATAGATGTTCCAGCTACAGAGAGAAATCAAAATCTCCCTTAGATCGACATACAGAACGTCAAGGAAGATCACTAGGAAAAAAAGCCAACGAGGTTGATCTAGCCATATAGAGAGATCAAAATCTCTTTTAGATCGAGACTCAAATTGTCAAGGAAGATCTTCAGGAAGAAAAGGCTGAAGAAGTCGATCTAGATCATATGTACCGAGGGTAAAGGACCATCAGGAAAGACCCCTCAGAAAGCCGGACCAAAGTGTACCTGCTAAAGGCACTGAGGATAACTGGAAATGGCTACTGAATTTAGTTGCAGAAAAAATTAAAATTCCATAGGCCAGGCCGACAATCACTAACAAACCCCTAACGATTGCATCATGGAACACTAAGGTTTTTACATCGTTTTACTCAGCAGAATGACAACATTGAAGAACATGATATATGTTGTCTACAAGAAACCTGGCTTTGTGAATTATCAATTGTGGAAGGATATTCAACTTACCTAAATCCTGCACCCAAAGGTATCAAAGGTCGCCCTATGTCAGGTCTCCTGATCCTAGTTAAGAACCATGTACAATTTAAAATTGTGGCAGAATTGAACCCAACCAGTCTAATTCAGATACTTGTTGGTACATTAACAAATAATAATAACAAGGGAGAGCAAACACTAGCCATATGTAACCTATATTGGAACCCAAATACATTAATTAGCATGGATTTTCCTGGTCAAGTAGAAAGATGGATCGATCACTGCAAAAATAATTGGCCGAACACAACGTTCATCTTGTGTGGGGACTTAAATTGCAAATGTTTAAATATCAAGGATGAACCTATCAAGGCCAATAACATACTGGCCACAGCGGCTGATCCAGTGGAACATGGCCATGGAAGAAAGAAATATGTCAATTCTCAATGTTTCCACTATGGATGATTCCCCAGCACAAATAACAAGGGAAAGCTCCACAAACGGGCAGATCCTATTTTTTTGTTTGTTTATTTATTTGTTGTGCGCGCCAGACCCAGAGGTATCAGGGCACAGGTTACAAGAGATCTTACAGCTTAGTTATAAAAGTTAGGGGAAAGTGTAAAGACAGTTTACCTCCACGTTACAGGAAGAAGGTAAGTAGCATGGAAAAGTTACAGGCGTTGGGAGCAAGGTTACCTTCACGATACAGGAAGAAGGTATATAGCAAAGAACAGGTATAACAGCATATGAATGTAGATAATATGTCATAATTTACAGATATTTACATATTTAACCAAACTATGTCCGGCATACGTTGCATGCAGGCAGGGGTAAATTAGTGTGGTCGGGATTAGAGGGTTACTTGTCTTCCTTTATGAGCCATCCTAGACTATATATTCATCTCAGACCCTTTGATCTCTTCAAATAACAACATGAGAGTAATCCAAATGCGAGATAGCGATCATAACTTGCTATCTGCGACATTGTTCCCAATCTCTCGCAGAGATGATCATATGGATCCATTATGTCTTGAAGTAACCATGGGTAAGAGTCGACTGAGAATACCATCGTCAAAACTACAGAAGCTAACCGATGCTCTGATTACCTCAATTAATTCACCATATGTCAAAGGGTCAGTTGACACACCTGAATACATAAACCTGTTCAAAAACATTGAAATGAACAAAAAAGGATTATGTATCGAAATTGGACCCACAATTTTGATGCTCAAATTGCAACTAAAAAAAAAATGATGAGGCAGCAATTGAATGCATTAAAACATGACAGAGCTTCGACAGCCTCGATCCAGAAACATAGAATTCGCCAACATTATCAAAACTGGACACAGCGATACAAAAAGGTCCTAATCCAAAAAGATGCTGAAACCATGCTGTCCACATTAAAAAATAAGAACACAGCTGAGATGTGGAAAATGATTAACAACTCAGAAATAGAACAAGCTTCAATGCTTATTTCACCTATAGTCCCGGAGAAATGGATTGCTCACTTCAATTCCTTCTTGGGTAAAACTGAACATCCATGCCTCATGAACAAAAATGAATATCCATTCTCAGCACCAAAATCAGTGGAAAAATGGCATCTAATAGACACATCTAGTCAAACTATCATGGAAATCATTAACAAGCTATCGACCTCATGAGCCTGTGGTCCAGATGGCCTCAGCAATCTAGCACTGAAAACAGATGCTGCCGAATGGGCAAATTATTTCTCGATCTTGTTCACTCACATTGTTATTGTCAACCAAATTCCATTATCTTGGAAGAAATCCATTATAGTCCCTGTTCACAAAAAGGGCGACCGAGCTGAACCATCAAATTATCATCCTATAGCATTACTTGATGCCCCTGGCAAGATCTTTGGCACTCTGATTCTTAAAGCACTACGCAATTGGGCAAAAAAATCCAACCATATAGACATATGGCAAGCAGGATTTGTTCACAGGATCGGAACAGCCCTCAACATTTTCATCCTGAATCTATTGAAGACCAGAACTGAGCGAAATGCGAACTACAAAATCTATGTTGCGTTCATTCATTTAACGCAAGCATTCGACAGCATATCACGACCACGACTTTGGGCAAAATTACAACAATGGAGTTGTCCCCAATCCATACAAGCCGCAATTCATCAAAACCCACAATACAAGTCAGATTCAACAAGACAGGATTGCTTATTAAATCCATACCAACTAACAAAGGACTGAAGCAGGGATGCCCTATGGCATCTGAATTATTCAATCTCTTTACTTCAGATGCCGGTGATAGCATTCAAGACGTTAGGCACTTTCCACCATTAATAGCCACTACAAAAATCAACAGGCTTATGTACGCTGACGATGTGGTCCTCATAGACAAGACCCCATTAGGTTTACAACGACAACTGAATACTCTTAATAACTACCTACAAACTAATGGCCTCACGATCAACCCAACAAAAATCAGCCATTTTACCCATGGGCTTGCGACATCATCAGACAAAATCTAAAAATCTAAGCTGGTCATTACTGGGAATTACTATTCCAGTAGTAAAGTCATTTGTTTATCTGGGAGTGTGCTTCAATAAAAGCAAAATAGATGCACCGAGACAACAAGCCTTAACCAAGAAAACAGCAAACTTCGCAAATTTTGCTAAGATTTTGCTAAAAAGGTACTGCAACTACAGTCTCATACCACGAATTCAATTCTACAAAGCCAAAGTCATTCCGATTCTGACATATGGCGATGAAACATCATTCAATTTTGAAATGAAAAACTGGGCCTTACTGGAAGGACGTTTTTGGAAAACAGTTTGAGACTTCCAAAAGGAACCCCAATACAATCAATAAGAATGGAATTGGGTCTGTGTTCTTTAGCAGCAACTGTGGAATGGAAGATGCTTGCATTTTACAGGAAATGCAAAGATGATCAACCAAAAGGAGGATTCCTACATTTACATAAAGCACTGTCAACTAGATCTGAGCCAATATTGAGTGAATGGGAAGAAAAGTGTCTAACCATCATACATTCCTTACAAGAAACCAATGAAACCTTAATGAACAATCCTGATAAATTCAAAAAGATTGGTTCAATACCGAAGAGCAAAGACGCAGGTACAAAGGATATGGCAAACTATGGGAAATCAGTCAGAAACCACATTCAATCCCTAACTATTTGAAGATATTCCCTCATTGGTTCTTCCGGGATCAATTTCTACAATTCAAGTTAAATCTGATTCATACTAAAGAAACTACATGGTCCAAAACCATACAAGCAGGGCCCCAAACTTGCCGTCTATGTAATGAAGGAAAATCAATTGAAAATCTACAACATCTGATAATGGACTGTTCAACTTTTGAGAATCAAAGAACATTGATAATGTGTGATGTCATCAAAAAATATGGATAAAGACCAAAGGACATGTGGTGGAAAATGCTACTAGCCAATGAAAAAACACCAATAACCTTAGCATTGATCAAACTGTTAATCATCATAAAGAATCACCTAGCTAAATTTGACTAGCGGAAACTGTTATAGCCTTCATGACATTTATACAATGCTGAGGACTCTGTATCCATCTCATCTTATCTTTTCTCGTTCTTTCTTTCTTTTGATTTTCTAAATATGAAGTTAAAACATGTGATCCAAGGTTTTCTAATGTATAACCGTAAAATCACGTTAAAAAATAAACAAATAAATAAAATAAAATAAAATAGTGAGGTTAGCCCTTTTCAAGTCAATACAATGAGAGTAATATGGGTATCTGGATTCTGTTTCCCCCAAGTACATTTGAACACATCACGAGCAGAATCTGTTTAGTTAAAATAGTTTAAACCTATAGCTTGAGTCCTTAGCTCTAACTAAATGTCCCTAACGAGGAAAGGGATCTGTTCCTGGTTTCATCCAGGAGACAGCCAAAAGGGCACTTACCCTGTCCTGACTCACTCCTTTCCTGCGATTACTAAAAAGAGGTGCATGCCCTTGCGAGTCAACACATTTCTTTAATCATGTTGCTAGCCCTCGGTGTGACTTATATGTAAAAATCACAGTAATTGTTGGTCCAGAATCACTAGGTCCAATTCCTGCTGTGTACTAAAAACGCAATGGATAATCTTTGCCAAGCTCATATATTACTTCTTTATGAGACAGGTGGATCATGTTGCTAGCCTCCAGCCCACTGAGCGCATGATTGACCAATCTCTGGAAGGTGGCAGGGGCATTCATCAACCCAAAAGGCATGACCCTAAAC
The DNA here is from genome assembly GCF_040938575.1 of Ambystoma mexicanum. Lineage (NCBI taxonomy): Eukaryota > Metazoa > Chordata > Amphibia > Caudata > Ambystomatidae > Ambystoma > Ambystoma mexicanum. Next base: position 781,333,261 of record NC_090936.1, read on the forward strand.
TGACAGAGTCCATCAGGTGTGGAGAACGCTGTCTTTTCCTTGGCATGGTCCATCAGAACTATTTGCCAATAGCCTGAGGTAAGGTCAAAGGTGCTCACAAATTTGGCAGCACCTATGGTGTCCACAAGCTCATCAGCCCTGGGCAATGGGTGCGCGTCAGTTTTGGTGACAACATTGATTCCTCTGTAGTCCCCACAGAACCTCCAATCTTTGGTTGCCTGGGAACTTGCCTTGGGGACAAGGACCACGGGACTGGAGCATGGACTGGTTGAGGGTTCAATAACACCCAGATCCAACATCTTGGCGACCTCAGCCTGGATGTGGTTCTTAATGGTATCTGACATACGGTAGCACCTGCTTTTGACTGGCACACTGTCACCATTGTCAATCTCGTGCCTACACCATGATGTAAGCCTGGTGCCAGTGAAAACAGAGAGGCATACTGCCGGAGCAAAGCCCTGCAGGCCCTCCTCTGCTCTTTCGTCAGATCGGGAGAGAGATGTACTCCCTCCACTGAGCCATCCTGAGGGTTGCTATGCAGCAAATCAGGAAGGGGCTCACTCTCATCCTCTTCTTGCTCGGAAGCTAGCAAGAGACATGAGACTTCAGCTCACCTGTGGAAAGGCTTGAGCCTGTTAACATGGAATACCTGAGGGGATACCCCAGGGACTCCCATGTAAACCAGATAATTGACTTCACCCATCTTGGAGATGATCCTGAAGGGTCCAGTCCACTTGTCTGCCAAAGCTCTAGGCTTGGTAGGCTCCATCACAAGGATTTCCTGTCCCGGAGTCCAATCCACTTGCGAGGCTTTAAGGCCATGCAATTTTTTGTTCAATTCATGGCTGGCCTTGAGATTTGTGGTTTCTTGACCCATCATCTGTGTTATCCTCCGTCTGAGGCCTAACACATAGTCCCCCACTTGCTTGGCGGGACCTGGAGGGGTGTCTTCCAAACCTTCTCTGATCAAGGCAAGGGGCCCCCTCACGGGATGTCCAAAGAGTAGCTCAAAGGGGCTGAAACCAACACCCTCTTGAGGTACCTCTCGGTAAGCGAACAACAGGCATGGCAGGAGGAGATCCCATTTCCTCCTTAGAGGCTCTTCCAAAGCACTAGCATGCCTTTGAGAGTTTTATTAAATCTCTCAACCAGACCATTGGTCTGGGGTGGTAAGAGGTGGAGAACTTGAAGGTTACCCCGCACTCTTTCCATATGGTTTTCATGTAAGACATGAAGTTGGGTCCTCTGTCAGAGACAACCTCCTTAGGGAATCCAACACAGGTGAAAATGCCCAGGAGAGCACTGGCAACCACCTTGGTAGTAACAGTCCAAAGGGGTATTGCCTCAGGGTACCTGGTGACATGATCAACTAAGACCAGATTGAACCGATGTCCACCTAAAGTGGGAGGGTCGAGTAGACCGACAATGTTGATGCCCACCCTCTCAAACGGTGTGCCAACCAGTCGAAATGGCAGCAGTGGGGCATTGACAGTTCCTCCAGTCTCGCCAGACAACTGACAAGTTGGGCAGGTTCTGCAGTGGGACTCCACTTCTACTCTCAATCTGAGGCAAGTAGAAGTGGGCAGAGAGCCTCTGCTTAGTCTTCTTGGTACCAAGATGACCAGCTAAGGGCACCTCAGGCGCCAACTGCAGCAGGAAGGGCCTGTAAACCTGGGGTACCACCAAATTCTTGAGGGCACCAGGTTCAGGCTTAGTGGACTCACTAACAAGGAGCTCACCCTCCCAATAGATACGGTATGTCCTAGGCACTGCTCGTGCCTGGGACAGGGCCTGTTTCCTCAGACCCTCGAGAGAGTGGCACTCTCTCTGTCCCTTACAGAAGTCCGCCTGGGAGGGACCCCCTTCAGCTAACAAGAATTGAAGGTCAGGGTCATCCTCCGGGTTGAGTTCCTCTCCCACCGGAAAGTCTTCAGGAGTTGAGATGGGGTTCAACACTGGACCCAGCCTGTCCGGAACATGGATCCCAATGGGTACTGTCCGAACAGCAGGAAGAGCAGGAGTCCCCTCCACAGAGGTGGCCTTCTTACTCTTCCGTTTCCTTCACGCCTTGGGTTTCCCCGTCGTCGAGGGTACCGGGCTTGCAGCCGGACCCTATGTGACCTGCGATCGAGTGAAGCCACAGCAGCCATCCGTGATCATCCCCAACTCGACCAAATTGTTACCTAACAAGATGTTTGCAGGCACATTGTCCTGAACCAGGACCGGAAGCTTCATTGTCTTGTCTCCAATCATAATGTTAACTAAGGCTATAGGCGATAATTTGGTAGGCTCACCAGCTAACCTGGTGGTTCTCAGTGGAGCACCTACAGGGTCCTGTCCACCAGTGTCATGCTTGCCCCATTGTCTCTCAAACCAACAGAAGGCTGGCCGTTTAAGAGGACATTTCTCAAAACCCTATGGGTGTTCTGTGGCATAGTTGCCAGTACTTCTGCGTACCGGTCCCAGGCCCCAAGGGACACTAAGGAAATCTCTATGGGAGCACCAAACGTGATCCCGGTAGAGGATGGGAGGACAGTGGCCTCCACCTCAGGTACGGAGTAGGGGTAGGTCAGACTGACAGCTTGGACTCCAAGTGCCTTACCCTTACACTTGGGGTCACCCCTTTAGTGATCCAGAGCCCACAATCCCAACAAGTGCCGGGAGGGCGGGGTACGGTACTGGAACCACTGGGACCCTGCTTTTCAGCAGGCAGACCACTTCTCTTACTCCCACCCACAATAGACTTATCCTCACTAGGTTTTTGGGTTTTAGGAGAGGAAGGTTTTCGTTTACCCGACTGTGATTGCTTCTGGGACTCCTCAGCTTTCTGAGAGGTCCCTCTTCTTTGTCCTTGTCCTTCCTGCTGGAGTCCTTAGGGGACACCTGATGGGAGACCCACTTGTCAGCCAACCTAGCCAGCTTAAAGGGGTCCAAAATGTTCTGGTCAGCAACATACTGACGCAGCTCTGGTGAACAGGCTTCCGAAAAATGCTCAAAAAATAAAAGGTAGGACAATTCAACACATGTTTTCACTTTGTAACTGTCAATCCACCCCATCATGTTCATGTGCGCAACACTCACCCAGTCAACCCAAAGACACATTCTCTGGTTTCTTAAAATCCCTGAACTTTTTAAGGTATTGGGTAGGTGTCTTGCCAAACTTGGCAATTAAAGCAGACTTCATGCACTCATACCCTTTCTTCCACACTCAGTTTCAGAATACAGTCATATCCAGTTTGAGACGCTCTGCTTAACAAACCCTTAGCCCAATCTCTTTTATCTACATCATGAATTGCACAAGCCATCTCAAACACTTCTATCCATTGGAGGATATCAAAACCCAACCAAATATTTCATAAACTTGGTTGCTGGGGACCTGACACTCTCAATGGGTTTAGCCGAAGTCTCCACTTGAGCTTTCTCTAACTGAATTCGGTAACACTCACTGTCCCGGTTCTTGAGTTCAAGGTCCTTATCTTTGAGTTCAAGATCCATATTCTTGACCTCCACTTGCTGTGCCAACTCCGCTTTCTTAAGCTCAGCATCTATTTCCAACTTGCGATATTCAAAGGCCAATTTCATCCTTAATAACTCAAGTTCCAAGGAATTGCTGGGGTTCGGAAACAGAGGCAGCAGGAATGGTGGCATTCCCAGAAACAGATTCAGCGACAACCCCCAGGGCAGAGACCACATTGGTTGCACCCCCCTTCAAGAGTTTCACCATCAGTCTGGTAGTCCACCAGGGCAGTTCAGCCCTAGTTTTATCCACAAAGTCTAACTCCCTGGCTTCACAAGCATCCTGGAGAGCCTCTAAGCTCAACCGAGTTAATATACCATTCGCAATAGATTCCATTGCTTGTAATGCAGTTATCTTGTGCACAACTAAACCTCAATTTAACAAAGTGCAGATATCCTTGTAAGTGGCACAGTTATACACTGATTCTTAAAACCATAAGCATCCCACTGCTGCCACCAGTGTAAAGACTGGAGGGGGGGGTCTGTACTTCTGCACTCTATATGGTAGACGAGAGGCACAGAGGACCCCAGCCAAGATTCTCTATTATTGGTAATGTAGTTGAGTAATCAAGGCCTAGCTTCTCAGGAGGTGATGCAGTCTGGTTCTTAAGCACAGTGTAGTACCCAAGCACCCACAAAGGAATGTCCACACACTGTATTAGTTAAAACACAGTCTTTATATAATTAATATTCAAGGTTATGTACAATATCACAATAACTCACTTTGTACTCGGTTATTTATAATGGCAAATATACAGTTCTACATGGTACCAAAATTACCATTAGATCTCTTTAAAGTGCATCAACTGTATGGTTAAATGTCACACAAATCAGTTTGTAAAGGAAACCAACAATAGTTATAAGAGTAAAGCAGTTGGTTAGAACAATTGGCCGAATACTGGCCCCTACCATTAGACACAGTTTTGTGTGGAGATCCCCCCAACTGGGAAACCTGTAGAATAAAGATATATCACACGCCCAGTCCATATATTGTTCACAAGAGTCTTCCCAATAGTTCAGCAACCCCAAAGTACCTGGCGTTGTAGCGTTCCTCATCGGGGAATCGACGGTCCTTCTTGAGTGCCCTGCCTTTAAGGCAGGAGTCACGGGTCGTCGAACGTCCAACGAAGAACAGGGTGAACTATGGCGGTGAAGTGTCAGCTTCTTTCCTAGTGGTCCTCGTCGACGGGGAAGCGTAAACGTCCTGCAAGGAAGAGGTGTGTGGGGCACCTCGATGGCGATAGTTCTGGACTGCAAAGAGTTTGCTGTGGGCCAGCAAGGGCGTCGAGTCGTCGGCGTCTCTGTGGTTTTTGGGTGGCAGGAAACCCACCGGCGGATGCTCCTCGGCGCGTCAACGGCCTGGCTTTGTCCTACGGGAAAAGGCAGGCGTTGGTGCGGACGAGCGTTTTCGTGAATGGAAAGTTCTTAGGCAATGGGAGCACAGCGGCTCCGGTCAGTCACAGCGGTCTTCGACGGTGGCGGGCAACAGTCCGGATGCTTCTCTTTGGGATTCCGCGGCAGTCCCTGTCTCCGGTCGGCAGCCTGTCTTAGGTCTGTCTACCAGCGAGCTTTGGCAAAGATTAGCTGGTGCACAATGGTCCCTCGTAGCTCGGAAAGAGGGCGCCTTACCAGGTCCTCTCTGGGTCAGTCCTTGGAGACACAGTGGCTTTCAGATTGATGAAGAAGAGGAACAGCAATTCTTGTCTTCCAGCAGGGCTTCCAGCTCAAGCTTCAGTTTCACTCCAGTTACTCTTCGTAGTTTGGACTTCAGCTTCTGAACACCAATTCTAGCAGTGAGAGGTCCCCAGATATACTATTTGATCTCCCATTCATTCTGCTGGGTCACACTCAGGCAACCAATCGGTCAGAAGGGCCTTCATGCAGGCAGGCCAATCAGGTGCATAGTGCATTCAGGCCATTCACTTCTCTCCAGACACTTACAACAAGTTATGTGTATTGGGACAAGTGCCGAGGCATTCAACTCTTCACACTGCATTCATACCAGTTTCGGGCAGGGCTGTCTCAGTCATTGTGTCAAACACCAGAAACTAGAAATCCACAACAAGAAGTGCATATTGGTCACACACTCCATTCACCCAGGTCCCACCCACAGGTTTACCCACAACATACGGTCGCCGGGAAGGCCCCAGCCAGTCTGGTCGGCACTTCCCCACACAACCATATATATATGGAACTTCCACCCAACAGCCAGTCAGGAGGAAGGGACAGAGTCAGGGCTTCCCGGGACTTCGGGAAGATCAAGATAACAGGTGATGGAGACGGGGACCATCTTGTCTCCATCAGGAATCTACCAATTCCAATGACAGGGCCTGGGCATCACAAAATGGAGGATGCCCAGGGCACCAGTCAATTCAGCACAGAGCTGCCACCAGCCCGTACCCTTCTCTTTGGGCTACCCACAGGTGCCCAAAAACATACTCTAGGGGCACAGGGTTGTACTCCCACCAATGGGTGCCATAAGGGTATCCCATGGGTCTGTACACCAAACCAAAAGAGAAAGCTGCACCGCCAGGAGTCCCACATAAACTCCTACGCTGAAAACATGACAGAACACATTAAAGGACAAGGATACAGAGGCCCTGTCCCTCCGATGCATTTCCAGCATCACACCCTCCTATGGCCTTCTGGCATCTGTAGTTTCTCTCAGAGCAGATTCACTCAGATGGGGATTGATCAGAGTCTCTTAAATTAGCACCATATGGTGCTGATTTCCCTCAGCAGCTGGTCTTCCCTTAACACTTTTACAATTCTTTCATAAGTTCATTGTAGTTGGTTCAAACTTGACACTTTGCAATTCTCAATCAACACAGCCCGGTTCTTATCAGTTCTCCCCTCGACTCATTGGCTGTCATGAACCACTTGACTTTCCTCTTCATTGGAGTCAAGTGCGGTACCACGGGCGCGGGAGCTTCTCTCGCTCCTGCTTATCGGTGTAGGCTTGCCCCATGAACCACTGACAACTGATGCAAGACACTTGTGCTATTGTTTGCGTTCTTAGGCTCTCTTCATCCCAGGTTCCATGGTCCTGGGATGAAAAGGGCAAGGTCACTTCTCTCCTCAACACCCTCTCGATTCCTGCCGCCTTTCTCCTTCTCTTGAACTGCTGTGCCTGGTTAGTCGTCTTGTTGTGCTGTCCACCAACATTGTACTGTGCTCTCTTGCTTCACCTTTTATCATTGTGAAGAAAAGGAAGGGACGTCAGGTGTGTGATTTAAGTCAATTGTGTCATGATGCCTGCCCCCGGAAGACCAGACCAGGCCCAGCAGCCCCGGAAGCAGGCATCATGCCACTTGGAGCATGCCCAAAAGCCCCAGTTAGGGTCTGTTTGGGTGCAGTCCTGGCGCCTATGGCGCCAGGCTCATAAAGATAAAGTCAGTCCTGGCGCCATGGGCGCCAGGCTCATTATTGATAACTTACCTGAAGCAGACCATGCTGCATACTCACCTGAGGCAGACCATGCTGCATGAAGACTCAAATGAGGCTTAGGAGGGACTATTTTACTGAAGGGACTATTTTGTTACTTGGGTGGGGCTGTGGAAGAATACTTACCTGGAACTTCTTCCAAGGCTATTTAAACCACGCCCGGACAGCCACACGTGCTTCGCGTTATTCTGCTTGCTGCAGCGCAACGCTCACTGTGTTTTCAGCAGCTCCAGTCTTCAGCCACGCCTGCTTCAGTCCTGGGACTCCTGAAACAAGAAGAAAAGAAGGATAAAGGTTAGAACAGGAGTTTTAACTTTAATGCTTACCTGAATCCTGATCCATTTCGCCACGGAGCTGAAAGACAGAAGTCTTTGAAGCATCGCTTCGCATTCCTATGGCGTCACGCTGAACTCACCTGCTTGGCGGTACTTCAGCATTCCATCACACTCTCTCCATCTCGCGGCCGCCCTCCGACACCTAATGAGACAAAGACAGCAAGGTGAGCAAGGGGACTCTCTAAGGCTATACAAGCTACCCCCAAGGACTTACCTGATTTACCACGGGGGGTACTCACCTCATCTCGGGTCGGCGCAGTCAACTCTGCTTCATCGCCGTACCCCGGCCCCTTAGGGGAAAACCACAATAGACTTACCTGAATCTTACCAATTTCCATTTGGAAATCTTCGAGTGGATTAATCGGCAGCCTGCAAGGAATTGGACAGAGTGAAGATCAGACATTTGAACTCTTATGAACAATTGGACTTTAGAGTCAATACTGGAACTCACCAATTCCTCTACGCCAGTGAAGTAACTGGTCATCAACGCACCCCTCCGGTCAACGCAGGATGGAGAGCTCATCCTTCCAAACCATCAGGTGAGACTAAGGAAGGGACATCAAGAGTGATCTGTGGGAAGACAACGGGAGTGGGGAAGATGGGTTGACACTCAATTCCACGGGTGGTTAATTCCTCTTCTCCTTTGCAGAATATTCCTGCGAGCCAGACAAACTAGGCTGAGTGGGCCAGTCCAGTCAGTCATCTCGGCGCTACACGTCACGCTGGTGGAAACAACAGCGGCCCAGTTCTGGTCGACGCCCCCATGGGAACCAGGTGAGCGTAACAATTGCCTGACTTTGCCTGACCCTTGTTTCGGGACATGTCAGGTAAACAGTTTTATTACAAGTCCATTGTGTAAAGGTGTTTGTGTCAGAAAGGAGGTGAGTGAGAGATTTCGAGTATCCTACGGGGTATAGAGAGGAAGGGGTGTTGTATGGGATTCCAGTTTTATTGCAATGGATTTGGGTAAATTCAGAAGGGTGAGATTTATGGGGTGTGTGGAACAAACTGGAATGACCAGGATTATTGTTGAAAGACAAACAGGGAGGTTTATGGGAAATGTAGTTTTTGTGTCCATTGTGTAGTCTATTGTGTAAAGGTGTGTGTGTCAGAAAGGGGGTGAGTTAGAGATTTCGAGTATCCTATGGGATATAGAGAGGAAGAGGTGTTGTATGGGATTATAGTTTTACTGCAAGGGATTTGGGTAAATTCAGAAGGGTGAGATTTGTGGGGTGTGTGGAACAAACTGGAATAACCAGGATTATTGTAGGGAGGTTTGTTGGAAATGTAGTGTTTTCGCTGAGCAAGTTGGGATTGCAGGAAATATAATCAGAGGGACAGGATTGGTAGGGTTTTGTCAAGGTAGATTTGGTATTCAGACAAGAATAAACAGACTGTCGAAGAGTGATCAGGAGTATATGAATAGGAACCAGAAAAGCAGGATTCGGGGAGTTGTGGTTCTTCACAAGTTTACCAGATGAGAATGGCTTGTTGGCTATATCTTTTGGTAAGGAAGAGTTTATGAGTGGAAGAGATGATGAGCGGGAATAGATTATAAAAGCTCCACAGACATCATTCCCCTCCCTATCATCTCTGTGATGGTACTGCGTCTCACCTGGGGTATTACCTTGAGCATAACCCCGGGTTCCCCTACTGAGGTGATCCTCCCCCATTGGTCCACCACCAGGAACTAGATCCAAGAGCGATGGCTGAGTCCTGGCCACCTGAATAAGGGGTTTTCGAGGTTTGTTGGGGACAATACCCTTAGGATTCCCCCACTATGTTTTGTACAATGCACACTCTTTATTTCCTTATTCTTATAGAATTTTGTCAAATTATATTTTACAATACAGATGGAGTGTTTAGCAATGAGACAGCTGTTTCTGTCCCTAACAAGAGTGCGAGTTACAATATCTCTGATATTTCCAAGCAAATTAACTGACTTAAGGGGGATGTTGTAGAAGGTTTTCAGGATATAAATACATACCTTGACAATTCAGTTAATTTAAAAAATAACGTGGTATCAGCACATGAGAGAGGTGGCAAGAAGAACATCAGATGAGAGCTGCAATGTATGTTCTCACATCCCTTCTGCCACGAGCACAGTCAGAACATTTTTAGCAAGGGAAAGACCTATGCATGCAAAGTGTCTCAGCCATCTAGCAACATGTATGTCCAATATCATGGACAGAACATTATGCCAGAATATTTGAATTGAAACCACCTAAAAAAAACCTAGACGTGCATACAGAAAATCTGATGGGATACTTTTGTAAGCCAAAAGATGTACTGGAAATCTCAGAGGATGCCCTGAAAGATGCTTTAGCACAGATTGAAGATGCCCTACCATGTGAAGAGTGTTTCAATAGAGGGACGGAAATCATGGCTATGGTATGCAACGAACAGGCTCCTCTCTGTTAGGCAGAATTCTCATTCTATGGCTAATTTCCCTTACCTATAGAGTCCCCCAGCAGCATTGCTGGATTTGAAGAGTTTGTTTTCTTCTCCTGCTAAGAGTGTGACTCTTTTTTGCCACTCTTAGACATATTTGCTATGTGTGTTCAAGGCTATTTTTTTGTGTTTAATGTCTATGGGGTTTTTCTCACCTCCATAGAACCATCTTTATCCACATGTGTTACACAGCACCCTCTGTGCAGTGACACAGGGGTGTCGAAGCGACCCCCAAACATAGACTCCATAGCCTGGGACTGACTACTGTCTCCCAGGGGCATGTAAAGTCCCCATTGTCTTTACAAGTCAATCTTTATGAACAAAACCAGTACAACCCATCTTACTATGGAGGTACTGACAAGGGTTAATAGTTTTTCCCTTATGTTAATTTTCGAGAGGGTACCGTATAGTCCCTCTCTCAAAAGTTTCTTGCTGATGGCAGTGGTTACTACCAAAAATATTTGATGGCGAATATTTCCCTATGGGATTTTCCCATTGTTCGAGGCTACCACATTTACTGACAGCCTCTAACATACTGCCAGTTTATTTTTATATTAACCTTACTCCGGTAGGTTTTAATTGCCAGACCTTTTATATAAATTCTTTCTCGTGTCTTTCTCTAAACTCCTAACCCAGGTTGGGGATCCTTTGTTCGTCCTTTTGGCGGGCTTCTGCCAAGAAGCCCTCCTTTCGGTGCCACTGAGTCTGGGGTGGATCCATTGTGTGGGAGGCGGAGTAGGCCCCCTGGACAGGGTTGCCTCAGCAACCCATGTCCCACTCTGCCCTGATAGGCTGGAGGGTCTCCCGCCAGGATGACCACTCCACTGTGTGAGTGACAGCTAGGCTGTATGAATGGGGATCTTTTTGCATAAAAGCAGGGTCCTGAGGACTGGAAGAGCAAGACGTCACCACTGGAACTAAGAAGCCGAAGAGGAGAGAAGCCAAAGACATCTGCAACAACTGAACCACCAGTGAAGCCCTGCTGCAGTGTCTCACCACTTTTCTCCACACGTCGAGAGGAGATCTTCATCTGCAAGAGCCTTCTTCCCTTGAGCTGGTGGGGCCAACCAGTTTGCCAATAGCCTTCCTGGACCTGCCTTGGTCAAATCTCCAGTACCCTGTACTCGGAGACCGCATAGCCAGGCACTCGTCCACCCGGACCGCGATTTAAAGAAGCATAGCTTTTATTTTGTTTGGCAACGCAGCGGCTGGTTTCATCCCTGGGTAGTGCAGTGACGCAAACCTTCCACCAGGATGAGAGCCTCTCTTCCTCTGCTGGATCTCCCGAACTGCAGGAACTACCAGGAACAACCGCCACCGCAGGAGCCCCTTCTTCATTTTAAGGTACTTTGTTCAGCCAGGCCGCACTTTTTCGTTGGTAGCACTAAAGGTGTTTTAAATCCTTTACCTACCTGTTGGGTTGGCCGCCCCTATCTTCTAACATTGTCTTTCACCTTCTGCATCCACCTTTTTGAATCGATTAACAAAGACTTGACTGCAACTATAAGAACATTTTACTCCTGGGCCCTTTGCCCTGTACCATTGACTCTGGCACAGGCCTATTGACTCTGGCTGAATTTGTTAGAACTGCCTTCTCTAGATTGCTTCTCAACTAAAACTGTGTTGATGCACCTAATTCTTATAACCACATTTTCCTTCACATTTTTTAAACTTGTGAGTGCCATTTTGCTCGGTTTTCATTTAAGTATTATACATGCTAAAGTACTGCCTTGCCTAAACTTGTTCACAAACTTATGGAAAGTGTTGCTAGGGTGTTTAAGAAAATATTACTGTATAACTTCTGCTTTCCCTCCCTTGTGAGAAATTGCTAGAGTGCCATTTGTGTTTGGTTTTCACTGTGCTGTTTTGCTCAGTTTTCACTCTTGCTCAAACTTCTCTACAATTTAACTAGGGAGTTGTGTATACTTTTCTTGACTGATTTTAATTTACTTTTATAACTGTGATTAATGTGTTAACTTTAGAAGTGTGTAAAATAAATATATATATTATTTTTAATACAAAGCTTTGGTCAGTGTTTCCTTGTGCCATAGTATTATAGTCCTATTGTGTAAACCCTGAATACTGCTCATCTCCCTCTTGAGATATGTTTGACTGCTTAGCCACAGCTACCAACTAAATCTTTGTGGTACAGACTGATACCAATGGGGATTTATTGCTCATACCTGTAGTCTTAATCTTCTTTAGTGCTCCCTGGGGGAACGGCACAGGATTCTGCCTAACACTCTCCAACAAAAGAAAACTAGGAAGATTACTAACCCATGGTTTTCGCCAGATTTGGCTAATAAAAGGGGACAGTTGAGAGCCTTTGAAAAGAAATGGGGAAAAAATAGCACAGAGAGCAATCTGGGACAGGTTAGAAGCTCACAAAGAGAATATGGAAAAGCTATATTTGAAGCCAAATCCAAATTCATAACTGATAAGATTGATAAGGTTATGAACAGGCCTCGGGAACTGCATGCAACTATCTCCCAGTTAGTCAATCCAGGGTGTGCACCGGCAGCACCATAATCATCAAAAGCACAGGTGGATGCCTTTAACAATTTCTTCATCAATAAAATAGAATTAATACAGGGTAAGATTGGGGAAATTAAACCATCAGAGGAAATAAATAAAAAAACTCAAGTCTGGGATGCAGGGGTTGGGGCAGACCAGAAGCTTTTTATGTTCCCTGAAGTTTCAGAAGAAAGGGTTTGCTCTCTGCTATCTACACTAAAAGCAACTAAAGACACGCTCTTTGTTATTCCATCATCGGTGCGCAAGCGAACAGCTTCAGATATTACCACTTTTATCACAAAATGTGTCAATAAATCTCTTATATCAGGGGCAGTACCAACGATTCTGAAGAAATCGGTGGTTACGCCACTGTTAAAAAAGAACAACTTGGACCCCAAAAATGTTCAGAACTATAGACCAGTAGCAGGACTGTCATGGCCAGCTAAAATCCTGGAAAAATCAAGAAAACCCAGATATAAGGAACATGTGGATCATGAGAATCTGCTTGATCCCCTGCAATCTGGTTTTCGACCAGTGGTGGGGACAGAGACGGCCCTGCTGACAGTATGGGACGATTTGCTGGAAACGGCGGACCAGGGGGGATTATCCCTGCTGGTCATGTTGAATTTATCTGCTGCATTCGATACAGTGAATCATAGGACCTTACTTAAATGTCTGAGTGGAGTTGGTGGGGTGGGGGAAGCAGCTCTCAGATGGTTTGAATCTTTTCTCTCTAAAAGAGAACAAAGAGTTTGACTTGGAGATTTCATGTCAGACTCAGTATTATTAAATTGTGGTGTCCCACAGGGATCCTCCCTTTCCCCGTTGCTTTTTAATTTATATGTCAAACTATTTGTGGGTATCCTTAGGAAACGTGGCATACACTTTCACTCATATGCAGGTATTCATGAGGATACACAATTTGGAGGAGACCTATGAAAAAATGGAACAGAGCCTGCAGGAAATTCAGACCTGGATGTGCGCCAATCAATTACTGTTGAATGCCAGTAAGACGGAAGTGGCCTTGTTTGCATCAAAACACCTTCTACAGCGAGAGCAACTACACCTCCCCCATGGCTCCTGGGGACACAGCTGGAGTTCTCTAAGAAAATTAAGAACTTGGGGTGTAACTGGGAGGACAACATAGGAAGTGGAGCTCAGGTTAGTGCGAAGGTTCAGGCAGCATTCTGTTCACTACGCCTGCTGAAGCATATTCTGCCTTTCATTGCGGAGGACGATAGAGCAGTGGTTATTGGTACTTTGGTGAACTCCAAACTTGACTATGAAAATGCACTATTGTCAGGAATTCCAGTCTATCAGCTACGCCGATTACAAGTGGCTCAAAATGCAGCAATCAGGCTGGTGCATAGGGTAAAAAAATCAGCATCAATTTCTGAGCTAAGGAGAGCTTTACATTGGCTACCTATAACACAGAGAATTGAGTTCAAGGTTCTGTGTCTGGTTCATAAATGTGTTAATGGCACAGGACCAGGCTATCTAACGGATAAAATCAGGAAACCCGTTCCTACCCGACAGCTGCGCTCAGCAGTTAATAATCTGCTTTTGATACCACGGACCAAGTGCTTGAGTAAAGGCGACTGTAGATTTGGAGTCTACGGCCCAAGAGCATGGAATAAACTGCCCAGAGAAATCTGAGCGATCACAAATCTGACAGAATTTCAAAGGGCGGTAAAGACCTACTTGTTCTGTTAGAACTCGTGAAGTTGGGTTGACTGACTTTCTGGCTCTTATAAATGTACTGATAGGGGCACATTTCTAATTCTAAAGATTACATCTGTGCCTAATTACGATTAATGCTGTCCGGTGCACTATACAAATGCTTCAAAATCAAAAAAATCAAAATGTATGACAAGAGGACAAGTTGAAGGAAAATGGTCAACCCTACGATGGATGTCAAAGAGAACATTCCCATATGAAGATATGTACATAAAAACACAGGAGATGCTAACAGAAGCGAGTTGGAAGAGCAAAATGATGTTGTACTCATTGATTGGTGTGAATATGGGAGATGAAGACTGTAGAACAAAAGAGACTGTATTGTGCAGACACATGGGAGACACCAGTCTTGCCAGGATGCTGGGAGACACCTCAACTACTGGTATATGAATAAGTAGCCACCAGTACAGGATGGGAAGAATGAATTATGGATACACTTCACACCCATTGATGACAGCACCTGTGCAAATAGTGACTGATAAATGCCTTAAGGAATGGGCCAAGTATTCAAAGCTACTAACATGGGTTGAAGCTGAAGCAGGACCTGTATCTATAATGCCATTCAAGAATGTGACACTGTTTCAGAAACAGTGGTCTAACCAGAGTTGGAGAAAATAAAGGATTCAAACACATCATTGATGTGCCAGGAATGAAAGGAGGAACTGCCATGCGGATGCACCACTATTGACCCTGTGGATCCAAAGTTTATATGAAGTTACCTAAAAATTAGGGAGGATTCTGTTCTATAGTGGTCATACATGTGCCTGCATTGGCGATCCTCCAAAGTGATCTTCATATTGCTGACTTTCTGAAAATGGATGCACATCAAAGGAAGAAGAGGTCACTCAACCTCATCTGACAGAAGAGAGAGAACTATTTTCTGACAAAATCAATAGAAGTTTATTATGACATACCAGATGACCACAAATGGATTAGCAGGATGGCAGTGAAATGTACATCTATATTCATGCCAGGAATTCAAGCTGCAGCAAACACCAAGTGGTTACAAATCACAGGGTGTGATCTGCTACAAACAAATAACACACCCACACAAGGATTTAATGTGACTAAAGAAGAATTAAGGACCATCAGACCCATGACCCTCCAGAACAGGTATGTTTTGGACTTAATTACAGCAATGGGAGGAGGCCTCCGTAGCAACAATCGGGCCTTCTTGATGTAAATACCTACATGCCCATGATGGAGAAATTGAAACCTTGACAGAAGCCATACCTCTCTTGTCAACCCTGCATACGAAAAGGGTGGCAGAGGCAGATGAAATTGAAGATGAGGAAGACTGTTTTTTATCCGTGTTCTCCTGGGTTTCAACCTGGCTAGCAAATGCCTTCAAACTATTGAGAAAAATACTAGTGTTAGGGTTGCTGGGATTCTGTCTTGCAAGAATAATCATAGGGCAGTGCAAGAAGACAGCAAAGAAAGCTATTGGGATGAAGATAATGATTTACATAAATGCTGTGGCTGACAAGCATACACAGACTGAAAGCACCCCTTGTGAGCACCTGAAAGGAAACCCTATGGTAGCCACAGGAAAACGTTTTATTATGCCAAGGATCATAAGAACTATGTGGGACATTGGGTGTTCTGTCAACCGACTGGGGAGTGTTGCCATATGAACTGGAGTATGGTTGAACATATGAAAAATGCAGGTGACCTGAAGAGTGGTGACAAAGATATGGATTACAAAGAAACTACAGTGTGAAGAAAAGGTCAAGAGATGGTTAAGGAGTCGACCAGAGGGGGGAATGTTAAGAGGCAGATGGGCAGGTGTACACATCATCTATAGAGTTTGCCCCCTCACCTCTGTCATACTAGCAGAACAGCAGGAACACACTGTGCATGACACCTGGTACTATCCCAATACCATATGAAAGGTATGAGAGATGTTATACGCTCAGACAACTGTACCAAACGTATCCCCAAACTCATGCGGTAGACATGAGCTTGCAGACACCACTGGATACAGAAGAACTATAATTAAAGTCTGACAGAGAAGAAGTGACGCTCCAAAAGAGAGAAGAAGGTGTACTAAACCTTACGTATTGATGTCTGACGAATGAAGATGTAACTGAAGCAATTAAGTAAACATATATCTGAATATGAAGAAAACCATATACACATAGAAGATAAGTTACAAAAGATGTATTAGATGTATATACTGTGAGAAATCTGTCAGTATTCCCCCACCTTCTCCCTCGGAATCTTCCATTCAGGTGGCCAGGGAAGGTAGGGAGGATCACCTGAGTGGAGGACAATACACAAGGGTGAGACATGGTGTTCCCCCATCCACAATAATGCCCTAACTTACTCTCCCTCAGCCTTCATGGGGTATTTTCAATCACACCTCATCTCCTGCTCCACATTTCCAATGAACATTGAGACGAGGAAGTTGCAACTAAGATCAAAGAGGATTACCCATAGGAAAAGCATTGGGAAACACAACAGGGGCTACTACTACTACAACCTACAACTAGGCTGCCCCACTAATAGAGTCAGGCAAGGTCAGGCACTTTATCTGAACTGCGAACACCTGACTCCACTTGACTCTTGCCTACACTATTAAAGGTGGAGTTCTGCCAGAAACACCAAGCGAGCTGGGGAGTCTGTCCGGACCAGAGAAGCCAAGGAGCAGAGAGCAGCAGGACCTAAATTATGGAGGAGAGCGGTATGCCGAGGCACGGGCCCGGTGTTGGTTAGGTGCTGCAGCAAGGCTAGGGAGCCGTGCCTCCAAGGAGCCACAGTGAGGCAGCCTGTATCCTGCTGGCAATGACCAGTGAAGTGCTCATTCCCTTGGGACACATGCCAGTCCCAAGGGTGCACATGGGGCAGGTGGTGAAACCCTGACCTCAACCCTCCATATCCAGAGGGAGACCGCCTGTGAACGGAATTCTCCCCGGTGAATTCCATGAAAGTCAGAGAGAGAAATTCAGGAATGTGCATTTGACTGGAGCAGAGAGTGAGTAAGTCACAGTTTGCAAAGCTGCACGAAACGGGCAGAGAGAGAGAGCATAAGAAGTACAGAAAGTGATAGAAATAACAGAAAGAGAGAAAACAGAAAGAAGGAAGTCGCTAGCAGCACTGAAAGAAAGTGAAGCAGAGTAAAGCCCTGTGAAGTGTGCAAGAGGCACGAGAAACCAGGGGACAAGTGCATAATAAAGAAAGGAACTGTACAAGAGGCACAATATAAAGACAAGAAACCAATGGAGGTGTAAATGTGCACAGTGAATAAAAAGGGTACAAGTGTGCAGGGTGAAATAAAGGAAACAAACAAAAGTAAGAAGGGGTGCAGGAAGCATTTCAAAGGGAAAGGTTGGAAAGAAAGAAACAGATGGGTGCAAATGTGCACACTGTAAAGAGGCACCATATAGAGAAAGGAACGCAATGGAATGTGCAATTGTGTATGATAAAGTGAAGGAAACAATGGAGAGCAAGCAGGGCTACAGGAAGCACCTGAAGGTGAAAGGTTTAAAAAGGAAGAGCAAGGAATAAGGATAGGGGCTAAACATCAGAGTGGTGACACTTGGGAGGATTAAAGAGCCCAGTGTTCTCAAAAGTCACTGAGACTCCCCCATGGAAGACCTTTACAGTGAAAGGTACATCCTGACCGGGTGAAATGTGTTTGTTTAAAGACGGAAGCAGTCTAAGCTTGCGGAAGGGAATCCTGAGAGGCCTGACGAGAGTTGTGCAAGAGACATTGTTGAACTGTCTAAAGAGAGTCTTACACTTGGGGAAGAGGCCTGAAGCGAACAGTGTATTCTTTTTTGTTTGGAACTGGAAGTGTCCAGGTATGGGGACGGGAACCCCAAGATACCCAACTATGTTGTGAACTTTGTTGATTTTGGTTTGCGGCAAGAAACCTGAGTGGAGGATTCTGATGGTTCCCCTTTTACTTTAATTATCTTTCACTGGCAGAACTACATCTGAAACCAGCTGTGGTTTATATTTCTTTTTCTTTGAACCACTATGTTTTCCTTTTTCAAGACTTCCTAACACATTTTTGTAAATCATAGGTTTAGACAAAAACGGAATATTGTTTTGGACAGAAACATCAGTTGAGGAAACTATCCCTTTAGAGTTAGGGCCAGTTAGGCATTACACAAACCCAGGAACCTTACATAATTAAGATTTTGAAAATAACATCTTTGAGTCTGTGTTGCTCTTGATCACAATACGCAGAAACACAAGGTAGATTTGAGATTATAGAAACTTGCTAAAGTAGGAAATATAACACTAGTAAGGCAGACATATTGAGAAAATGGATGTCAGCATTGTATAATAGTAAGCATGAAATATTGAGGAGAGAAACCAAGGCAGCAGAGCTGACAGGTGTTGGAATACATATATGTGCAAGAACAAAGTGTATTTACTTGGCTCAGCATCAGGGATGCCACAGCAAGAAGCAACTGCAAGGAACAAAAGCAATCGAAGAGTATAAGCCATGTATGTAAGACATATTTCTCTTAGATTAAGTAAAGGAGTGAATAATTGTGTGTACCAAGTATTGAGCAATAAAAGATGCAGAAAGCATGTGCAGCACGGAGCACCAAGTCTCCAGAAGCCAAGAGGAGTAATAGCACCCAATATAATTGAATTAAAAAGCACTAAGTACAAGCGCAGAATAAACACAATCATAGTCTCCTCACATGCAGTGTTATACCAGAAAACAAGGCCTATTCATAAAGCTCCAGCCGAAGATAGCAATGTACCTTCAATCCCTTTGAAGTTCCAAGGAAGAGAACAGTCAACAAGGTTAACTACAAAGAAGAAGCCTTGGATTAGGGCCTAACTGAGGAGAGATGGCATGCTAATTAGCTAAGAAAGGCAGTTGTCTGACGTTGTTCTCTTGCACCTGGGTTTCGCTGCTTACGTACTGATAATGAGCCGAATGTCCAAGGTTGCTGAGAGAGTTCCAACCAATCATGAGGGTCTAAGTAATGGTGTGCCATGTATTGTTGCAGGAGTCTATCCGCTTCTGGTATTATATCATCATCTAGATTTTACGTAGTTAGAGGTTGTGCAAGGCATGCCTACCAGATAAGGGACATCTAAGGATGATATTAACACTTAAATGAACTGAACTATTGGTATATATGTGTCCCTTAACCAATCCGTCCGCCTCATAGGTTTTACTTTTTGCAACGTAAGATGACATCATAGCTGACGTATGATGAGGTATAAAACCTTTTGTGTACCTAAAATTCGCTGAAAGTGTGTAAGCTACAATTTGTTTGTTCACCAGGCTTCCCTACTTTATTGAATTGATAATAAAGTAGTATTTTGGCAAATTCATTGAGTCTGTCTGGTTATTTGGGCCTGGGATACTTTATATTGGTAGTCCCATTCGGCACTTGGAACGCTCCAAGTTGCACACTTATGTTGAAGGAGGGATTTGATAAAGTCAGTAAGCAAGGACGTGAGGTCACTGGCAAGGGAGGGGTGAGCGAGAAATGGAGCACAAAGAATAAATACATACATACTATTGGAAGCCCCAGTGTCTGCATCTTTACTCCGGTTAGGCATCATGTGGAATGCACATAAAAAGAGTCCTTGCAGAGACTCTATGCCTGGGTAGGAGGAATATGAGAGTAGTGTTTTCAATATGGCATTCAGGGTGTCTTTCCTGATGGGCAGAGGTGTATTCTGATCATAGTGTTACAAGCAGATCATTGTGGTAGGTGCAGGTGAGGGTAGCAGGACATTCAGAGATTATTCATACTGACTGACAGGTTAGTGTGCTTGTTCAGGCCATATCGAACAATATGATGCATTTAATGTATGTTAGCAACCTGGAGTGAGTTCCACAGTTGAGGCATATGCAACCATTGAAGTGTATGAACGTGGGTAAAGAGTTCCTGATGTAAATCAAGTGAGTACTCTATTTTTACAGTACATTGACCAACAGTGTATTTTTGAAGTAGATTAAGGTCAACAAATAGAAAAGTAAAAATAGATGATGACATACATTTGGTTTTTGATTGTACGTTGCACTACACATGGTAAATGTAATTCCCAATGGAAGGCAACATGGGGTTATGAGGAGGTTTTCTAGAAAATGACTAGAATTCCTTCACTTAGGGATGATTACAGACTTTATGAAGGAGATATATGTGGCATAAGCAAGGATTATGAGATGTTATTCCCTTCTAAGAGGCTGGAGACACTTGTCAAGTTAAAGGAGGAAAGAGTGGACACTTATTTTACTGAATTTTCCATGAGGACAAAACAGGGCATTCCATACACTTAATAAGGATGTTGGAAATGTCTTCAATATATGAGACACAGGTAAAAAAAAAAAAAAAAAAAATTATATATAATATAATATATATATGGTAGTGGCCATGTAGTTATGGTTAAGTTGCTGTTTCCATAGGAAGAGCACTTTTTGGGTGGCTTATAACGTCGCTCTCCCTGGACGGATCCTGACCACACTTTGCAAAAAAAGTATTTGGGTCACTCTGAATTTCTTTGCAAAGTTTGGTGAGAATTCGTCCAGGGGGGGCAAAGTTATAGGGGGGGTTCCAAAACTTTTCTTTTTCCCATATACTGAATGGGAAAACATTTTTGCTCGCGCCTACAGCCCAAACCGCTGGACGGATTTCCACCAAATTTGGACCAGGAGCAGCGGCTTGGTCCCGAAAGCGTGCTTTTGCAAATTTGGTGAAAATCCGTCCAGTAGTTTTTTTTAAAATGACCAAAAAGTAGGTCAAAAAAAATTAGTGATATCTGTGTTCGGTTCGCGGGCACACTTCCCTGTTCGCTCCGCGGAGAGTGTCCTGATTGGCCAATCGTCTTGCGTGATGTTCGCGGACATGCAACGTGTTCGCTGATTGGACGGCGTGGAGCGTGAAGCGCGTCAGATTTTTCGGTAGCGCCCGCCATCTTGGATTCGCGGACAGCACGGTGAAACTTTGTTCAAAATGTGTGTTTAGTAGAGTGTGTTGATGTGTAGGAGTGTTTGGGGAGGGTGGGAGTGTATGAGATAGGATGAAAGTTGTGTTTTTTATGTTTTAGACATTCTTTTTGTGTTCGATTTGTTTGCGGACATCACAGGAGTTCTGAAATGTTCTAAATAAACTGACTGGGGGGTGTTCTCAGGACTCAATATGTGTCCGTTTTGTTCGCAAGCAAAGTGAAACTGTTCTAAGAACACTCGCGGTGTCCGGGAAGTGTTCGTAGGGGGTGTCCTGAGGACGCTGTTCGTATTGTTCTCTGTCAAGTTGAATGTGTTCTAAGAACACCCGCGGTGTCCTGAAATGTTCGCAAATAAACAAAATGGGGGTGTTCTGAAGACGCTTCTAAGAACACTCGCGGTGTCCGGGGAGTGTTCGTAGGGGGTGTCCTGAGGACGCTGTCCGTATTGTTCTCTGTCAAGTTGAATGTGTCCTAAGAACACTCGCGGTGTCCTGAAATGTTCGCAAATAAACAAAATGGGGGTGTTCTGAAGACGCTTCTAAGAACGCTCGCGGTGTCCGAGGAGTGTTAGTAGGGGGTGTCCTGAGGACGCTGTATGTATTGTATATTGTTAAGTTGAAAGTGTTCTAAGAACTATCGCGTTGTTCTGAAATGTTCGTAGGGGGTGTCCTGAAAATGGTGTCCGTATTGTTCGCTGGCAAGTTCAAAGTGTTCTAAGAACACTCACATTGTTCGCGGACATTAAAAGTTTCCCATAGATCATAGTTGAAATGTTTGACTCTATGGATGTGATATGCTGCGGTGGTTTTTGCCAGGGCATAGAGTCTTGGGTGCATGGCCATTTGGCCATGCACCCAAGACTGTATGCCCTGGCAACAACCACCGCAGCATATCACATTCATATTTGCTTATAACTTTGGGTGAAAAACAAATGTATGGTTCTCTGTCAAGTTGAATGTGTCCTAAGAACACTCGCGGTGTCCTGAAATGTTCACAAATAAACAAGATGGTGGTGTTCTGAAGACGCTTCTAAGAACACTCGCGGGGTCCGGGGAGTGTTCGTAGGGGGTGTCCTGAGGACGCTGTCCGTATTGTTCTCTGTCAAGTTGAATGTGTTCTAAGAACACCCGCGGTGTCCTGAAATGTTCGCAAATAAACAAAATGGGGGTGTTCTGAAGAAGCTTCTAAGAACACTCCCGGGTCCTGGAATGTTTGTAGGGGGTGTCCTGAGGACGCTGTCCGTATTGTTCTCTTTCAAGTTGAATGTGTCCTAAGAACACTCGCGGTGTCCTGAAATGTTCGCAAATAAACAAAATGGGGGTGTTCTGAAGACGCTTCTAAGAACACTCGCGGTGTCCAGGGAGTGTTCGTAGGGGGTGTCCTGATGACGCTGTCCGTATTGTTCTCTGTCAAGTTGAATGTGTCCTAAGAACACTCGCGGTGTTCTGAAATGGTCGCAAATAAACAAAATGGGGGTGTTCTGAAGACGCTTCTAAGAACATTCGCGGTGTCCGGGGAGTGTTCGTAGGGGGTGTCCTGAGGACGCTGTACGTATTGTTCATTGTTAAGTTGAAAGTGTTCTAAGAACTATCGCGTTGTTCTGAAATGTTCGTAGGGGGTGTCCTGAAAACGGTGTCCGTATTGTTCGCTGGCAAGTTCAAAGTGTTCTAAGAACACTCACATTGTTCGCGGACATTAAAAGTTTCCCATAGATCATAGTTGAAATGTTTGACTCTATGGATGTGATATGCTGCGGTGGTTTTTGCCAGGGCATAGAGTCTTGGGTGCATGGCCATTTGGCCATGCACCCAAGACTGTATGCCCTGGCAACAACCACCGCAGCATATCACATTCATATTTGCTTATAACTTTGGGTGAAAAACAAATGTATGGTTCTCTGTCAAGTTGAATGTGTCCTAAGAACACTTGCGGTGTCCTGAAATGTTCGCAAATAAACAAGATGGTGGTGTTCTGAAGACGCTTCTAAGAACACTCGCGGTGTCCGGGGAGTGTTCGTAGGGGGTGTCCTGAGGACGCTGTCCGTATTGTTCTCTGTCAAGTTGAATTGTCCTAAGAACACTCGCAGTGTCCTGAAATGTTTGCAAATAAACAAAATGGGGGTGTTCTGAAGAAGCTTCTAAGAACACTCCCGGTGTCCTGGAATGTTCGTAGGGGGTGTCCTGAGGACGCTGTCCGTATTGTTCTCTGTCAAGTTGAATGTGTCCGAAGAACACTCGCGGTGTCCTGAAATGTTCGCAAATAAACAAGATGGTGGTGTTCTGAAGACGCTTCTAAGAACACTCGCGGTGTCCGGGGAGTGTTCGTAGGGGGTGTCCTGAGGACGCTGTCCGTATTGTTCTCTGTCAAGTTGAATGTGTTCTAAGAACACCCTCGGTGTCCTAAAATGTTCGCAAATAAACAAAATGGGGGTGTTCTGAAGACGTTTTTGAGAACACTCCTGGTGTCCTGGAATGTTCGTAGGGGGTGTCCTTAGGACGCTGTTCGTATTGTTCGTTGTTAAGTTGAAAGTGTTCTAAGAACTATCGCGTTGTTCTGAAATGTTCATAGGGGGTGTCCTGAAAACGGTGTCCGTATTGTTCGCTGGCAAGTTCAAAGTGTTCTAAGAACACTCACATTGTTCGCGGACATTAAAAGTTTCCCATAGATCATAGTTGAAATGTTTGACTCTATGGATGTGATATGCTGCGGTGGTTTTTGCCAGGGCATAGAGTCTTGGGTGCATGGCCATTTGGCCATGCACCCAAGACTCTATGCCCTGGCAACAACCACTGCAGCATATCACATTCATATTTGCTTATAACTTTGGGTGAAAAACAAATGTATGGTTCTCTGTCAAGTTGAATGTGTCCTAAGAACACTCGCGGTGTCCTGAAATGTTCGCAAATAAACAAGATGGTGGTGTTCTGAAGACGCTTCTAAGAACACTCGCGGTGTCCGGGGAGTGTTCGTAGGGGGTGTCCTGAGGACGCTGTCCGTATTGTTCTCTGTCAAGTTGAATGTGTCCTAAGAACACTCGCGGTGTCCTGAAATGTTCGCAAATAAACAAAATGGGGGTGTTCTGAAGAAGCTTCTAAGAACACTCCCGGGTCCTGGAATGTTCGTAGGGGGTGTCCTGAGGACGCTGTCCGTATTGTTCTCTGTCAAGTTGAATGTGTCCTAAGAACACTCGCGGTGTCCTGAAATGTTCGCAAATAAACAAGATGGTGGTGTTCTGAAGACTCTTCTAAGAACACTCGCGGTGTCCGGGTAGTGTTCGTAGGGGGTGTCCTGAGGACGCTGTCCGTATTGTTCTCTGTCAAGTTGAATGTGTTCTAAGAACACCCGCAGTGTCCTGGAATGTTCGCAAATAAACAAAATGGGGGTGTTCTGAAAACGTTTTTGAGAACACTCCCGGTGTCCTGGAATTTTCGTAGGGGGTGTCCTTAGGACGCTGTCTGTATTGTTCGTTGTTAAGTTGAAAGTGTTCTAAGAACTATCGCGTTGTTCTGAAATGTTCGTAGGGGGTGTCCTGAAAACGGTGTCCGTACTGTTCGCTGGCAAGTTCAAAGTGTTCTAAGAACACTCACATTGTTCGCGGACATTAAAATTTTCCCATAGATCATAGTTGAAATGTTTGACTCTATGGATGTGATATGCTGCGGTGGTTGTTGCCAGGGCATAAAGTCTTGGGTGCATGGCCATTTGGCCATGCACCCAAGACTGTATGCCCTGGCAACAACCACCGCAGCATATCACATTCATATTTGCTTATAACTTTGGGTGAAAAACAAATGTATAAGGAACAAAGGTATTAGATACTATGGATGTGATATGCTGCTATGGTTGTCCTTATTATTGTATACTTACTGTTTGGTCTAGTAATGGGAGTCCATGTTTTTCTTCTTCATTTCTGTGATAAAAGAAAATAGCATGTTAGTATTAGTATTTTGTAATGACTTATTACATTGTATAAGCAATATACTTTTATTTTTTTTTACCCTCATATTTAGTAGAGTACAAATCAGAGTACTGTGCAATTTGCTCAGTTTCTGTATTTGTTGCTAAAATCATTGGGTCTATGGGAGGAAAAAAAATCCATGTTGGATTTAAAAAAAAACCTTTTTCTGTTATGCACAGTTTATTTGTTTGTTTGTTTTCAGTGTTCACTTGTTGTTTCTGGCTAATGCTTTATTCTTTGCTTTGTTGTATTTTTTTTGGAGCAGTAACAGATTCTTCATTTGTTTTGATATTATAAAATTTTTGAGCAGTTAGATACCAATTGGCGTATTCTAACTGTCTATTTTTTTAATATATTTTAGTGGTTTTGATTTATCTATTGGATATTGTTAAATTTTGGGACAGTTAGATACCAATTGGCGTATTCTAACTGTGTATTTTTTGGCCTAATTTAGTGGTATTCATTTATCTGATTAGTTGTTGTAGAATCTTTAAGCTGTTAGATAGCTTTTGGAGTTTTCTAACAGTTTATATTATTTTAACACACATTTATAATTTTGGGACAGTTAGATACCAATTGGCGTATTCTAACTGTGTATTTTTTGGTCTAATTTAGTGGTATTCATTTATCTGATTAGTTTTTGTAGAATCTTTGAGAAGTTAGATAGCTTTTGGAGTATTCTAACAGTTTATATTTTTTTAACACAAATTTACTTAAAGGTTTAAATACAGTTTATTTATCAAATTTTGGTTTTAAGAACATCAAATAAGCATTTGTAAGATTTGCTGGTAATCTCTGCTTTAGAGTAATGGTACTATCATCACATTCAAACCATCCACATTTCTTTTTTATATATGCCGTGTAGTGCCCTGAATTGGTTGTGGCTCCTGCGTGGTAGATTATACCTATTGTTGTCAAGGTTTTCTTACCAAGTGATATTTGACTATGTGTGAATCCAGTCAGCTCGCAGTTGTTTTTGGTACCATCTGCATTGTAACGTAGAAGCATTAGTATTACGTATTTACTATGTGTTTGTATTACTAACGTGGAGCGATTATCTGAATTGCAGGTAGAGCATAATCTACCATGGTTTGCATTTTGTACAAGTTGCTGAAATGGAATGGATTCACAATTTGGTATTGATATATATATTCAGTGAAAAAACTTTGTTAAAGGGACGTTATGGTTAAGTTGCGCTACTAAAAACCTATGAAATTCAGTGAAAAAAACTTTGTTAAAGTGACGTTATGGTTAAGTTGCGCTACTAAAAACCTATGAAATTCAGTGAAAAAACTTTGTTAAAGGGACGTTATGGTTCCAAGTAAAACCGAAAAACCCTTGAAATTCGCCAGTTATGGTAAGCTAAGCAACCATAACTCGCGCCACCACCGTGCACTGCTAAGACTAACACCCAGGACATCAAAGATGACATCACAAATGTCATTGATGACATCACTGATGACATCACATGTCTGGCTCACTATTTTTTCTTTTGCTGACATATCTAGGCCACATGGATTTCTTCAGTAACAGTCAGAAACTAAGAATTTTATTTTATTTGTAGACATATCCTTCTAGTAGGTTCTTACAGTAATTCCCTTAGAGTACAGTCACATCATATGAAACATATACATATGGGAAAACACAAGCTTGAAAGACAGCAATCCTTTTTGTGCATAAAGACAATCACTAGACTTATGAGCACTTTCTGATAGTACTGTTGTTTTTTTGTTATGGCTGTACTTTCCCTGTATATGGTCATATTTGTATACATTGTACTCACACTACTTTCCTTAGGGTCCAATCACATCAAGTGATACATATACCTAGGGTAAATAGCAGCTTTGAAACAGAGCAATCATTTATTTGCATGAAACTAATCAGTTAAGTTATGAATTGTTTCTGCTACTACTTGTGCTTTTTTGCTAACTTCACTTTCTCTGTATATACCCATATTGGTATGTGTTCTTGTGTCTTTGTGTTTTGTCTATAGTAATGCAATTATGTAATACATGGGTTTTATTAGCTACTTATTACATATTTCACAGTACACAAAAATCTATTAAGAAAACAATTATCATTTCATTGTTCAACATATTAACATTACGAATATCATACCTTCATCTTGTACGCTGCACACAATGTTATGTTTCTGTATGAGTAGCTTAGTATACTAGATAGAACCCCATAATAGGATGCTATTTATATCAATGCATCGTTCAATGCACATATTAGGGTATATTTCTTGCAATGATTCTTGACACTTTTTTCGCAACATAATAAGAATCACTTCTACACATATTTCTTGAGAAGTACATACACATGTGATGTCATCAGTAATGTCATCAATGACATTTGTGATGTCATCTTTAATGTCCTGGGTGTTAGTCTTAGCAGTGCACGGTGGTGGCACGAGTTATGGTTGCTTAGCTTACCATAACTGGCAAATTTCAAGGGTTTTTTGGTTTTACTTGGAACCATAACGTCCCTTTAACAAAGTTTTTTCACTGAATTTCATAGGTTTTTAGTAGCACAACTTAACCATAACGTCCCTTTAACAAAGTTTTTTTCACTGATATATATATATATATATCTTTTTTTCTGTATTGCAAAATCTCCCGTGGAGGAAAGCTCATCTTTGCCCCACATGCCCCCAATGAAAATCACAAATATATTGCAAATGAAACTTCTATCATGCAATATGTGGGTTTCTGTAGTATGAGGGATTGTTAAACATCTGAACATTCACATCATTATCTAGCCCCTTTTTATGTAGTTAATAGAATAATATTTTAGTGCCCTGTTCTATTCCAAAATGGGATAGTTTGAGATCATGACCTTTCTCCAGCCTGCATTACATGGCCACAGTAGTGGCCATGTAGTTATGGTTAAGTTGCTGTTTCCATAGGAAGAGCACTTTTTGGGCGGCTTATAACTTCGCTCCCCCTGGACGAATCCTCACCAAACTTTGCAAAAAAAGTATATGGCCCACTCTGTTTTTTGTTTTGCAAAGTTTAGTGAGGTTTGGTCCAGGGGGAGCAAAGTTATAGGGGGTCCCAAAATGTATTTTATTCCCATAGACATAATGGGAAAAAACTTTGCTCATGCCTACAGCCCAAACCGCTGGACGGATTCACACCAAATTTGCAGCAGGAGCGGCGGCTTGGTCCCAAAAGCGTGCTTTTTTTATTTGTAATACATCCATCCAGTAGTTTCTTTTTAAATGACCAAAATGTAAAGCAAAAAAATGTGTGATATCTATGTCCGGTCCGCGGACTCACTTCTCTGTTCGGTCTGCGGACTGGCCTCTGATTGGCCGAAAAATTTGCGGACTGTTGCGTAGTCCGCGAACATCGGGACGTGTCCACTGATTGGATGGTGAGAAAACATGAAATGCGTCTGTTTTCTTGAAACGCCAGCCATCTCGGATTCACAGACTTTTTTGGGGTCCGCGAACAGCGCAGTGAATTTTTATTTTTAAAAAAACAGCATTTAACTTTTCAAACTCAACAAACCATCTCTGGGCAGGTGGGGGGATGAGGATGGGATGGGATATGGCCATAAGAAGCCAAAAAACGTGTTGTTTCACCCCCAAAAGTCAGCGAACACTCCAGATGTCCTGGGACAGTCATGTGGTGTCGCAAATACTCCAGATGCCCTGGGACAGTCCTGTGGTGTTTGCGAACACCCCAGATGTCCTGGGGCAGTCCTGTGGTGTTCGCGGACAACTCAGATGTCCTAGGACATCTGTACCTATTTCTGCATTACAGAGTTGGGGAAAAACAGTTTTTGGATGGCTCATAACTTTTGCGCCACTCAGTGAAACTGCATGTAATTTTGTAATTTTATTCTAGGACTAATCCTGAATGGTTTTGAAAGTTTTGTGGGATTCTGTCAAGAGGGGGCAAAATTAGAGGGGGGTCCCAAAATATTGTAAAGGCATATAAATGTGGTGTCATTTGAGATATCTGCACAACATTTGGCAAAACGATTTTGGATCTAGATATAAATGGTTTTCTAAAGTTTGTGGGATTTTCTCAAGAGGGGGCGAAATTAGAGGGGGAGGGTCTCAACATTTTTAGATGGCTTATAACTTTGTTGCTATTTGACGAATGTGGAGAAAAGTTTTGAGAAAGATTATAGATCCAACCTTCAATGTTTGTTTAAAGACTGAGTGGATTTTGTCAAGTAGGAACTAAGATATATGGCTATTGTATGTACATATATTTTGACAGTTTTTAAAAAATAAAACATGGCCGGGTTTCGAGCAAACTCATGAGGAGCATTGGCAAGGACATTAAAGAAAGGTTTTGCAAATGTGGCCGTGTTTTATTTTTTGACAAGTGTAATAATGTAGGTACAAAAAATAGCCATATACCTTTGGTGACTGAGGTATTGCCTGTGGCCGTGGGCAGTTGCCAGATTGTCTGGGTCATGGCATAAGGTCATGACGCGGATATCTGACTACTGGCCATGACCGCTAGGGACGAAAAATGGTGTTAAAGTGGCTATGTCTACCTGGGACCGGCTATGTGGTAAAGTTATTCGAAGGTAGGATAGGTTTGAAAGGGAAAAAAGTGCTTGTGGTAATATGTTCATAGGGTTTTTCAGGCTGCCAGGATGGCAAGGGAAGAGGGGCTGTGTACGGAGCCCCGCCTTCTCTTTCCATGTTGGCTGTCTTGGAAAAGGATTTTCCTTCCTACAGCGGGACGCCGAAGGCGACCCGCTGTAGGAAGAATAATCCTTCCATCTTACAGCGGGACGCCACAGGCGTCCCGCTATAGGAAGAAAAATCTATGTTTTAGCACCCTGTGTTCACGCTTTGGGAACCAGGGGTGCTAATGGCCTTTATCCCCCATTTCAGGGGCTGCAATGGACGATAATGGTCTGTAGCCCTCCTTATTTATTTATTTATTTATAACGCACCAATGCCCGCAGACATCAGGCTGTGTGGTTACAATATTTGTTAAAGAAGATGAGGTGGAGGAAGTTCTATTTTTTAACTGTGAAAGGTGGTTCCTAAAGGAACATTCATTTAATTGTTTTTGGATGGGAAATGAGGGAAGAGGCACCAAACACTAATATGTAGGGGCAGGTGGACAGGGGAAAATGTTGCGCGTGTGCTATTTCTAAGGTAGGGGCAGTGTTTCTCATGCTCCTTGATTACAGCAGTGGTGGTGTCTCTTGGGGAGTAGGGATGGCATTAGCTGATTCCATTTTTAGAGAAATAGCAGTTTTGCTAAAAGTATGTACTGTGTACTAGATTGTTAATGGATGAGTAGGAATAGGTGTTGGAGATGTGCAAGGGAAATTTTTAAGTTGAAAGTTCCTAGATCAGTAGAAAATGCAGTTCCGAACTGTCCGTGAAGGACAGACCTTATTGTGAAGTGCGGACGGGTTCTTGGACACATCATCATGCCGCACGCTAGCGTATGATCATGTGGCACTGTCCGGAAGGTCCGCAATGAAGTCAGATGTTCGTAGACATCTATGGATGCAAAACTAGTTGAAATAGTTGAAGAAAGTGTATAGAAGTGTTAAAAATGATTCTAGAAGGTGGGAAATGGCAGAGTTTTAAGGTGACACTTTGTAAATTGGACACAAATATTGTTATATTTGGTAAGTATGATATTAGTAAGTTGTAGGAAAATAACATGCACTAATAAAAACCTATGAAATTCATTAAAAAAACGTTGTTAAGGGGACGTTATGGTAAAGTTGCACTAATAAAAACCTATGAAATTCAATGAAAAAACTTTGTTAAGGGGACGTTATGGTTAAGTTGCACTAATAAAAACCTATGAAATTCAATGAAAAAATGTTGTTAAGTGTACGTTATTGTTAAGTTGCACTAATAAAAACCTATGAAATTCAATGAAAAAACTTTGTTAAAGGGACGTTATGGTTAAGTTGCGCTACTAAAAACCTATGAAATTCAGTGAAAACATTTTGTTAAAGGGACGTTATGGTTCCAAGTAAAACCAAAAAAACCCTGAAGTTCGCCAGTTATGGTAAGCTAAGCAACCATGACTCGCGCCACCACCGTGCACTGCTAAGACTAACACCCAGGACATCAAAGATGACACCACAAATGTGGTGGCGCGAGTTTTGGTTGCTGGGCTTACCGTAACTGGTGAACTTCAGGAGTTTTTCGGTTTTACTTGGAACCATAACATCCCTTTAACAAAGTTTTTTCACTGACTTTTCATAAGTTTTTAGTAGCACAACTTAACCATAACATCCCTTTAACAAAGTTTTTTCACTGACTTTTCATAAGTTTTTAGTAGCACAACTTAACCATAACGTCCCTTTAACAACGTTTTTTTCATTGAATCTTTATATACATATAGTTTTGGGGCACTGCAATGGCAACAGTGGGAAATATTTCCCATGCCGAAATAAATATAATTTCCAAACGGTATAGGAGAGAACAAAAGATTGGTATGGGATATAGACCTGAGCATGTGCCTTTCGTCCAAAGGAGCCCGGTGAGTGCGGCTGCTTGAATTGCAACTCTTCCACCTGTCCTGGTGGCATCCTTGGTCCCCCTGCCCCTGAGGTAGCCCCCTTTGTCTCCCACTCCCTCCCCGCACCCACTTCATGATTCCCCGGACCTCCCGCCTCCCGTGCCCCCCCACCCCCTCCCATTGGTCCATCCAGCCTTGCAGAGCGAGTGTAGTGACTCGCGTGCCTGCACCGGCTCCTTTCGTCCATCAGAGCCCGGTGAGTGCGGCTGCTTGAATTGCAACTCTTCCACCTGTCCTGGTGGCATCCTTGGTCCCCCTGCCCCTGAGGTAGCCCCCTTTGTCTCCCACTCCCTCCCCGCACCCACTTCCTGATTCCCAGGACCTCCCGCCTCCCGTGCCCGCCCACCCCCTCCCATTGGTCCATCCAGCCTTGCAGAGCAAGTGTAGTGACTCGCGTGCCTGCACCGGCTCCTTTCGTCCATCGGAGCCCGGTGAGTGCGGCTGCTTGAATTGCAACTCTTCCACCTGTCCTGGTGGCATCCTTGGTCCCCCTGCCCCTGAGGTAGCCCCCTTTGTCTCCCACTCCCTCCCCGCACCCACTTCCTGATTCCCTGGACCTCCCGCCTCCCCTGCCCGCCCACCCCCTCCCATTGGTCCATCCAGCCTTGCAGAGCGAGTGTAGTGACTCGCGTGCCTGCACCGGCTCCTTTCGTCCATCGGAGCCCGGTGAGTGCGGCTGCTTGAATTGCAACTCTTCCACCTGTCCTGGTGGCATCCTTGGTCCCCCTGCCCCTGAGGTAGCCCCCTTTGTCTCCCACTCCCTCCCCGCACCCACTTCCTGATTCCCCGGACCTCCCGCCTCCCGTGCCCGCCCACCCCCACCCATTGGTCCATCCAGCCTTGCAGAGCGAGTGTAGTGACTCACGTGTCTGCACCGGCTCCTTTCGTCCATCGGAGCCCGGTGAGTGCGGCTGCTTGAATTGCAACTCTTCAACCTGTCCTGGTGGCATCCTTGGTCCCCCTGCCCCTGAGGTAGCCCCCTTTGTCTCCCACTCCCTCCCCGCACCCACTTCCTGATTCCCCGGACCTCCCGCCTCCCGTGCCCGCCCACCACCTCCCATTGGTCCATCCAGCCTTGCAGAGCAAGTGTAGTGACTCGCGTGCCTGCACCGGCTCCTTTCGTCCATCGGAGCCCGGTGAGTGCGGCTGCTTGAATTGCAACTCTTCCACCTGTCCTGGTGGCATCCTTGGTCCCCCTGCCCCTGAGGTAGCCCCCTTTGTCTCCCACTCCCTCCCCGCACCCACTTCCTGATTCCCCGGACCTCCCGCCTCCCGTGCCCGCCCACCCCCTCCCATTGCTCCATCCAGCCTTGCAGAGCGAGTGTAGTGACTCGCGTGCCTGCACCGGCTCCTTTCGTCCATCGGAGCCCGGTGAGTGCGGCTGCTTGAATTGCAACTCTTCCACCTGTCCTGGTGGCATCCTTGGTCCCCCTGCCCCTGAGGTAGCCCCCTTTGTCTCCCACTCCCTCCCCGCAGCCCTCCCCCTCCCAGACCATATCATTTCCGTGCCAGTCCCTCGTTCCCCCTACACCCACCCGTGATAGGCCCGACTGCTTCCTCCTTTGACCTGATTGGTGCAGACGAGAAGCTCCCGTCTCATTGTTAGTCCTCCCAAGGCAGCCCTCTGCCTGGCAGCCTATCAGCTAAGGACCTGAAGCAAAGGACGGCTCCTACAGTGACGGCTCCACTTCGTATCTGCAGGTATCCGCAGGAGAAGCAAGAAGCCAACAATAAGTAAGTGTGGCAAGGACGGGGACAGAAGCAAGTACTTCTCGCCATACTACCCTACCACTCAACCTAGAACCCCATATCTCTAATAAATTCCATTTGGAAACTCTGTCCTATACACGTGAAAGTTGAATTTAGAATTGCATTGAAACCGCGCCCAATAGCCTCTCTGAGAAAAGCTGAATTTGATGAGTTCATGATTACATTTAGAAGTTGCGCCCAATAGCCTCCCTGAGAAAAGTTGAATTAGAAGTGTTCCCAATTGCACTCAGAAACTGCGCCCAATAGCCTCTCTAAGAAAAGTTGAATCTGATGTGTAAATGATTGCATTTTGAAACTGCGCCCAATAGCCTCCCCGAGAAAAGTTGAATCTGATGTGTACATGATTGCATTTAGAAGTTGCGCCCAATAGCCTCCCTGAGAAAAGTTGAATTAGAAGTGTTCCCAATTGCACTCAGAAACTGCGCCCAATAGCCTCTCTAATAAAAGTTGAATCTGATGTGTACATGATTGCATTTAGAAGTTGCGCCCAATAGCCTCTCTGAGAAAAGCTGAATTAGAAGTGTTCCCAATTGCATTCAGAAACTGCGCCCAATAGCCTCCCTGAGAAAAGCTGAATCTGATGTGTAAATGATTGCATATTGAAGCTGCGCCCAACAGCCTCCCTGTGAAAGTTGAATGAGAAGTGTTCCCAATTGCACTCAGAAACCGCGCCCAATAGCCTCTCTGAGAAAAGCTGAATTTGATGAGTTCATGATTGCATTTTGAAGTTGCGCCCAATAGCCTCTCTGAGAAAAGTTGAATCTGATGTGTACATGATTACATTTTGAAGCTGCACCCAATAGCCTCCCTGTGAAAGTTGAATGAGAAGTGTTCCCAATTGCACTCAGAAACTGCGCCCAATAGCCTCTCTGAGAAAAGTTGAATCTGATGTGTACATGATTACATTTTGAAGCTGCGCCCAATAGCCTCCCTGTGAAAGTTGAATCAGAAGTGTTCCCAATTGCACTCAGAAACTGCGCCCAATAGCCTCTCTGAGAAAAGTTGAATCTGATGAATTCATGATTGCAGTTTGAAGTTGCGCCCAATAGCCTCCCTGAGAAAAGTTGAATTAAAAGTGTTCCCAATTGCATTCAGAAACTGCGCCCAATAGCCTCTCTAAGAAAAGTTGAATCTGATGTGTAAATGATTGCATTTTGAAACTGCGCCCAATAGCCTCCCCAAGAAAAGTTGAATCTGATGTGTACATGATTGCATTTAGAAGTTGCGCCCAATAGCCTCTCTGAGAAAAGCTGAATTTGATGAGTTCATGATTGCAGTTTGAAGTTGCGCCCAATAGCCTCCCTGAGAAAAGTTGAATTAAAAGTGTTCCCAATTGCATTCAGAAACTGCGCCCAATAGCCTCTCTAAGATAAGTTGAATCTGATGTGTAAATGATTGCATTTTGAAACTGCGCCCAATAGCCTCCCCGAGAAAAGTTGAATCTGATGTGTACATGATTGCATTTAGAAGTTGCGCCCAATAGCCTCTCTGAGAAAAGCTGAATTTGATGAGTTCATGATTGCATTTTGAAGTTGCGCCCAATAGCCTCCCTGAGAAAAGTTGAATTAGAAGTGTTCCCAATTGCATTCAGAAACTGCGCCCAATAGCCTCCCTGAGAAAAGCTGAATCTGATGTGTAAATGATTGCATATTGAAGCTGCGCCCAATAGCCTCCCTGTGAAAAGTTTAATTAGAAGTGTTCCCAATTGCACTCAGAAACTGCGCCCAATTGCCTCTCTGAGAAAAGTTGAATCTGATGTGTACATGATTACATTTTGAAGCTGCGCCCAATAGCCTCCCTGTGAAAGTTGAATGAGAAGTGTTCCCAATTGCACTCAGAACTGCGCCCAATAGCCTCTCTGAGAAAAGTTGAATCTGATGAGTTCATGATTGCAGTTTGAAGTTGCGCCCAATAGCCTCCCTGAGAAAAGTTGAATTAAAAGTGTTCCCAAGTGCATTCATAAACTGCGCCCAATAGCCTCTCTGAGAAAAGTTGAATCTGATGTGTAAATGATTGCATTTTGAAACTGCGCCCAATAGCCTCCCCGAGAAAAGTTGAATCTGATGTGTACATGATTGCATTTAGAAGTTGCGCCCAATAGCCTCTCTGAGAATTGCTGAATTTAGAAGCGTACACGATTGCTTTTAGAAGCAATCTTGAAGCTGCGCACAATAACCTCTCTAAGAAAAGTTCAACTTAGAAGTGTACATGATTTCATTTAGAAGTTGCGCCCAATAGCCTCCCTGAGAAAAGTTGAATCTAGAAGTGTACATGATTGCTTTCAGAAGTTGCGCCCATTAGCCTCTGTGAGAAAAGTTGAATCTAGAAGTGTTCTAAACTGCATTTAGAAACTGCGCCCAATAGCCTCTCTGAGAAAAGTTGAATCTAGAAGTGTACATGATTGCTTTTAGAAGTTGCGCCCAATAACCTCTATAAGAAAAGTTGAATTTAGAAGTGTACACGATTGCTTTTATAAGTTGCACCCAATAGCCTCTCTAAGAAAGTTGTATTAGAAGGTCCTAACTGCACCTAGATGTTTCTCGCAATCGCATCTTGAAACTGCGCCGAATAGCCTCTCTGAGAAAAGTTGAATTAGAAGTGTTCCTAATTCCACCATGAAGTTTCACCCAATTGCATTTAAAAGTTGTGCCCAATAGCCTCTCTGGGAAAAGTTGAATTAGAAGTGTTCCTAACTGCATCTAGAAGTGTTCCAAACTGCATTTATAAACTGCGCCCATTAGTCTCTATGATAAGTGGAAATTAGAAGTGTACTCGACTGCACTTAGAAGTTGCGCCCAATAGCCTCTCTGAAAAAGTTGAA
Organism: Ambystoma mexicanum; assembly: GCF_040938575.1. NCBI lineage: Eukaryota > Metazoa > Chordata > Amphibia > Caudata > Ambystomatidae > Ambystoma > Ambystoma mexicanum. The sequence goes on from NC_090936.1 coordinate 781,369,264, forward strand.
TTTGAAGTGATCCCAATTGTATCCAGAACCCAAAGCTTGCACCGATCATGAGTGCAGTCACTCCCCCCACTCCTGTCAGAAACGACTCCCGTGGACCACCTCCATTCTCCGATCCGCCTTCCCTCCCGCCCCCCCCTTCCCTTATCAGCCCACCCTCGTCCGCAATCCTTGCCACCACCCTCTCCAAACACCAAGCCAGGGGTGCACGATGGCGAGCAACCCACCCTAAGACCATGCATCCCCTGAACCCCACCGCCGACCTGCCAGCAGTGCCCACTGTGCCCACTCCCGCCCTCCTTACTATCATATCTAACACACCCGACCCTCCATTCGCCCAACCCCCTCCTTGCCCCCATACCCCTACCACTTTCACCGGCCGACCGCACCATTTCCCATCCCTAAAAACTGCACGCCTTGCACTAGCAAGAACCGAAGCCGCTTCCCTCTCCTCTCTGACCCCCCTACCCTCTCTCACACACCAGTTGCAGCAAAGAAACTAAAGAGGAAACGTCCCTGGTCCCCCTCAACCTCTCAGCTCTCCTCGCCTCCCCTATCTCGACCCTGCACCTCTCGCCCACACTCTCCTCCTTCCCCCGTGGCCTCTCCTTTCCTGAAACCCCTCTCCCTCGATTTCTCCTCGACTCCAACTGAAACTCCTAACCGCCCACACCCCTTCCTCAAATCCCCCACCCCGAACCCGATCAACCTATCACAAGCAAGCAACCAGTAGCCCGTAGGGTGGCTTTCAAAACCTTATGCCTCACCCATCGAGCACTGCATAAAACTGGACCTCAATATCTTCAAGAAAAACTAATACCATATCATCCCTCTCGCACCCTAAGATCAAGCTCAGCCAGCCTCCAAACAATTCCTAAGACAAACTCAATCAGGATAGGCGGAACATCATTCTCAGCCCAAGCTCCAACCCTGTGGAACTCGCTCCCACCCCACATCCGCCTAACTGAGGACTTAACGTCCTTCCGCAAACTACTGAAAACCTGGCTCTTCCCCTAAAACCAACCGGCTTCCAAACTAGCACCATCACACCGACCTATCAATAAACGACTAAAGTAGATCAAATACAGGGAAGCGGATATTACTAATAAATCAATGAGAAACTAAGGAGATCTGAACGATGAAATGCACATAGCAGTATGTAAAAGCTAACATGAACGCAAATACAGAGAAGCAAACAGAACTAAGGAGCACGTAGAACTGATGATGGCGTATAAAATGAACTTTACTGAACCAACAAACGTATAGACTAGGTGAACGCGTGGCCAGACGATCGTATACAAGCGAACGAGCATATAGTGAGGATGACCGTGGAGAGCGGAAGAGTGTTGAGGGCAGATGTGTGTTGAGGGCAGATGTGTGTTGAGGGCAGATGTGTGTTGAGGGCGGATGTGTGTTGAGGGCGGATGAGTGTTGAGGGCGGATGAGTGTTGAGGGCGGATGAGTGTTGAGGGCCCATGAGTGTTGAGGGCCCATGATTATTGAGGGCGGATGAGTGTGGAGGGCGGCCGGGTGTGGAGGGCGGCCGGGTGTGGAGGGCGGCCGGGTTTGGAGGGCGGCCGAGTGTGCAGGGCGGCCGGGTGTAGAGAGCGGCCTGGTGTGGAGGGCGGCCGGGTGTGTAGGACGGCCGGATGTAGTGAGTGAAGACATGTGTGTAGAGAAGACGTGTATGGAGAGAAAACGTGTGTGGAGACAAGACGTGTGTGGAGAGAAGACGTGTGTGGAGTGAAGACGTGTGTGGAGAGAAGACGTGTGTGGAGAGAAGACGTGTGTGACGAGAGAAAACGTGCTTGGCGAGAGGACGTGTTGTGGCGAGAGGACGCGTTGTGATGAGAGGACGTGTGTAGCGAGAAGACGTGTGTGTCGAGAGGACGTGTGTGTCGAGAGGACGTGTGTGGCGACAGGACATGTGTGGCGAGAAGACGTTGTGTGGCGAGAGGACGTGTGCGGCGAGAGGACGTGTGCGGCGAGAGGACGTGTGCGGCGAGAGGACTTGTGTGGCGAAAGGACGTGTGTGGCGAACAGACGTGTGTGGCGAGAGGACGTGTGTGGCGAGAGGACGTGTGTGGCGAGAGGACGTGTGTGGCGAGAGGACGTGTGTGGCGAAAGGACGTGTTGTGGCAAAAGGACGTGTTGTGGCGAGAGGACGTGTTATGGAGAGAGAATGGGGTATGGCGAGAGGACGTATGTGGCGAGAGGACGTGTTGGCGAGAAGACGTGTATGGCGAGAGGACGTGTGGAGGGCCGACGAATGTGCAGAACGGACGAATTGCTTAACTGCATGACGTCCATATTATACCTAGAATGCATGGATCCTTTAAAAGATCATACCTCATATCACACCCCACGCTTACTCTCTCCTTACACCACCACCCAACTAGAACACAGAGATACTATGACACCATTCGGTATAACTGTTTCTCATATCAACATCTGACGCCGCTCACTCCACATCACTCTATTGTAATCACTGCTGGTCTCGCACCCCCAGCCAGGCATTCTCCTCAGGCCTTACATTATGAGTCCAGCAGTATGCCGCCAGACTCGTAATATTTTACTGGCGCCTGACTTCCTGGTGGCACAGGTATATTACAAGTCCGGCGGCCCAGGAACCCAGGTGCCGGTAAAATGTAAGTTCCCATTCCCATAGAGTCCACTAGGACTTTATGGGAAAGGGGACTTGTAAGCGCCAGCACCGTTATTAACGGTGCCAGCTCCTCAGTGAACGGTCTGCCTACCGTGACCGCTGTACCCACCAGGGTCAGACCTGTTGGGCACAGCTACCACGGCAGGCAAACACGTAGTTTGCCAGTCTAGAAACAAGGGTGCCAGTGAGCTTACCGGCACCCTTGGTTCCAGACCGGCAAACTTATAATGAGGCCCATTGACTTACATGAGAGCCTAAAGGCCATAGCCTTCTCTATCTGACTCTTTCTGGGATTCTTCTAAGGGGTACCCTATTCGACTGCTCCACAGATCAGCTTGTAAAGGATTGTCAATGTTGTGCCTCTTAAGACATCCAGCTCTTTTCTTTTCTTTCATGTACTCTCTTTCTCTCCTTTACCCTATTTTTCTAGTCTACACACTATCCTAATCTTGCTGTTCTTCCTCTCACTTTCTACTTCTCCCTTCCTATCTCCACCCACACTACTAGCCCTATGATGTTCACATTCTCTCATCTTTTCCTTCTCTCTACATCTATTCTCCCCTCTCTTTCTGCTCTCACCCCTCCACTACCCTTTCACCACTCCCTTCTCTCCTGTCACCACTTTGCTCTCTCCACTCTTCTCTCTCCATTCACCTCTCTCTACTCTCCTCTCCACTCTCCTTGCTATCTCACCCTCTTGCTCTCACTCACCACTTTCTCTCTCTTCACATAACCCCATTGCTTCAGCCCACTAAGCACCCACTCGATCACTTACTCTTACAAACTGGTATCACTTTTGATTTTCAGGAAACAAACAAATGGCAAGAAAACACTGTTTTAATGAAAATGCAATAATGTCTGCTAGGTCAGCGGGTCTCATGAGACCGCAAAACTGAAAACTCTCAACCCACCCAGATTGGGATACAGTATTTAAAAACAAAACCCACAACATTAGACTATATTAGAATATATATATTCTAGACATTAGGTGTAAGTACATTCTAACCCTACTATTGGCTCCTGCCTATGCAGACTACTTACAACAAAAAGTAGCCTATCCTAATTGGCAATTGCGACAATGTGTAACATTCAATGTGCATCCCATCCAGAGGACCTAACTTGAAGTCAGTGAGGAGAGGCCTTCCCCATAGCTACAACTAAATACAGTAATATTCCCTCCTGTGTGACCAGACATCTTGGTATCCAAAGCTATTCCCAAAACATCACTGCCCTCCTATGCTAGAACACGTTCTACTTACCATTGCATGCCCATCTGCATATGCCAAGGACACAGACTGTTATTTCTTGGAGCCTTCTATTCTGGGGAAGGTTTTTTTCTGAGAAAATACAATCAACGTCTAATTCCTGGACAAAGACTCCTATTTGTGCTGCAAGCCATCCAGCTGCATACTTAGCAACTTGAACGATTCTCTAGAACTCTGCAGAAATTAAATCCAATTCGATTAATGGCAAAAACATTCACTCCAAGAATATTCATGCAGCCTGTATTTTTTCCACGTTTAGAACATTTAACATACATATTTACTTTCCCCTTTCTAGTTGATTTATCAACTACACCACTGTTCTCTTTCATCTTGTCAAATGGAGTTTTCAGCACCCAGACCTAAAAAACATTTTACAAATTCCCTCCATATTATTCGGGGCTGTATGGCAAAAAGCAACAATTCCCATCGTGTGGGATTAACATGTTTCGAAATAATGTGCTGGATCACTAGAGCACTCAAATAGTGGTCCCTCTGGACTAATTGGGTGTTCTATTTTAACCCTGCAAAGCGTGTTTTCTTGAGGCCATGCTCCAGTTTGGGTGTGAGCATTTTTGGTCATCAGGCTATTGTCAGAGGGCTGTATTGTGAGAGTCATCATGGGAATTACTTTAACCATCAGTCTCTTGCAACATTTTACTAGCAGCTGGCACATGCAAAACGGAACAGAGAGCCGAACGACAATAGGCATCAATATTTTGAGAAGTTTGCTCTTCCATGAAGAGATTGATGTGAAGCAATCATCATTCTGCACCCCACCCTCCTTCTCCATGGTGGTGTGCAGGGTGTTGTGAGAAACCTGGGGATCTGGCATCCAGGTGGCCAGAACATGTCCATCACTATTGGATCCAGTTCCTGGGGTTGGACCAGTGCGGGAGGATCACCTGGATGAGGGGCCCTCAGGGAATGGATGTGGGACACCTGAGTGTGAGACACAGAATCCCCTTCCCTATAACACCTTTTCCCCATCCTACCAGATAGGATATGTAGGAATTCAACCCCACCACCTTTTCCGTAACAAACACTTTCTCACTGACATTTCACTGCAAGCGACAACGGACTAACACCAGAGCCATATACCTGACATGTACCAACACCATGGACAGGCAAGGTCAGTGTTATACCACGGAGATTGCCGGTGGCTCCTGGAACCTCTACACTTACCCGGTATATTGTCCGGAGACGTTCTGCCAGGCATGGCATGTTTATATTTCAACGATTATGGTGCTTTGTGGCCCCATTTCATAGACGTTGGAGGTTACATTAACGACTCGTAAATTTGATGGACTTCAATTTCCAACATCCTTGGTTTCGGTCTATCCATCCAATGGGAATCAAGAAGCCTTGTATTGAATTACATATTATGTTCTACGTAACACAGAAGTGAAGTTACTCCGGTTGTTTGTTTCATCCGAAGTTCCGCCTTCACTTGCCTTCAGTATTCTTACCCTGTAGCAATCTCTGCCTGTGTACCAAACCTTCATCCTGTTTACGGACCATTCTCTTTGTCTCCGCTTTTGTCACTGATCGCTTCTGTCTGTATACCGAACCATCAGCTTTCCTACGGACCATTCTCTTCGACGCTGCCTTTGCCTTTGGTCGCTCCTGCCTGTGTACCGAACCTGGACTGTTATACAGATTGGCTTTGGACATAATCCACTCTACAGCGGTTACTAACACATCGCAAGTATATTTTGTTCTTCACCTGGGTAACCTAGTGTAAACTTTCCTGTGTACTCTTTATTGTTGTTACCTATCAGTTTGGTTGTTTCCTGATACCTTCAAGAAAACGTACTTTCTCCGTGCACGAGAACGCTCTGCAGGGACGTTCACCATCCCGACTCTAGAGTGATCCGCGTGCCATCGGGATTAGTACCCCTACTAATCACTCCTATTTGTTGTTTTACACGAGTCGTTGTGGACTTTTTCCCTTACTCTTCTTATAATCGAGCTTCATTCAATGCAGTAAGACTAATAACTCGTTTCAAACCTCTACTTCTCCAGTTTTGACCCTGTTATATTTAGTTGAGTTTACCACTTACTCCATTGTCATTTCTGTCTACAGGGTTTAGGTTACCTAGAGAAAGAATTGGCTGTAGTTAGTGCAGGTATTATAAACTATGAATTATCTGTGTTTAAATCTCGATTATTACTTGATATTAAAACATGTTCATTTCTTTACAGCTGGTGACTATAGTGGTGACTGTTCCCTCTCTTTTGAGTGATCGGTCTCCTTGATTGTCTCTTTTGAACAGTCTGGGGCCATATTGTTAAAAATAGTTATTTTCCCTCAACAGAGAGGAGGCCCTGGTTAGGTCTAACTACGGGCTCTACATTTAAGTCCTGGGTCAAGTATCTGCATTATCACCAGGACTAACAACCGGTGAGTGACAGAATAGGAAGCCATGGAGGGAGTAGATCCATTGACTGCCCTGTCACAGCTAGTGGTGGAACTACGGGCAGACATGGTTGCTGCTAATTCAGCATTAAACCAAAAAGTGGAAGCTCTGCATGATATGGCAAGCGCCCGTCCGTCGGGGTCTGAGTCTTCTGGCGACTCAGCATCTGGATCTTTCTCTTTACCAGGTCGGGATCCATCACAAGTGATCATGGCTACCCAATTCCCTTTGGCTCCGCCCAAACGATTTTCGGGGGATCCTAAACAATACAGGACTTTCATAGATCAATGCAAATTGCATTTTTTGTGCTGTCCCATGGCTTTTCCTAATTCTACTACCAAGGCAGCATTTGTGCTCTCTTTATTAGGGGGGACGGCAACTGCATGGGCAAACCCGCTCCTAGAATCAAACAGTCACATGTTGTTTGACTACTATGCCCTCATTACAGCCATGAATAAAGTATTCGACACCCGCTATAAGTCACAAGCAACAGACTTAGAATTCCTTAATCTCCGTCAGGGTGCCTCTCCTTTATTTACCTATCTAACTCACTTCAATCAATTTGCGGCCGAAACTGATTGGCCAGAAGAAAAGAAGTAGGCCGTCTTTTACAGAGGACTTTCTGATGAGCTCAAAGATACCCTGGCCACCGACCAGTAGTACCTACTGCATTTGGTGAACTTCTAGATCTTGTCCTCCAGATCGATGCCCGTAGAGCAGAATGAAAAGGGGAGAAAAGGCAGATACAGCCTGTTATGACCACTCTTGAGGCCGCTCTCAATCCACGGCGCCTGCATCTATGCAGGTTGGGGCAATCAGGGGTCCTTTAACACCAGCTCAAAGAGAACACCGCAGAAAGAACAACCTTTTTATGTACTGCGGTTCCTCTGAGCATGTTCTCAAAGACGGTCCCAAGAAACCCGTCAAGAAGACGGGAAACGTGCGAACCCGGCAATAGATGGATTCCCTATGCAGGGGATGTCTTCTTTGGATTCCACCATTGGTGGGGTCTCTCATGCCGCTCCAGTCAGTCTTCCTGTGGTCTTTTCTCCTGTACCTAATCAGGAATTTTCTGCGGTGGCAATCATTGATTCTGGTGCTACCGGTAACTATAGATTATGATTATGCCATGAGTAATGCAGTACCAGTTCTTACCAAAGAACGTCCAGAAGCAGTTCATGCCGTAGATGGCACTACCCTTGTATCGAGTTTGGTAACCCAGACTACCTCCCTTTTACACATGCAAACCAGGGAAGGGCACACGGAAACATTATCCTTTGACTTAATCAAGGCACCCCAGTTCAGGGTAATCCTTGGCATACCATTGAGTGGAAGGAGAGGGCACTTGAGACTCCCCCTCCCTTATTCCTACACGTCCTGGGTAGGCCCGGCCATGGCTGCTTTGGGTCCAGGGTCCTGGCCCCCGGGCACTTGTGCGGGAACACTTTTATGAACCATGAACCCTTTTGTACGGGAATATCTTTGGGTGCTGTGATACTCTCATGCACAACCTTGTATAGCAAAACCCAGGGTGATTAAGACTCCATTTTGAAAATCACAGAATCCATTTTGCAATAACAAATGGCTATTAAGGTTTCACTCCAGCCTGCAGCCCTCCCTGTCTAGCGCACACAGTAAGCGAGATCCTCCCCCACCTCCTCCTCTCTGCCGTCCACACAACGGCTTGGTTCCCATGAGAAGGCTGGCTGCGAGAATGCAACAAAATCCACACAGTATCACTTGCCTTCCGACTCCCTTCACTGACTCAGATACAACCCAGAGCAAGGTCCAGAGCAAGGGCTATCTGTCTCTGTTAACCTGCCCCGCACCCACAGACCCTAGCCATAAAAACATAATCCCCGCGCACTCTAGGGCAAAGTCAGAAGTTGAAAAAGACCCTTAAGCAGTGAGCCTATTTTTCCTTTGACATGGATAAAAGTAAGCATGCTTTCTCTTCTTGTGCAAAATCATACACACCAGATGATAAGCTAAGAAGGCCTATGAGTAAACAATGTAAACACACGTACATGTGTAACTGGAAGTTCCTATGCTAACCTGCTATGTTGAAAGCACAATGTATGTCAACCTAAAATTCTGAAATGCTGATAACACTAATTGAAATATTACCATGCTTAACGAAATATAGATCTGTACGTGCTTGCACAATGCTACCTCATTCTTGACAAAGCTGAATGTAAATGCATGCAGAAGTTAAGTCGCTTCTAGCTGGCAATCTCATAGATCTTTAGCCACAACCTGCACGTCTATGAATAAGCGAATCCCGAGTCAAAGGAATGTTTTAATACTTGGTTATTCATTGACAAATTCTCTATCTCTCTTTTGTAGTAAAATTGCTTAGTTATATAAAAATAAAAGCATGCTCCGAGCCTATGTGACTCAAATACAAAACAGCCAGCCACGTGTTAAAAAGTCATAAGTTAATTGTATTCTGAAAGGCCTTGAGCCATTGTATGGTGTGGGACCAAACTGCAAAGGGGGCCTCAACTCGCCCCAGATCACCTTGGTGTCAACAGAGAGTTAGTGACGTTTGGACATTCAGACCCTGAACCCCCACAGTGAAGTGCATGTTTATCATGAAATGTACCTTTTGTAACCTGGTCATCCTAGCCATATATTCTGAAATTCCCCTTGTTCATGCTGAATTGACACCCCCAACCATACACTGACCCCTTAACCTCTACCCCTTGCCTAGTACATTCTGAATACGTTTGGACAGGGGAGTAATAGGGGTGGATAATTCATGACCAGCAATACATAAGCCTGATTTAGAACCCTGTTTTCACAAGTGTTAAGATACAGGCCTTGTTGCCGGACGAACGGGTCAGACTTCAGAATAGGATGAGAATGTGTGGCCACAAGTGCAAAATGTTGCAAAGATAGGATGTCAAAGAATCAACATGGAATACCAGGCTGATGAGCCCAGCTGAACGTTTGATCCCAAACACCATGTCATCTCATCTCTTGGCTGTGGACCAATCAGCCATTGCCGACCCTATAGCACCTATGGGTTCCTACTCTTAGTGTCCAATCCCGATTGACTCTGCGCCCCTTAGGCCTCGCCTCTCTTGGATGACAAAAACTGTATCAAAATCAGTTGTAACATGTTTCCTGCAGAGCGCTCTCGGCGTGAGCAGAGTAGATTCTGTTCTCCCTAATTTAGATAAAGCCTTTAATCGCACTCCCACTTGGTCATGGTCTTATTCCCTCCTGGGATGTACCTTTATTGACTGTGTTGGGTGATTTGCCAGCAGTATCAGGGGTCTCTCACTTTCATTGGTGACCCTGACGCAATAGCGTTCTTTCCCGTCCTTCTGGCACGAGTCACCCCACTGCTTTGACCCAGAGTGTGCTCCCTCAAGAGGTACCCACCAACGGCAACTGGTACACTTAGACGTCCGCACGCAGTAGGGCGAGCAGGTACAGGATCCCTCACTTACCGGAGCCGGGCATGGTCTTTGAGCGAGGAGCGGCGCACTGACCGATCGGGTCCAGAGGGTCTCAGATCAAGACAGACACGTGAGTATCAAGTGCGAGTGATATTAAAAGCACGGGTGGGAGTCAGATTAGGAGGTCTTGGGATAAACGCATCATTTTTGTAAAGCAAAAAATGTGTGGAAGGGTGTAGCAAGAGGGGATAGAAGCGGTTCTGGGAGTGTGGGTCTTTTCTATATTCCATACTATTCTCATTCTATCGCGTATGGCTATTAGGACAGTGATGAAGTATAAGGTGAAAAGAGGTTGACAGAGATCCTATCTCCGTTGGGGGGTGGAAGGCGGCGCCGCATAGTGCTATCTCGACTAGTACAGGATATATGGGTATGAGAAATAGGTAAAAGAAGATAACGTAGGGGTCCAAGGGGCAACCCGGAGTAGTATTTAGAAACGCTTTTTCCAACTTTTTCTTATCTATCCTCTCTACTTTTTCTTATCTATCCTCTCTCCCTCTCTCAAGTGGGTGAACTGGAGTAAGGTGGAGCGAGAGAATAAACTCAGAGAAGAACAGGGGACTGGGCAAAAGTGGAAGGGCTATTAGGGACGGAAGGAAATAATCGGTGTTGTTTCTGTTTTCTGTTGTCTATGTGAACTGTTAACGTCCGTTTTTTTGTGTGAAAAGAGTATTTTTGTGCATAACAGTAAGAAGCGAATTTGACATTATATGAAAAGAGTTGCATGCAGGACAATGTGGTTTTAAGATATTGAAAAGTAAGTGAGCATTCCATCTTGATTGGGAAGGAGTGTAAAGTGTGTTAAATTGGTTATATGAGAAGAAAACAGATATAAAACAGAAGCGTCAGGTAAGGTGTACTGAAAGTAAAAATTCAATTGGTGCAGAAACGCCCCTTGCCCATATCTGTAAAACTCTACCAGGGTATGCGGTAAAGATCAATAAGTACCATGAGCAGTGGTCGTGGAGTTGAAAGGGGAAGGATTACCACAAGTATGGCCTGAAGGAGGGTCCCTTGACAAGGAGGTGTTAGACATGGTTGCCACTTGCTTGTTCATTAAGTACCTGGGAAAGCAGCGAACACGGTGCATCTCCCCTGACAACAGCTGGCAGCACAGGGCCGCCCACGCAAGATGAGAAAGTAGTAGAGGTCACACGAGTTTATCCCTTATTGTCAAAGCCAGTGCCTGCAGAAGGATATAGTATTCCCGAATATGTAGCACAGCCCACTGCGCCCTCCACAATCAAGCCATCCAGCACAGCGCCACCCCCGTACGAGAGCCAAGGGACAATTAGACAAGTAAGTACCCCTGTAATCGATATCGACAAACTCACACAGGATCTAGATTCACAGTTGACGATGGCCTGGGCTGAATTATCTCGTTTAAGAGGTATGGGTGAGCAAGGGGGGGGGCACTTACCCCCCGAACAGAATGTGAAGAGACGCCCCAACCAAGTGTAAGGGCCGAGGAAGATGGGTGGAAAAAAGGCAAGATACTATTTTGAGATAAATGACACCCCCACGCAAATCATAGAAATACACACAGCTGACAGTGAGCGAAAAATAGAAGGAGAAGGGGTAGTGTAAGATCGAGAGGAAGAATATTGGAGCGACATAGAAGAGCAAGAGGAAGAGGGGAGAAGGTTGGGACTAGCCACTGGTGGGGTCTCGATTGGAGAGGGGTTGTCTCCTATGGAAGAATGGAGGGGGAGGTTAAGAAACAAAACAGGATGTATTGCTGTAATAGGGAAGAAAGGGAAAAAGGTGAGCACTAAGAAGGGGGGAAAAATGTGCAGCTGCCACTAATACACAGGGGGGCGGGAAGGCCGAACTACATACCATGGGTACACATGGACAAGGCTAACTTACTGAAATTGCTGCCCCCACTATCTGGAGGCACCAGCAAGTGGATACATGCCTTAGAAAAAAACACACGGCGGAGTGCCCTTGGCAGTGGGGGATGTTAAAAGCCTGCTCGTATCAGCAGTGGGAGACCAGGCTAACAGGGTATTGGCAAAGGTGGGGTTCCCAGTAATAACATTAGATTGTGACCGCCATGATGGGGCCTCGTTTAATACAGTGCGAGCACATGTGTGGGATGCGTTGAGGGAAACATTCCCAGACACTCCCGATTTACAGTCAGTGATGCAATGCACAATGAATCATGAGGAAGATGCAATGTCCTTCATTGTCTGGGTGCAAGACATGTGGAGAGCGGAAATGGGTACGGCCTGGGACCAATCAGCATCCCTGTTTTACTTCATTATAAAAAGGGGGCTCCCGAAGGAAGTGCAGAAGGCCCTTGACAAAATAGCTGGGATAGAAGCCAAGGGGTGGCCTGAAATTCAAAGCATTATAGTCCACCATTGCAAGAGGATCAAAGAGAATGAAAAGGAGATAGCTCAGTGGCTGTTGGTAGACGAAGCTAAATAAGTGCAAAGTAAACTACTGAAGGTCAGTACGGTAGCAGCAACCAGCGCAGCAGGAAGGGAGCGAGAGGAGGAAGAGGAACAGCTGGGTATCTCCATGCAGATGGTGGCAAACTAGACAGGTAACGGCCAGGACCAGTGGTCAGGTGAAAATCAAAATGAGGGACCACAGTGGCCAACTAGAGGGGGCAAGGTATCACAGTAGGATTCAGAGGATCAAGAGGAGGGGGTGCGGGTTATCGAGGGCCCAGAGGGGGAATGCAAGGGTAATGCTGGAATTGTGGGAGGTGGGGTTATTTTATGAGAGAATGTCGAAGCAGACCCAATAATTCATACCCAAATGAACATCAGGTCGGACACCTCCACCCGGGAAAGCACCTATGGGCTACCAATGGGCGTAAACAGATGGGATAGCCAGGCCGACCCAAGATACAGGAGTGAGCGCCCATTACCCCCGCAAGACGCATCTCCACACCCCCAATATCATGGCAATAACGCCCCCATGCGCAACAACGCTTATGCCACCACAGCGAATGGGGCACCAACCAACAGCAATGGTAACAGGAAATGTTTTTGATATAGATGAGCTCCCATGGCATTCATCATAGGACAGCCCATAGAGAGCACTTGCATGTCCAGTACTGTTGACGACCCGTAACGCAGCAGAGGAACCACTCGTTGCGGCGGTGATAGGAAACAAACAATTCATTTTCATGGTGGATTCGGGAGCAGAAAAATCATGCCTCAAAGAAGGCAGGTTCCCGCTTTCTAATCAGACTTTGGAAATGCAGGGGTTCTCTGGGGCGGTGGTCGAGGTCCCGTACACTGAAGAGTTAGAAATAATGGTGGGAGGGAAGACTGTACGTGCCCCATCTTGCATTATGAGGAGTCACCCATCAATTTGCTGGGAAGGGACCTTCTCAGCAAACTTGACAATCTTGTTTACCGATAGAGGAATAGTGTGCTCCACACAAGGCATATGCACGATCCGTGCCATGTTAGTAATATACACCCAGGCAGATTTTCCACAGACATGTGGCATCCCTGTAAATCCCGACATGTTCGCACAGGGGTTGAGAATACTGGCGCAAGTAGCACCAGAATTGAAAAAGAAAAAATGGAGGGTCCCCGCTGATTTCATTTTTCACCCAATAGCAGATGAAGAAATAGTGCCGGGATCCATCCTGTCCCTGGACATACACGCAATACAGGTATCAGCCCAGAGAATAGCAGTGATCGCAATAGACATGCAGGGATGCCAGTGGAGAACAGTACTGTGCATCAACGCCAATAAGGCCTTACTAGAGTTAACTGATGAGGAACTTTTTTGTGACACAGAAGACGACAGAGAGATAGTAATGGAAATTGCAATTCCCTGTGACGTCATGATCCAAAGAAGAGAGGTGCAGCTACCTCTCGTGGCAATGATCAAGGCTCCACCAACATATTTTGAGGAAGACATGTCCCAAGTGCTGCAGCAGCTGGGGACCATAGGCCCACACGTCGGAGGGCTATTACACGAAGTGACAACAGTAAAGATCAAGCTCAAACCCAGGGCCATTCTGCCGCAAGTGAAGCAATACCCCATATCAAGGGAAGCTGAGGAAGGAATAAAAGACACAATATATGCATCAATGATACAGGGTATAGTAGTCCCATCCAACTCCCCCTGCAACACATCTATTTACCCGATAAAAAAAGCAACGGGAGGGGCATGGAGGATGATCCAAGATCTACGCCCACTTAATGACGTGGTACAGAAGGAGTTCCCTCTTGTCCCAAATCCTGCCTCAATTCTATGTAGTATCCCAACAGAAGCTACGCATTTCACGGTAGTGGACCTAAAGAATGCATTCTTTTTAATCCCACTCGATCGAGATCGAGGTTCTGGGTACCTGACAGCAGTTACGCTGGGGGAAATGGTATGAACAGTGCAGGCGGCCCCAAGGGTATTGCGAGAGCCCCAGTATTTTTAACAGAAAATTGCATGAAGACCTCGGAAATATACACACAACAAGCCCCATAATTCAATACGTAGACAATCTGCTGGTCTGCGGGAAAAGTGAAAACGAGTGCAGAGAAGATTCACCCTGCTAACACATCTTACACAGAAGGGGTACAAGGTAGCCAGACAGAAGCTGCAATACTGCTTAACAGAAGTACCGTATCTAGGACAATTGATGTCCAAAGATGGTAAAACAATCATTCCAGACAGAGCAACAGCAATAAGTGCCATGAGAGAGCCCAAAACAGTAAAGGAGATGCAGAAGTTCCTCGGCTTGTGTAATTACTGCCGTGCATGGATATTAGATTATGCATCATACACTAGGCCCCTGCTCCATGCACTCAAGGAAGCACAGCGAGAAAACGCCAACCTACAATGGACGCAGGAAATTCACACAGCATTTGACACACTTAAGGAAATTATATCCACTGCCCCAGTTCTCGCGACCCCTAACTATGAGCAGGAGTTTTACTTGTTCTCACATTGCAATGGCACACTCATGACAGCCGTCCTGACACAAAAGACGTCCCTGGGCTATAAGCCCTTGGCATTCTACAGCGGGACACTCAATGCAATGATGCAGAGAAATTTTGCGTGCAAACAGGCTCTCGCAGCCGCCTCGTTCACAATATAAAAAAGCTCCAAGATCGTGATGGGATTGTATGTCACGTTATACGTAGAACACTCTCTGTTTTCTATCCTCGAAAGATCAAAGAGCACATTAACCACTCAAAGGGCCACAGCATACGAACTGATCATTTCTAGTGCTAATATCCATATTGTGCGGTGTAAAAGTGTAAACACAGCCACGTTTATCACAGAGGCGTGCACAGTAGAAGACATGCAGCAGCACAACTGCACCACATACACAGGAGATGATGATGTCACGTCCAAAGCACATGAAAATGCATTGTCAGAAGGGAAAATTAACTTTGTGGATGGGTCTACCTCCATAGATTGTGAAACAGGAGAAAAGCATGTAGGAGCAGCAGTAGTGCAGATAGAAGATGGGGATTTTGAAGTGATTGTGCAGAAGAGGTTGCCCCACACTTCTCAGCCCAAGCAGCAGAGCTAGTAGCACTCATAGAAGTGCTTCACGCAGCAAAGGGATATATAATTACCATTTATACAGATTCCACCTATATGGCATCAAAGGTACATGAGTGACTAGCACGGTGGGGTAGAAGGGGATTCCGAACAGCAGATGGATCCCCAGTGCAACATGCAGCATTGCTAGGAGACCTGATTGATGCCTTGAAGAGACCCACGCTTGTAGCAGTTGTAAAGAAGCGTCCTATTTTCTGAAGGCCCCTGCAGGTGAGTACATACTACAGAAGACAGTAGAAGAAATGTAACCAGACGGCATTAATTCATTACCAGTCTCTCAGATAATTGAGCTTCAACACGATGCACCTAGCAAAGAGAAGGAGATGTGGGCAAAGAGGGGGTGCAGTCAATCACCCACTGATTTACTATGGAGACAAAACAATACCAGCACGGTAGTGATGGCAACAAAATTGCTAGAGGTAACATTTAAACTGTTACATTTCCCAGCTCAAAATGCAAAGCAACACATCATTGCAGACATACAGGAAAATTGGTTTGCCCCTGGATTACAGGAACATGTCACAAAGTTAATAGTAGTTTGCATTACCTGCCAAACGTACAATTCCAGTATGATATTACAAACTCTTAGGGGAGCATTGCCAAAACCAGAAGGGCCCTTTAGAGAACTGCATATCGACTATGCAGACAATGGAGAGGGTTGTAACGGGGCTAGATATTTGATCGTTGTCGTGTGCCCATTTTCCCGGTGGGTGGAAGCAGGACCCTGCGCTCATCCAGATGTGCGGTGTGCCACCAAATTCTTAGTGAGAGAGGTGTTTCCCCGCTGGGGCATCTGTGATGTCATACGTTCCAACAACGGAACGCACTTTGTGAATGACATGTTTAAGCATATTACTGCAATGTTGGGCATAACCCATATCCTTTGTATGATTTATCATCCGCAATCGAAGGGGGTTGTGGAAGAAATAAGTAGATTGTCCAAACTGTGCCACACACTCAAAAAGAACTGGGTGTATTGTCTACCCCTGGCGCTTTTTGAAATGAGAAACCAACCCAGCAAGGACCACCACCTGTCACTGCATGAAATAGTGGCAGGTCGGAGGATGCATACAGCTCACTCACCCTTGCGCAAACAATCAGATGTACATCAAAGCACCACTGTCCTAGGGGAAGAATTCAGGAATGGTAAAATGTATAAATAATTGTATAGTGTATAACGTTTTGATGCTAGCAAGTAAGTTACTGATGAACTACCTAATCTTTCTCCCTTTCTGTCCTCCCCGTACTCATCTCCACGGTTTTATTTTCTAACTGAAACATGGGTTTGAAAATAAAATTTTTCCCTCATTTAGCAATGAAATGATGTGCAGTATTTTGCCTCCCTTAGTTTTCTTCCCCCAGACATAAGGTGTGGGGGAGGGAAAGGGAAGGACACGGTAAGAACAGAGAATGTGTAAATATAAATGTGACCATGAAGCCAACTATGCCTAAGTTGATAACCCGGAAAGGGCAAATTAAAATGTACAAAATTATGGTTGTAAACAACGCACGCAAATGATATGCATGATTAACAAGTGCTTATATTTTGTTTATTAGGAGCCTTAATGGGCATGGACGAGCCCCCAACAACAGCAAGCAGTAGTGTAGATAGGAGTAGACGGAGGAGAGACTCATATCCTAGTTATTCATATGAATGCGTGCTGTTTGTGTGTGCAGTAGTATTCTTTTTGGTATTGTTTGGCCTGTTTCTATACTGGGTAATTGTCTACATTTCCATCGATGCTGGCCAGGGGGGTGTGGGCATGGAAACAATCAAAAAAGGGACCCATCTATTTTGGAATGGTGCCAAGTTAATATGGGGTCATGGGACTCCTGAGAATGAACACAATAATGATAATGACACAAGTGTTGTCCATAGCACAACGATGCAAGCCACCCCACAATCCCCAACTGTGAATGATTTCCATTTTAGTGTGTACACAATGAATGACAGAACCACTTCAGAACTTACGTGGGTGCAGAATCATCCATACCCAACAACTGTGTCAATATCAGAAGTAGCATTGTCCAATGGTCCGACCACCGGAGGAGGGGGTAATAGGAGTAGACCCATGCCAAGTACTTATTACAATTTATATACCCAGGGGTATGACAAGCAGGGCCGGGGGGCTGACGGAGACAAGCCCAGGAGAAAGCGGAGAGAGACAGTATAAGATAACTGGGAAGAGCAGTACACATTTGGCCTAGATAAAGTTGACAACACACAGCACCCCCATCAAACAAATAAGTGGTATGCCGACATGAGCCACACGGCAAAACAAATGACTAACGCGAGCTGCTATGTCTGCTCACTCATACCCCACGCCTCAGGCACTCCCAAGGTACTATTGCCAGAAGAAATTCCATTTGCAGAGGCCCCATGCCTCCTACATCTCACGCTGTGCTGAATTAAAAATATGTTTCAAGCACACATAGTTTCTTTTGAACTTTTGCAGAATGAACGAACATGTTACTCCCAGGCCGCAAGGAGTAATTTGTGTAAACAAGCTTTTTTTGGTTATAAAGGGGACATTTCACGTGCACAATAAGTGGCAGAAAGAAGAGATATTCTGCAAAGCAGAAGCGCTGCGAGGACTGTCTGAAGAAAAACTCTCATGGGTACAGAGAACATGCGCTCCAATATGGACTGAACACATAAACAAACTCACGTGGGTCTCCGCCATCGAGAAACCCTTCAAGTTACAGAAAAACATTTCATACAAACTGTGCTTCCACGGAGAAGGGAAGAGGGACATGGGAAGCAACAAGAACTGTTGCAAAACTCTTATAATCCCAGACATGAAGAAGGGAACAGCAACGCTAATGGACACGTATTGGGTTTGCAGCAACATGGCGTACCTGCATCTCCCACAATCATGGAAAGGAACGTGCTCCTTGGCTACCTTGCATTCTTCACTGATGGTAATACCGTAGAGTCACATCAACGGAGGGAGCAAGCATGCAGCAATCCACGATGAACCTTTCCAAACGCTGCTCGAGACGGGACCCGCATATGCCATAGATGAGGAAGGAGTTCGAGATCCACACCGGAGAAAGAAACGATCATCCAACTACATCTCAGCCAAGTCCTCCGAACTTTTGGCCCAAATACCCGACCGGTTTAGACTATTCAGCTCCAAGGAGACATTCTTCGCGTCCCTCATTCCCAGCATCCAGGCAAGAGCAAATGCACAGTGGCTCCAAATAACCCAATGGGAGCTCATCCAAATGGCCAACGACACAGAAGAATGGTTCAATGTCATCAAAGTGGAACTCAGAGCCTTGCGGTTAATGACAATGCAGAATCGATATGTATTGGATCTGCTAACAGCTATCGATGGAGGTGTTTGCCGAAGAATCGGAAGCGCATGTTGCACTTTTTTACCTTCTGCAGAGGCTGAGAACTGTTCCTTCTCACACGTGATATCAGCAGTGCACAACCATGACGAGCGGATGAAGAATGAAGGAGGAGCACAGCCCAGCACCTGGCTTGACAATTTTTTTTCATGGGTACCCTCCTGGCTTGGAATGACGCTAAAGCTTCTCGTACCACTCATCGTCTTTCTACTCCTAATTTTTTTGTGTGTCAATTGGGACTCCGTTGCTGCGCAAATGCAGTACCAAATGGTGCACTGATGATGGTAACAATGGGACTTGCAAATGGTGTGGCTCAAATCAAACATGAGGCGGAAGTACAAACTGGTGATTGCACATAGCCCAAATATAGGATGACTGCCGTATACAACGCAGGACATATAGTAGATAGTTTATATTACACAACCATAAAGGAGCCCAGAGAGTTACAATGGTACAAGGAGGCATCGGTAGACCTGGAGGGTGAGGGAGGGTGTATCTATTTAAGCTGCACCCCGGATGAATACACTAGGAGGGGACACAGTCTCAAAGCGGTATGCAGGGCATGGATTCCAATAAAAGGGACACCTGCATGGGAGGAAGCAAGGGCAGAAGAAGAGGAACGTAAAAGATTGAGACAGTTACAATATTTGTTACTTAAGTAACGAAAGGGGGGAATGAGTGGAAGGAGGGGGCACTTGAGACCCCCCTCCCTTATTCCTACGCTTCCTGGGTAGGCCTGGCCATGGCTGGTTTGGGTCCAGGGCCCCAGCCCTGGGGCACTCGTACGGCAACAACTTTAGGAATCGTGAACACTTTCGTATGGGAATATCTTTGGTTGTTGTGATACTCTCGCGCACACCCTTGTATATCAAAACCCAGGGTGATTAAGACTCCATTTTGAAAGTCACAGACTCCATTTTGCAATAACAAATGGCTCTTAAGGTATCACTTCAGCCTGCAGCCCTCCCCGTCTAGTGCACACAGTAAGCAAGATCCTCCCCCCACCTCCTCCCCTCTGTCGTCCACACAACTGCTTGGTTCCCATGAGAAGGCTGGCTGCGAGAATGTAACAAAATCCACACTTTATCATTTGCCTTCTGACTCCCTTCACTAACACAGATACAACCCAGAGCAAAGGCCAGGGCAAGGGCTATCTGTCTCTGTAAACCTGCCCCGCACCCCACAGACCCTGGCCATAAAAACATAATCCCTGTGCACTCTAGGGCAAAGTCAACAGTTGAAAAAAAAACCTTAAGCCGGTGAGCCTATTTTTTCTCTTCTTGTACAAAATCATACAAACCAGATGATAAGCTAAGAAGGCCTACGAGGTAACAATGTAAACACATATACATGTGTAACCAGAAGTTCCTATGCTAACCTGCTATGTTGAAAGCACAATGTATGTCGACCTATAATTCTGAAATGCTCATAACACTAATTGCAATATTACCCTGTTTAATGAAAGATAGATCTGTACGTGCTCGCACAATGCTACCTCATTTTTGACAACGCTGAATGTAAATGTATCCAGAAGTAAGGTCGCTCCTAGCTGTCACTCTCATAGATCTTTAGCTACAACCTGCACGTCTATGAATAAGTGAATCCTGAGTCAAAGAAATGTTTTAATACTTGGTTATTCATCGACAAATTCTCTATCTCTCTTTTGTAGTAAAATTGCTTAGTTACATAAAGATAAAAGCATGCTCCGAGCCTGTGTGACTCAAATACAAAACAGCCAGCCACGTGTTAAAAAGTCATATGTTAATTGTATTCTGAAAGGCCTTGAGCCATTGTATGGTGTGGGACCAAACTGCAAAGGGGGCCTCAACTCAGCCCAGATCACCTTGGTGTCAACAGAGAGTTAGTGATGTTTGGACATTCAGACCCTGAACCCCCACAATGAAGTGCATGTTTATCATGATATGTACCTTTTGTAACCTGGTCATCCTAGCCATATATTTTGAAATTCCCCTTGTTGATGCTGAATGGACACCCCCAACCATACACTGACTCATTAACCTCTACCCCCTGCCTAGTACATTCTGAATACGTTTGGACAGGGGAGTAATACCTTTGATAGGGGTGAATAATTCATGACCAGCAATAAGTAAGCCTGCCTTAGAACCCTGTTTTCACAAGTGTTAGGATACAGGCCTTGTCACCAGATGAACAGGTCAGACTTCAGAATGGATGAGAATGTGTGGCCACAAGGGCAAAATGTTGCAAAGATAGGATGTCAAAGAATCAACATGGAATACCAGGCTGATGAGCCCAGCTGAACGTTTGACCCCAACCACCATGTCATATCATCACGTGCCTGTGGAACAATCAGCCATCGCCGACCCTACAGCACCTATAGGTGCCTACACTTAGTGTCCAATCCTGATTGACTCTGTGCCCCTTAGGCCTCCTCTCTCGTGGATGACAAAAACTGTATAAAAATGAGTTGTAACATGTTTCCTGCAGAGCGCTCTCGGTGTGAGCAGAGTAGATTCTGTTTGCCCTAATTTAGATAAAGCCTTTAATCGCACTCTCACTTGGTCTTGTTCTTATTCCCTCATGGGATGTACCTTTATTGACTCTGTTGGGTGATTTGCCAGCAGTATCGGGGGTCTCTCATTTTCACCATGGTTGCAACAACATAATCCGGCCACTGATTGGGCTACTTGGACGGTACAGTTCCCGTCTCAGGTATGCAACGAGTCCTGTTTTGGCCACATAGTGATCCCACCTGGTTCCTCGTCACAGGCCATGGTAGTCTCCTTAGGTCTAATTGGAGCCGTGACTTCTCCCTCTGCTTTAGGCATCCCCAAGCAATACGCTTCCTACCATGATGTTTTTGATAAGAAATCCGCTAAACATTTGCCCCCGCACAGGCCTTATGACTGTCCGATAGATTTGGTCCCTGGGGCAAAAATTCTGTCTGGTAAAGTTTATTCTCTTACTGTTCCTGAGGATAAAGTATTAAAAGAATACATCGAAAAAGCATTAGCCATGGGTTTTATCCTCTCTTCAAAGTCTCCTGCTGCATCCCCGCTCTTCTTTGTCCCCATAAAAGAAGGTGATCTCTGTCAAGAACCAATACGCCCTTCCTTTTATCTCCGTTCTTCTTGATCAATTGGGTTCCTCTGTCATTTTCACCAAATTAGATCTGCGTGGGGCCTATAATCTGGTGCACATGAGAGAAAGGGACGAGTGGAAGACCGATTTTAAGATGCGGTATGGGCTATTTGAGTACTTGGTCATGCCCTTTGGGCTTTGTAACGCCCCGGCCACATTTCAGGCCTTCATGAATGACATTTTCCGCGATTATCTGGACAGATTCGTGGTGGTGTATTTGGATGGCAAACTCATTTACTCACCGGATCTGGACTCTCATGTTAGACATGTCTGTCTTGTCCTACAAAGGTTGAGGGATAATCATCTGTTTGTAAAGGCCGAGAAGTGTGTGTTCCATTCCACTTATGTGGAGTTCTTGGGGTATGATCTTACAGACCAAGGCATACGCATGCGTCAGTCCAAAGTTGGAGCGGTTCTCCAGTGGCCGATCCCCGGGTCTGTCAAAGCGCTGCAGACTTTCTTGGGTTTCTCCAATTTTCATCAGTGCTTTATCCACTCTTTTTCGGCCATTGTGGCCCTCCTTCACTGATTTGACCAGTTCCAAACAGCCTTTTCTTTGGACTCCTGGTGCTAAGGGTGCTTTTGATGCCTTGAAGGCCTCTTTTTCCTCTGCTCCGGTACTTCAACATCTGGATCCACTCCTGCCCTACCTGGTTGAGGCGGACGCCTCTGGTTCTGCCATTGGGGCGGTCCTCTCCCAGCGGTGTCCCAACTCTGGGGATGTGCATCCAGTGGCCGTTTTTCCCCGTAAATTTACACCTTATGAGATTAACTATCCCATTACTGAGAGGGAATTGCTGGCCATCAAAGAAGCCTTCTCGGAATGGCGGCATCATCTCCTGGGTGCACGTCACCCTGTAACTGTTTATTCAGATCATCGCAGCCTTTTGGTGTGTAAATCCATGAAATGCCTCACGGCCCGTCAGGCTCAGTGGCATCTTTTCTTTTCTCAATTCAACTTTCAAATAACTTATCATCCAGCAAGTCTTAACACCTGCGCGGACGCCCTGTCTCGTCTGTCTTAGGGTCCTCGTTCTGCACCCGAGAATCCTACCTTGTTGTTACCATGCAGGGTGGTGTGGGTTTGCAAAAAGGTTGATTACGGGTGCACACCTCAAATTCAATGAAGATTATAATATAATTCAAAAATTGTTTAAGGTTTGTTTTAGGTGCGGGGGAGGAACTGGGGCCATGGCACAAAAGCCCAACATTAAAAGACAAAAAAGCAGAGGATTCAGTCTAGGAACCCTCCCGTCCCCTGCACACTTTCATATGTGTTGAGTGGGTCCACTACTCAATTTAGGTATTAATATCAAGAAATAATATAAACCAGAGGATCCAGTTCTGTAAGATAAAGTGAGAATTTATATCATAAATATATAGTCAATGTTCATTCACAAAGAAACATTATAAAGTAAATAAGCAAAAAGTGTATCAATAGGCCACAGCAAATTTGAAGAAATGGTGGAATCCAATTCAAGTGGCGACGCATTTCGAGGATACTTTCCTCTTCTTCATAAGGCCTAAATTGAATTCTTAATGCAAAAAGAAAAAAAGGGACATTTGTACAAAATTGTCATTGTTACCTTAACATAGGCTATAATGCATGTGCTGTACATTCAATTTAGTTTAACCTGTACTGTGTGGGCACATAGACTCATGATTCAAGGTTAAGTGGTGCTGGTTAAATTTTATAGCATTAATCTATTTATGTCCACAATGGGGATTCGCTCAAGACGACGATTTGACAGACAAGCAACATGAACACCCAGTGACTAGAAGAGTTTCAAGGTGAGTGTGTCTGTCCTAAAGATCCATATAGCCCACAATAAGGACAGTGGGGGATAGTTATGGAAAAGTCTAATTACCAACAAAGGCAGTGTATTCCAAACTCAAGGTGCAGAAAAGATCGAGAAAGGTGATTCAGGTATGTAATTAACCTCCGCGGGTAAGATCCTCCAACTGGAGAGCGTTTAATTACTGTAGCGACAGGAGGCATAAACGACAATAGATGATATGTAAGTAGGAACAAGCTGATGAACAGGAGAAGTAGAACGGCTAGTGCATATCCAAAAGGTATACCTGAAGAATGAATGTAGACAGTGGATTGTTCCCTAATAACGAGAATAGTGAGAGACGGACAGTCTCAGTTTCAGGCACTCACAAGGCAGCGGTGCTTCAGAAGAACAGCCTGTTATAAGTAGACTGGTCTGCAAGTACAAAAAATATCAGGGGCGTACCTTAACAACCTTATATATAAAGTATAACGATAATCTGAGATAATAACTTTTGGAAGTCGGTAAATAAAATACCTTGTGAATATGTCCTCAAAATAAAGATGTAGCACGGACTGTCACGCTCCACGAGCTGAGTATAAAGATGCTCGGTCAGGCGGTCAGGCGGTCCGGCGGCTGTAAATGCGCCAATCAGATTATGTACACATTCGGATGTTAAGCAGCTAAGTGAGAAAACTCACGATATGCCCATATTCACGTATTAAACCCTGCAAGAATGAAACAATAGGTTAACCCCACTAACGGGTCAGATCTGTGATGGATGTGCTATCCCAGGGAGGGGATAGTGTAGTACTGCTAGCGCCTACCTTCATCGAGGGGGACCGATCTGAACAGCAGCTGCTGTGAGGTTAAGCGTCTTTCCTTTGCAACTATGGAGACGGCGCAAGTTCTAAGATGTCTGATAACAGATATGGCGATAGAAAAGGGACTGTAAGAGTCTCATCGGAATTCGGCCATCTTTGACCGGTCTAGTAACGTTAGAAAGCGGCCATTTTAGAGTTGTCTATAACGTCATAGACTGATCTAGTAACGATATAAAGTGGCTATTTTAGGAAGGTCTAGAGCGGTATAAAGCAAGATGTTTGCAAAAGCAAATGTGATAAAACAGAGAAGTCAAAGTATGAAAAGAGAACAAGAGATGGTACGTAGTATGGATATCAGGATAAAGATCAGATAAAGATATATGAAGTTCTACATAGATGGAATGAATGACTGAAAATAAGAATAGGATTAGATCGATATATGTCAGTGCTGTCAAATCATCGGGCGAGGAATTCTCCAACCTCTGTGGGGCTAACAAGAATTTGTTTTGGACAACTCAGAGGGTCATCTATTTGGTGCAATAAATGCAAAGATTCACCAGCATAGGCATGGATCTAGTGCATATAATTTAAAGCAACATGTCAGAATAATTGTACACAATTTAACCATAAGTAAGACATATCTTGAGAAGATATCAGGGTAAATCAAAGATTACAGTGCAAAGTTAATTATTGACACAAAGTTCACAGTGGAATGGTATGCACATGGTTTGATCATCCCAAAAACCATAGGTTTAACACTGGTAGTCTAGTGTTTCCTGTTTACAGGAAACAATTTAAAGTAAAATCTTCATTGAGGCCCCATGGTTGTAGAGAGCCCATTTTGTCGATCCAAAAAGCCTCTCTTTGTAGTAGGAGGGACTGGTAATCCCCACCCATTGTTGGTCATTTAATGACTTCAAGTATCTGGAATTTGATTTGTGCAATTTAATGTTTCTCAGAATTAAAGTGGCGGGCTACTGGCGAGTATTGGTTATTGCACGTATGTTTGAATTATGTTCAGTTAGTCTTAGTTTTATGGGTCTATTTGTCTAGCCAATGTAGACTTTCCCACACAGACATTTCAGCAGATATATCACTCCTGATGACAAGCAGGTAGAGTATTCTCTAAGCTTAATCTTTTGGACACTTCTTGGGTGTGTTACCACATCACCTTTAATAATGTTGTTGCAGTGTGTGAATTCCAGGCAGGGGAAAGTACCCAGCATCTTGGTGGTTAGGAAGAGTTGCATCTCCTTAGGTATTTTTTCAGCATTAACTAACTTATCTCAGATGTTTCTGCCCCTTTTATAGCACATCATCGGTGGAGTCGGGAATAGCTTTTGTAAGGTTGGATCATTGTGAAGGATATTCCAGTGTTTCTTTATGCTCCTTGAAATCTGAAAACTCTGTCTTGAGAACTTCGATATAAACAACAGTGGGGTGTCCTTTGCACTGGATTTTGTACTTAACAAGTCTGTGTGTGTAATTTCTGACTCTCTGTTTTTGGCAACTTCTAGAACCTCCGGAGGGTAACCTCTGTTCTGGAATTTTTTGCACTCCTCGACCCGCTTTACATTTTCTCATTTCCCAATGGGTTTCCGATCATCCTGAGGAATGTGCTTCCCTTCAGTTGAATATTGTGCAGGGACTTCCATATATACAGGGGCGTTTGTTTATACCCCGGGGGATGCTCGTTACTCTGCCTTGTCCACGGCTCATGATTCTTTACTGGCAGCACATCCCAGTCAGCAGAAGACCTTAGAATCACTTCGTCGATGGGCTTGGTGGCCTACCATGGCCATTGATGTTGTTGATTATCTTTCCACGTGTTCGGTTTGTGCTCAATGCAAGCCGTCTCAGTCCAAACCAGTAGGTCTGTTACAGCCTCTGCCTGTCCCCCACAAGCCTTGGTACATGGTATCCATGGACTTTATTGTCGGCCTTCCTCAGGTGAGCGGCGTGAACCCTATTCTGGTCATAGTGGATTATTTTACCAAGATGGCTATATTTGTACTATGTAAGGGTCTTCCTTCGGCATCCTCTTTAGCGGATCTATTTTTACGTCATGTGTTCCGTTTCTTTGGGCTCCGAGCTACCATTATTTCTGACCGGGGTCCACAGTTTACCGCTCGCTTTTGGAAAGCCGTGACTGGTTCCCTTCGCATTGACGCACGGTACAGCACGGCCTTTCATCCTCAAACTGACGGCCAGACCGAGCAAGTTAACGCCACTCTTGAACAGTATCTAAGATGTCTCTATTTACAGTACCCGGACTCCTGGCTGTCTTTAATACCGGCTGCTGAATTTGCTTACAATAACTCTTTTCACACATCCTCTGGGGTTTCCCCATTCTTTGCCTTGTACAGACAGCATCCACATTCCCTGCCTCTGCTTGCATTAGGGACATGGACGCCGTTCATCGTGACGTCCGTTTGCATTTGCTTCACGCTCAGGTTCGGGCAAAGAAGTTCTCAGACCGTCACTGTACCCCTGCTCCTGTATACAGGGTGGGCTCCAGGGTATGGTTGGCTATCCACGACCTTTGGATTCCGGGTAAGCGGTCTCTTCTTCCGTTTTTCGTGAGTCCTTTTCCTGTTCTGGCAGTGATAAATCCGGTCGCTGTGCGTTTACGCCTACCTGTCTCTTGGAGTGTGCTCCCATGCATTGGTCTGTTTGTGCCCTCAATGACCATCTACACACTTATATAGCTTGAGTCACCCTAGCAACCAGGAACGCTTTTGACGGAATAGCAGGTTCCTATGTTAAGGAATTGAGACAAGCATTGAGATACTAATGGTCCCACTGCTACCTGAGCCTGCTTTTACAAGCTATGCATTTAGTCCATGCAACAGCTTGTTGGGATGCAGACGCTGGACAGCATTCGACAATAAAATCATGAATCGTTATGCCCTTTTGAAAACCCAGGCTCTCCACTTACCATGGCATCTGGTTATCACCTTCCCACACAGGAAAGGGAGTTGCAGAGTTTTCACAGCAAGACACATCGGAGACCTTCTACATCAATAAAGGATAAAAGAACTACAGGTAATGGGGTTTAAAGCACGTGACATGACACATGATGCTGTTGATTTATGTGGGACTCCACCGCTATACCTAGTGCAGTTACCCAAACAAGCCCCTACTAACTTTTTAAACATTTTTAAACCTTTTTACTTCATCATGATCTATCACCCATCACTATCAGTCCACACCAAACCAACTCACTAGTTACCACCAAGTTGACTGTGATGTCTTCTGTCGTTGAAAAGACTCGAGCATTGGGATTCTAGCCCTGGTAATTATGTCCACGACCAGAACTTTGAGAAATCATTAACTAGTGTCTATGCCTAAGTAATTACAGGCATTCCATGAATTAATCCAATCATACTCCACATTTGTCCTCATCCACAGGGTCCTAGACTAGGAGACCTGATGAAGGCGGCACTTGCATAGTTTTTGCCCGCCGAAATGTGAAGAACACAGGGAACCTACGCACAGGATAGGTCCCCTACTTTGAGATTTTTTAACATAATTTGATTTTTCCAGATAGGCAAAGATATCTTTAACCATATGACCCTGAAATAACATTATGTAAGGGTAACTTTGAGACCCTGATTGTCCCAGTGTTAAACTTATATATTGATTGCCAGCTTACACCTGGGGAATAGAATTGTTCATAGTATGAAGTTTATGAACTTGTAAGAAATCACTATGTACAATGCACACGATAATGGTTAGTTTGATTTAAATGATGCAAATCAACTGTCTACTATTCGGAATTGTTGATCCAATGTCAATATCATGATTATTTATGAACTGTAATTGATATTTTTATGTTTTCTCTATTCATTCTTTCTTACACTGTGATTTTTTTGCAATTGTTAATGGATTTTGTTTGCTTAGAATGAAACACATTGATTCTTACTCACACAGAGTATAACAAATGTGTCAATGTATGCATCATTTTGTCTTAATGCTTTTTGATGAATTTGGATGGATGGTATTGAAGCAATAAGTGGGGTTTCATAGATTTAACCTCGCGGATCTCCAACTATGGAGACCCGACAACACATAATAAGGATAGTCTAAACAATTGAATCTATCCATTAAACTCATTGGGCCTCATTACAAGCATGGCGGTCTGGGAAATACGGTACCGGTAAGCATGCCGGTACAGTAGTTCCCAGACTGCCATACTAAGGGCTGTGCTTGCAGGTGCCTGTCAGCCCACCAGGTTTTTTCCTGGCTGGCTGACCGGCACCCGCGAGCACAGCAGGTCATATTCACTGGCACAACTCTGCATGTGCCGGTGCATCCGACGTCCCCATTCTCATTCAGCCCTATGGGGCCGAATGGGGATGGGGAGTTCCATGTTTCCGGCACCTGCAAATGGGCAATTACTGGGTCCACCGAGCTTGGTATGACCCGGTTCTTGCCCATTCGCCTGTGTCGGAAAAAAATGCAACTCCGGCGGCAGCCATGCTGGTTTTAACGGCACGGCTACCCCAGAATTGTAATGAGGTCCTTTGTCTTTGCCTTTAGAGAACACAGGGGTACACCTATTTTATTGTCGCTGGTTATTACATCCCCTTCCATGTTCAGCTTTGCTAACTTTTGCTGTACCAACTTTGCTTCTACTCTCTGAGTTTGCTTCGCCCTTATCGTTATCCTTCTCCTGCTTCTGCTAACAATAATGTCTTATGTGCAACTGTATTTCTGACCATGATTTAGCTTTGATTCAAACCACTGTACTTAAATCTGCTTGTACTACTAAAGGGAGCCCCTTGGGTAACACATGATAAAAAACAACAATGATTTTGTCCTAATTGTCCCCTGTCTCTAACCACCACATCTCCTGTATCTGCTGTATATAAAGTGCAGGATCTTCATCTGATCTCATTGTGCACAAATGATAGAATTCATGTCAGCTCTGTCATGGTACTTGTCTCTCCATACCTTCCATCTGTGCGCTTGACAGTTACTAAATGGGGCATCATCATGGGTGGCATGGTTTAATGTTATTTGCTTACACCCCGCCTTTCTCAATATATCGTCTGCCTGCTCCCCCAACAAGGAAGCAAACAAACTGTCCATGTCCCCTACAGCTAGATTGATGCCTGCTGTGTGCTTCTCAAGGGCATAAAACCACTTGCCAGCTCCTGCTCTAAGAGAGGGCAGGCAGGTGTCAGATTTATCTGTTCCATGTGAGGTCAGGGAACATAATGAGGTCTCCCCGGTCCCTTTGGTAACAACAGGAACTGTGACCCTGCACCCTAGCTGCTCTTTCCTGTGTTCCCTTACCATGTTGGGGTTTAGTTTTGGCTAAGGACATTCGCCGAAGCCTGTGTCTCCATGATATTACCTCCTTCAAGTAATCTGGTTCCCACTCATCCTTGTCACCCTTTAAATCTCTCTTGGTGAATACTAAATCATAGCCCACAATACTACTGTTTTCATTCGTCCCTTATGGACCCCCCATAGGGTCCACTAGGTTAACGGCTTCATGTAGGGCCATGTGTGCTGCAGGAAATTGGGGGTCTTCAACAGGTTTGCTATCAAAAAGGAAAAGAATCTGTCCCGTCATGAATTGGTCTGTATCTATAGATATGAACTGCCCCTCCCCTTGCCCCAGCTGTCAATGTTGGCCCTGTACTGCATGCACCAGCTTTTGCTCTGCATTTTGTAATGCCGCCTCTAATTGTCAGAAATCCTTATTCTCAGTTTCTAAAAACAATCCCTAATGTAGCCTTACCCTCCTACGTTGGGAAAGTTAATCAGGGGTTGGTGTACCCTAAGGCAGGCTGCAAGGTATAGCACCCAAATAAGGATGTCGGGTCATTTGCCTCTTTGTTCATTCAGGTGTATCCCTCCCCACCACTATTAGGGGTCTTTTCTTCTTCCACAAACATTTTACATATATCTATAATTCCCTGCCAATTTTCCCCTCATAGGTTGACAGCAACTTTGTGTGCATGTGTTCTAATAAACTCTTATCGTGCGTGCCTTCTCCGGGTCAAGGTCTGGACATTTTGCTTGCAGTTCCCTGAACGCACTCATTGTGATACTTTAAAATAATGTCCTTATATTGTGGAAGCTCTTTATTCATATGCTCAAAAGTCTTCCCCATACCCTCACAAAGCTCTGTTAACACTGGCCCAATGCCTGCATTCCTTTTAAAAATCTAAAAAGTTCCAATCTCCAAGGCATACACCCAGACAATACACCATGTTGGGGCCCCCAGATGTAGACCCTGAGTGA